>NC_134312.1:86117585-86474743 GCF_964195595.1 Calonectris borealis
AGGTGGGGAGCAGGACATATCCTCTTTGAGTTGCTGGACCTCCTGAGACAGTATCTCCACAGCAGAGATGCAGACCCGTAGGGAGGAAGAGAGACTTTCTTCGTATTGCCAGAGTTGGCCAGCCAATTCATCCACCATTTGTTTCTCTCCATCTTTCCAGGTCATTATGGCCAATGAGTTTGCATGCGACACTGGTGCGCTCCGCACAAACTTCCGCCACATGGGTCGGGTGCATTTGACTTCATCTGGGTCTTTGGGTAACTGCTCGTTGTTCAGGTCATCATAAATCACCTCCATCACGGCCAATTCCCTCAGGTACTGGATTCCTCTCTCCATGGTGGTCCACTTGCCCGGGTAACATATAACGTCTTCCTTGAAGGGATGCCTTTCCTTCACACCTGACAGGAGTCGCCTCCAAAGGCTGAGGACTTGTGCCCCTTTTCCAATCGCTTTGTCAATGCCCCCTTCCCTAGAAAGGGATCCTAGCTGCTTGGCTTCCCCACCCTCTAATTCCAGGCCACTGGCTCCGTTATCCCAGCATTGGAGCAGCCAGGTGACAATGTGCTCACCTGGACAATGGCTGAAGTCTTTTCGCATATCTCGCAGCTCACTCAAGATAGGGATCGGGTGGTTACCATCTCATTTCTGCCTCTTCCTCCTGCTGTTTCCGTGATGGTCCTGGTTCATTTTCATCCCTTACTAAAAGAGCTGATTTTCTTGTGTATTTTCTTTTTTGTATAGGGGCAACTGATACCGGCATGGGTTGGTTCTCTGTCGCTGGGGGCAGAGTGGCCGCTGTGCCTGCCGTGGGGGATGGGGTACCCACAGGGTCTGTTGTTTTGCCATCAGATGCAGAGACCTTTTCTTCCCCTTGAGGGTTCTGAGTGGTGTTAAACACGGCTCAGTAGGCAGGGGCCAGGCCCCAGCACACTGCAGTGATTTGTGCCTCCCTAGAATGGCCAGGGTGACAGCATACTTCTTCCAAATATTCTACTAATTTTCCAGGATTCTGCACTTGTTCAGGGGTGAAGTTCGAAAACACTGGGGCTACTCACTGTCCTAGGCATTTGCCCATGCTATCCCACTCACCCTGCCACTCATAACTACCCTTGGGGCAGATCTCTAGATGACATTCTTAAATTGCTTATTAACCTTGGACAAAACCAAAACAATATTCCCAAGGAATACCAATAGATGTATCTTAACTACCCAGGGATGTTCAAGGTATTGACAAGTTATTTTAATGAAGGAGATGACATCATAGAGGAAGGTAGTGAAGGTGCCATTCTCTATTTCCTCCATAAAAAATCTCTTAGAGGAAGAGGTATAATTGCTAATGGTCTCCATGAAGTGGTACCCGAAATACAGAAACGGCTTCATTACGAATCCCAAATACCAAATAACCCCCAATGCCAGCGTTTTAATAACAAATCTCCCAGGCAGAACATTATTAATCACTGCAGAGCACAGCAAACTACAAAACCCAACACCAACCTTTAACAGGTACAAGAGCATGGTGCAGATCAGATATATTAATATCGAGAACAGATGAATCAATATTGTGATGTTAACAACTGTTAACAGATATAAATTCCAGATCAGATAAATTAATATATAAATTCCTTAATACACGCTAGTTAATCTGTTGTTATCTCAACCCTTCGTGCCCCATGTTGGGTGCCAAAAAAGACTGTCGTGGTTTAACCCCAGCCAGAAACTAAACACCACGCAGCCGCTCACTCACCCCGCTGGCTCTGGTGGGATGGGGGAGAGAATCGGGAGGGCACAAGTAGGAAAGCTCCCGGGTTGAGATAAAAACAGTTTAATAATTGAAATAAAACTAAGTAGAACAGTAATAATAACAATGAGAACAATAACAATAACAGAATAAACAAAGCAGGTAATGCACAATGCAACTGCTCACTGACCGCTGAACACATGTCATGAACAGGGCGAGCCCCCCCACCCCCCTAGTTTTTATACTGAGCATGATGTCACATGTTATAGAATACCCCATTGGCCAGCTGGGTCAAACACCCCAGCTAGGCTCCCCCCCCACACAGCTTCTCCTGCATTTGGCGGGGCATGGGAGGCCAAAAAGAGAAACAAAAAGTCGCCCGTGCAAGCACCACCCAGCAGCAACGAAAGCATCAATGGACCATCAACGCTTTTCTCATACCAAACCCGAAACACAGCACACTCCCCAAGCTACTGGGAAGAAAGTTAACTTTGTCCCAGCCGGAACCAGGACAGACATGGATACACTGAGCTAAGCAGGCACAAGGCATATCCAGACTATTTTCCTTCATCTGTTCTTCCCCAAATCCAATAGTTCAGGGTCTGATTTGGGAAACTCAACCATACCTGCCTTTATCTTGGTACTTTTTTGTTTTCCCTTGTTCCTTTTTAATCTTAAAAGAAAATAGACTGAAATAATTAGATGTTTTGAAGTGAAAAACAAAAGGCCTGTCAATCTAGCTACTCTTCAGAAGGCAGCAACTTACGCAATTCCTGAGAGACACACTAGAGGTCCTGAGTTACATCTTCCAGATACTTCCTTCTTTCAGAGAGTGTGCAATCCTTTCTGTTTCCTGAGACAGAAAAGTTACTCTGAATAAAAATCTTCATCCTGGAATGAGTAAAAAATTCTCTAATGACTAGAGAAGAATGTGCAGCCCAGCTGCACTGAAATGATTTTGCCATGTCTCAGAGTTCTTACATAGCATAATCTTGGAATTAATTTCCATAGTCTCCATAGTCTGTTTCATTTCCCATCAAGTCTCTGAAATAGTTTCTCTCTCCAGGACTCGAGGTCTGATTACAATTGGAAGAAAAGGTTTTTAAGAGGTCCAGCAGACAGACAATAATTAAACTAAAAATCCTGTAGTGTCTCCATGCACAAGACATGTAGGGGTCATTTTAGGACATTCATTAAAATAGCAGTGTACCATGGAACTGTCTCAACATGGCCCATGGCACTATCTCAAGGTGTCCCATCCTAGCAGTAAGGTGAAAGGGCAAAATGTCAATAAATTCAGATGGAGAACAAGCAAAATCAAGACAAGACTTGCATGAAAGATAAAAAAGAATAATAGTTTGTAGGGAGTAAATGCTAAAAATATGCATCTTCTTTGTCAGCATAATCTTTGTCAAAAACCATAAAAGACTATAAAGGCATATTAAATTTGATCAAACTAATTTGTTAACTGCTGTATGGACTTTGAAAGCAGCACAAAAATTCAAAGAAAAATGTAAAAGATATAGAAGGTAATTAAAAAAATTTCTGTATTATCTAGAATTCCTTGACAAGTCACTGAAACTGTAATACATCCAGCACAGGGCTCAACCTCACTGGAGCACAGGTAAGGAATAATTTCTTGTGACAAAACCTGCAGTGGCAAGGACTGGCAGGGATTGAACAGGATTCATGGTCAAAAACCTTACTTCTCATATCCTAAGTGTCTATGACACTGGAGATCATACAAAACTTTTATACATCATATAGAATATATTTTCTTTCCTGTCCGGGATGAAGCTATAGCTTCTCAGGTAATTTCTGTTAACTTCTTAAAAAAGCAGGATTAAAAAAAGTGAGATAGGGCAAATTCACTACCAAAATTTTTGAGATTCATGCTGGTCTGAATCCTGGTATGACCCTAGGGACTCAGCATTAGGCCCAGAGAAAGTACAATGTCACAGACAGAACATGCCTTTTCTACAAATATATAAAGGTCAAGGGAAGATATGACTTTCTCTAGAGCTCCAGGAAAATATGGGAGGGGGGATATCAACAAGATGGGAAGAAAGAGAAAAACCTCAGTAATATTGCTTATTGTTTGGAAGATGCAGTATCAGGATTACTGAAGAAGATAATTGAAACTAAATATGTATATTTCATTCAAAGTACTAGCGAGAAAAGGATCAGATTGGACTATCTGTTCTCTACCCAAGCCTGATGGAAAAATCAGAACAAGGGGAGGGGCATCAGTCTCTCTAGCCTCTTCTCGCTTAACTCACTGAGCACTAACACACTGTTCTGGGACAGCTGACGGGCCATGCTGACTGTTTTGCTTGCTCTTTTACCTGGTGAGAAACAACAGATCCATCTGCAGCACAGCTCTCATCCAGACCATGCAAGACTGGTGTGAGGTAAAGGACACTTTTTGGCCGTCATTTGTACTTCTTCTCCTCCCTCTCTCTTTTTTCTCTCTCACTCATGCAGGTGCTGGGGTTGGAAACCTCATCACACAGTGGCCAGAAGAAATGCTTAAGAGAGCTGGAGATACTGTGGACATCTCCTGCTACCAGAATTATACCACACTTGCCTATATGTTCTGGTACCAGCAGCCTCCAATAAATGGTCTGAAGTTAGTAGCCAGTACTTCTACATGGATGCAGAATTCTTACGAGGAAGGTTACAGTGAGGCCAAGTTTGAGATAAACAGAGACAATAATCACTCAGTGATGACTATCAAGAATGTGACATCCAAGGATGCAGCCATGTATTTCTGTGCTGCGAGTGATCACACAGTACAGCAAGGGGGTTGAGCACTAAGATAAAATCCCCGCCTTGCCTGAGTGAGAGATGGAGTCTCTGAAAAATGTGAGTGAGACAGATTGGAGAGGGACAGAGGAAGAGCAGAAGTAAAACAAGGAAATAGAGCCAGGACTTTTTGGAGGGAAGAGGCACAGACAAAGCAGTGCAGCAGCATCTAGCTTCAAAGACAAAAAGCCTTCAGAAATACAAACCCATAGATCAGCAATAAGAATTGAGGCACTGCTGATGTGGTTAGTGAAAGGCAGCAGATACTTCTTAGGATTGGTGCACAGACATGTTCTGGGCCACTAGTTCCCCATGGACCCCACCATAGCACCAAGAAAAGAGTATAAAGCAGAAAGAGGATTCTTCCACATACTGATGATCCACCCAAAGACAGAGGTGCCCAATGAGAGATTGGTTGGTGTGGGAGGAGAGCGCAGCCTCTGATTATGGACATAGGAGGATGGCAGCAGTACAGGTGGGAGGAAACATACCCAGGGGACCAGGCATACCTTCCATTGTGGAAGGGACAGCCCCTTGGCAGCTTTACAAGAAACAGTGTGCCTTGCAGCACTTTCATTTATCTGCTCCACACACCACTTAATTGCAGGATCCCTCTCTTCCTTGCCACAGAAATGCATACAGTTCTGAGCTGAACCAAGGCATCTCTTCATGGCAAAAAAACCTCATGGGCAGGGAAAGGCAACCACAAAAAGCTGCCATCACCTGGTACTCCCCTTGTAAGGGACAACTGAAGGCAGAAATTGCCTCCTATTTTGCCTCTGTCTTCATTGCTTGCAGAGATGAGCTTTTGATGAACTAATTGCTCTTCTGTAATAGGCCTGAGAAAAGTGAAGGCAGGGTATTATTAGCATTCCCCCACCTACCATTGCCTGTCTGTGCTCCTGATTTTTATCATATAACCTAAGACTTACCTTTTCTTCAAAGGAAGGGAAACAGCACATAAAAGAGTAAAAGGTATCTTTAAGAAAGTATGGCCACTTGTGTATTTTGGGCTTCTGTTTTTAGGTCATGTCTTTGACATTCTGCATACTATCGAGCACCGACCAATTGTTTGTCTCATATGCTCATATGGAAGACATAGCATATGAACCACATAACTATCATAGGGAGCAAATGTATTATGCTGCTCACCGATGTGGCAAAACTGGGTATGCTGAAGTGAAACAGACTATTTGATTACACCAAAAAAGGAGTGGAGGTGATGAGAATAGCTGCTGAGAGCAAGGAGCGGGAATCAGCTGGGAGCAGGTCCTGTAAAAGATCCTGTCCTGGTTTCAGCTGGGATAGAGTTAATTTTCTTCCTAGTAGCTGGTATAGTGCTGTGCTTTGGATTTAGGATGAGAATAATGTTGATAACACACTGATGTTGCTGAGCAGTGCTTACATAAGTCAAGGACTTTTCAGCTTATACTGCCCTGCCAGCGAGGAGGCTGGAGGTACACAAGAAGCTGGGAGGGGACACAGCCAGCACAGCTGATCCAAACTGGCCAAAGAGATATTCCATACCATATGACATCATACTGAACAAAAAAACTGGGGGAGTTGGCCAGGGGGGCGTGGCCACTGTGAAAACAAACTTATCAGTAGACTTCAACATTCAGCAGACTAATGAGCTGGCTATTGAGCTGTGCAAATTCCAGGTGGTAGTAGAAAACCACAGAGATCTCTAGTGGTCATTGCGATCTTGAAGTTCTGCAGTCACAGTTCCCTATTCCAGCTCTGAAGTACAATTTTCTCCTGTGCAGTACTACTTTGCCAGCTTGAAGTGGCACTGCACAAAAAGCAGCTATTCTAAGAAGTTTCTCATGAAACTCTAGTCCTTATCGCACTCCCTGTCCTCATACTTATTCTCCTTCATCTTCTGCTGTAGAAGGTGGCAAGAGAACTATAGCTACAGAAACCATAGTCAAAGGTACTTGTTTTAGATGCTCAGCAGTGACATCTCAGGCACATCTATGTAAATAGCTGTATATTCGTAATGAATAGCACTTTGTCAATAATAGGCTACCTGCAGTCTAGAGGTTATCCTGGCTACTTAGAAGATAGGATGGTGGAAGGAGGATGTAAAGTCATATCTCTATGCAGATAATGATGCTATACTATGTGATGTGGCCATCCTGCAACTACTGGGAGGGTTTCGTAGAATCGGAGAGTCGGAGAATCACAAAATGTTGAGGTTAGAAGGATCCTCTGAATGTCACCTCACCCAAACCCCCTGCTCAAGCAGGGCCACCTAGAGCCAGTGGCCCAAGACTGTGTCTAAGGAGCTTTTGAATATCTCTAAGCATGGAGACTCCACAACCTCCCTAGGCAACCTATTCCAGTGCTCAATCACCCTCACAGTAAAAAAGTGTTTCCTTGTGTTCAGAAGGAACCTCCTGCGTTTCAGTTTGTGCCCATTGCCTCTGGTCCTGTCACTGGGCACCACTGAAAAGAGCCTGTCTCCATCCTCTTTGCACCCTTCCTTCAGGTACTTATATACGTTAATCAGATCCCTCCTAAGCCTTCTCTCTCTAGGCTAAACAGTCCCAGCTCTCTCAGCCTCTCTTCCTATGTGTGGTGCTCTAGTCCCTTAATCATCTTTGTGGCCCTTTGTGGACTCTCTCCAGTATGTCCATGTCTCTCTTGTACTGGGGAGCCCAGAACTGGACACAGGACTCCAAGTGTGGCCTCACCAGAGCTGAGTAGAGAGGAAGGATCACCTCTCTCAACCTGCTGGCAATACTTCAATGCAGCCCAGGATATCATTCGTCTTCTTTGCAGTAAAGGCACATTGCTGGCTCATGTTCAACTCGCTGTCCACCAGGAGCCCCATGTCCTTTTCTGCCACACTGCTTTCCAGCTGGGTAGCCCCCAGCATGTATTGGTTCATGGGATTATTCCTGCCCAGGTGCGGGACTTTGCACTTCCCCTTGTTGAACTTCATGAGGTTATTGTTGGCCCATTTCTCCAGCCTGTTGAGGTCCTTCTGGATGGCAGCATGACCCTGTGGTGTACCAACCACTCCTCCCAGTTTGGTGTTGTCTGCAAAGTTGCTGGCCCATCATCCAGATCATTAATGAAGATGTTAAACAGAAGATGTTTCCCACCACAGCTGCTGTTTCTCAAGCTTCCTGTGAGACGAGAACTGACTCAGAACAGAAATAACAGGACAGAAAACCTTGTGTTAATCGTCCAATACAGACATTGGATGCAGAAGATGAATATTTGGGAAGCAATATTGTTCTTTAGTGGAACAGCTTGGGCCAAATCAAATGGCCTCTACAAGAAGCTTGAGTAGACACAGGCTGGAAGAGAAGGGAAACAAAGGGAAGGAAATATACGTACATAGGATGGTATAGCATCACTATCGACATAGGGATGGGTATTGGGTCTGGCTGGGATGGAGTTAACTTTCCCAATAGCAGCCCTCATAGTGCTGTACTTTGTATTTGTAGCTAGAAAGATGTTGATAAGATACCAGTGTTTTGGCTACTTTTGAGCAGTGCTCGCATAGCATCAAGGCTGTCTCTCCAACCACTGCCCCCCCCGCCCCCGCCCTGCCCCTGCTCCAAAGGCTGGGAGTGGGCAAGAGGTTGGGAGGGAACATAGCCAGAACAGCTGACCCAATCTGACCAAAGGGATATTCCATACCATATGATGTCGTGCTCAGCAATAAAAAGCTAGGAGAGAGGAAGAGGAGAGGGGACATTCATTATTAAGGCATTTATCTTCCAGAGCACCGCTACGTGTACTGAGGTGCTACTTCCCAGCAAGTGGCTGAATATCGCCTGCTGATGTGAAGCAGAGAAAAAATCTTTTTGTTTTCCTTTGCTTCTGCACGCGGCCTTTGCTTTTTCTTTATTAAACTGCCTTTATCTCAACCCACGAGTTGTTTTTCATCTTATTTTCTCTCCCCCCACCCTCCCTCCCCCACTGAGGAGGTGGAGTGATAGAGGGGCTTGGAGGGCACCTGGCAGCCAGCCAAGATAAACCCACCACAGGATGTGATTTTACACATCCTCTCCCTCCCTCTTAGTACACAGATATGACCTGAAAAGGGGCTGTTGCTTAATTTTAGGGGTTCATGGTCAGAAGACTGAATGTTTATGAAAAGGACTTCCTAGTGTCCCTAAAACAAATCTGTAAAGCTCCGGGCATCTCTGTAGTTCTGCCTGCTTCTTTGTAGATTCTTCTTCATAGCTGCTTCTTCTGTAAACTCTAAAGAAGAATCCAGGACTGATGTAAGTGATACAATCATTACTCTCCTGTGAAATTCCCCCACTAAAATGATACCTTGTTAGAAAATATGTCCCTAAATGTCTCTTGCTTGCGAATTTTCAAGCTTGGCCCATGAAGTCTCCTATAAGAGACATGGAAATAAAAATCAAGGCACTATCTTTCCTCTTGTATCTCCCTCTCACTCATTTGAATTCATGGCTTACAAGGCCTTTCCTTTTGACAGGTTACAGATGAACATTAAAGTGGGACAAGACTGGTCTCTGCTGGCATGTCTTGGAAATTGCCTTATGAACATGCCCTGAGGAAATGTTAATACCACATAGACACACTCCTTCAAAATTAACACAGAGGTGATTTGCTTGTTTTTAAACGAAAGACACCATATGGGAGACAGTCTGTTAGTGACAGTAAGGACACTAATGGAGCTGTAGACTGGAGAAAGAGACAGAATAATCTTAAATGAATTTTAGTAGAATGGTTTTAGACCCTGAATAACAGTGCTGAGATCAGAGGGAGACTAAGACCAAGGTGGGCAAATAATAGCCCACTATTAGTGTTATTATTTAGGCAGAGCCAGACAAATAAAATACTAAATGTATTTTTAAAAAGTTTTCAATCTAAACAGAGACAAATGTCTGCAGTAATTCCCATAATTAGTGACTTAAACACACAGTTTTGCTGTTGTAGAAGAGAGGATACTGTAGGGGCCCCTGAGATCACCTGTCCAATATCTTGCCTTCTGTAGTCCTATGTCTTGGTCCTAAATATTTCAGCATCGTCTGTGTTTCTCATTCCCTTCTCTGGGACACTAACAGCTGTTCCCATCTGAACAGGCTGTGTAAGAAACGATGAGTTCTTCTGTGATATCTGAAAAGAAGAGAAAATAATTTGTGATTTTCCTAGTAGAATTACCGTGTTTCAAAGTATTGTGTCCTGTACATAGAGTCTATTTTTTATATCAAGACAGACTGAAGTGAAACCATTAAAAAGAGCAATATGAACAACATGTTTATTGCAGGTACTTGGTCATGTTGCTGACTATGTGTTGACCTTTTATGTGAGAAGACTAGGCCAGTATGGGCTGCGTATGCCCCAAACCTAAAATGGTTTGTTCACATGCCTGTCTTTCCCTGTACTGCCTCAGTATGTGCTGGTACACACAGTCTCACTGGCACAGATCTTTCCCTCTTGGGAGTGACATCATACCTGGACAAACCTATGGGGGAAAGAAAAATACTGGTTTGTGTCTCCATTTAGTTATGTGTAAGGGAGGGAGATAAAAGTATCCTGTTACCTGTCACTGCCAGTCCTCACCCCCTTCAGACAGTCTCCAAAATGAAGGCATGCTCTTATTTGTAGCTGAAGCCTTTTCATAGTCAGGGTCACAGGCACCTGGAAGAAGATTGTACTTCTGCTTCTTGTAACAGGGCAGTCAGAGGAATACAAACTTAAGAGATCAGCATCTTACTTCCCTCCCTTTCAGAGCAACCGTGACAAGTGCAGCACAGACGAAAGAGGATATTTACAATCAGGCCAGGCTACAAACAGAAACACCAGTCTGTAGCAAGCAAATCGCTCTCAGTGCAAACCAGTTACTGCGGGCTTGAGGTCTGTTTATCATCCTGGGGCAGAAGAAAAAAAGAGTGAAAGACAAGCAGCATGAACACTGCCATGAAGTTACCAATCGAAAAATAAGTGCATTTAAAACCAGCTAATAAAAGAAAAAAAATATTACTTTTTTGTCTATAGGAAAAAAATGTCAGGATTATAAATTCAGGGATAATGGATACACTAAGAGGTAATCAGACCACCACACAGAAACAGCAATGGCAGAGGAAGGATGTGGCCTGTGGTTCCCATGGTAATCTTCCATGGTGAATGGGTGACAAAAATGGGAGGGCAGAGCCATAGGTGGGATTGTTTTTGTACAAGGTTGTATCATTGTGGGGACAGGTGATCCACAATGATACATTCCCCACGAGGCCTTTACAAAAACCCGTATGTGCATAGGCCTTGTGGGAGAGTGTGTTAAGACAGCTACAGAGAATTCTGCAGCATAGCGAGCATGTTCTGTCTTGGTTTTTCTTGACACACCTAGTATGCTAGGATTTGCTTTCATCATCTGAGAACTGAGCCTGCCCTTTCTGGAAAACAAGCCAGGAGATTTTGAGACATTGAAATAATTTTCAGCAAACCAGATTGACTGCAGATGCACCTAAAACCTATCAGAGTATGTGAAGAAAAGAATATTTTTTTTCTGATGCGATAGTGTTTTGTTCTTTTTTAACGTGATAAATGTGTAACAAAAAGAATTCTGACATGAAGCATGTGGCTCTCAGAGGCACTACATAAAATGTGTTGGGGTTTTCTCTCTTAAATAAGCCTCCAGTGTCCACTGACTGACTCATGCCTGTGAGCACAAAGGTTTTCTCTAACCCTTCTCCACACTGTCTCACTGCAGTTCTTCCTAATGGATATCAAGGGTTTGCCTGAGACCAGCCAACTGATTCTTCTGGACTCTCCTTGTGTGGATTACTTTTAACCTATCAGAAAATTGAATGGGATCCTGAAAGACTATTCAAGATGGCTGGCCTGCCATTGAAGGGAAAACAAATGGATTTGTTTTAGTTCAGTGCCACAAAGGCAAACCACCTATATGAAAGGCATGTGACTATGACAACAACAAAGCAAGTATTATTTGATTATTAACTCCACAAGTTACAGGAAGGAAGGCTTCACAATGCTTAGAGTACAAGACCGACATTAAGGAAGCTGTAGTTGTACAGGAATTATATTTGTAGACAATGACAGCCTCTACCACTTCGGGTACGTCTGCATGGTTTCTACATCTGCAAAACAAGAATAGCAGGTAATATCAATGAGATAACATGGAGATTAGAGAAAGGCTGTAAAACAACTTGTGAAATGTAGACAATAAAAATAAGTATCAAAAAACCCTGGGAAATGCTGTTATAAATGCTACAAATTATACAATGAGATTTCAAGCTGGTTTTCTGCCACAGCACTTCAGACAGAGATTGAGGGATCTTTGGGATTCCAGGTACAGTAAACATTGCTTAAGCTTCTGCTTACTAAAGTAAAACTGCAGTGCATCCCTTTTCTTAGCTTATGACACAACACTTTGTCACCGTGACCATCAATAACATGATTTTCGGCGATGGCACAAAACTTACAGTAATGGGTAAGAAATTTTTGTTTTCTCTTTTAAATCATTTCTAATTTCAGGTCTTCTCTTTAGAGAACTTCACTTCAACCTTATTCTCCCTTTCATTATTGAATTGGTGTTTTCCTGATGTGCTAGTAATCCAGTCTACTTTGGAGAATAGCCTAAGTTTAGTACTCTAAGTAGGGACACACATTTCACTTTGGAGAACTGAATTAATGCATTTTCAGTGAATAAAAAGCTGTCCATAGAAAGCATTAGGATAAGGAATGGGTTAAAAAATATGTGCATGTCATAAATATATTGTTTTAATAAATCGACATCTGCAAAAAACACTATTCCCCAAAAGTATAACTATTCTCCCTAATGCTAGTTCTCCTGGGGCTACAGGTGATTAAGGACAAGTCAATGAAAGGCTATCTGTCTGGAAAGAACTGAGTTACAGTTATACTTTGGACAGGTCTAGAAAACAAAATCAAGACTCTACAAACTTAAATTACTTTGGATCTTTTCAGGGTAAACTAAAGCATGTGTTATCTCAGATAACTGGGAAAGACAAATAAATGTACTAGCATTTTTAATTGACAAATTAGAAGCCACAAATAAATACTCAACTTTATCATAAGCAATATTAACAGCTCTCTGCAGCTGTTTAATTCCTTGTTGTTATAGAAAACAACTCTCCACAGCACAGCAAGTTTCTTTCCACAAAATAGGCTTGTCAGGATGGTGATAAAAAGATCATTTAGGACAACGGTCTCACTATTTCAGAATAGATGCTAAAAGGCCACTGAAAACCACAGGAACTGAATATGTGGTTCATTTAAATAAAAGTAGCTCTCAGGGAATGTTTCTCTCTGGGTCACACTTCTGGATTTGAACTCTCTCCAAACCCAGGGGAAAATCATGCTGATTCTAAGACTCTGATAAATAATGGTAATCTCTTCTTCTCGTTGTATTGCTCTTGGAGTCAGAAGAACGGTGTATCACACCATTCTGCTGCAGAGTAAAATGATTACAAGTGATAAAATTCAATCTCTATAGGAAAAATTCAGCGATTAGCACATTTTTTGAAATCCAGTATGAATCTGAGGTGCCTGACCTGGTGAAAATCGATACACTGATCTCTCATTGACCATAGTCAATTATGCAGCTAACTTTAATAATCATAGCTAAGAGAACAGAGGCATTAAAAGCAAAAACTTCCTTCCAGGGCAGGAGAAAGGGAGGGATGTTTAGGAACTGCTACAATGGGGATAGTGGACCAGAGTCCTGTGTTATATATTACAAGTTATTTTGTAAGTAAAAAAAAAGACATTTATTTTACAAGAGAAGAATATTAATGATGTTGAAAGGAAATGAGTAAAATAAGGAAATGAGGCTGTTCAGTTGAAAATAAGCACAGAAAATTACTCTGTCTGCGTATGGGAAATATTTTCTAACAGTACACCTAGATAAATAGATAAATGTCCTCTAAAGAAATGGTGAAAGCTGCAACAACCGATTCACCTAAGCCTGAAGCAAAAGGAGTCTGGAAGAGGTATTTCTGAGATTGATCTCACCTCGTTGGAAACACAGATGTGGTGGTGTTCCCTTACAGACCTTCCTTTTTTTTTAGGGGACCATAAATTAATATACTTCGTGTTTCTTCTTTTGCTGGTACTGCATGAAGGGAAGGTTAGTCCACAGGTTGGCTCAGAGCACTGAGAGTAGAGGAGAGGTTTTCCTACAGCTGCAAAACAGTGTGAATAATGAAAGACTGTACTTTGGCAGTGGGACAAAACTCACAGTCCTAGGTAAGACAGAAGTCAGATCTCCGTGATATATGTGATACTGGTTTAGGGGACAAGAGCATTCTTAATTATCAGCAGAATAATGATAATTTTTCATACAGCCATGAGGACAGGATTAATGCTTTATTGGTTGCTTATTAAAATGAGATGTGCTAATATGGAAGTGTAGGATTTGCAGGCACGAATTTTGAGATCCTTGTGTCCATTGGCTCTATCTTCCCTTACTAGGAACTTCATGTAGGGAAAAAGGAAGAAATAATTCTGTTTTCTCTCATTCTCCAAGAAAACATTACAGAGGTTAGGAATGAAATATCCTTCTTCAGTTTGCAAGTTTTTGCAGTTCATCTATGTAACAATCAAAATGAACATTGCAGAGGTAGAGTTTGGATTCTTGTATCTGCTGAATCAGGCAGGGACAGAGTAGTCTTGCTGGTACTTTTCTCCCCCTCTCCATAGATGGTGGGCAGGCTGCCTAAAGTTGCTTTGGGACACTGGCTTCCTCTAACAGTCCTTTTCATGACTTCTAATTCCTGAAAAGGTCTATATTCTTTTTCTCTCAGCGCACTTTTCCCCTCTATTCTTTCTCTTTTTCCCCATTTGCTTTCTCTGCCTTCTCCCCTCCCAGGAAAGGACTTAGCATCACCTATATCAAGGCATTTTGGAATCACACAGCAAAATAACCTTTTCCATCTGCTACTGCCACATCTGATAGAAATACACATTGGTGCCTGCTCCTTTAAACAGTACCATTTTAAGGAACTAAGTGGCTGGCAAGAAGAGCATAATGACACTGCGGGTTACAGTCTGATCTTGTACAGCTGTGTTTTTTAACTGTGCTACTTACCTTTGGAGTTGTCGCTGTGCTCACAGTTATAAGTAAGTAGCTGTGATTAACCCAAGTGCTCAGTGTGGAGGACACTTGAAAATTTCCATTGAGTTAATGGTATGTAGCATATACATAGATGATTTTAAAACAAGAGTAGGAGTGGATAACAAGAAATCATGAAACTGACCTTGCCGTGATGGGAATGGAAGAACTTTTTCTCGTAGGTGGGTTAAAAATGTGTGACAGGGAATGCATGAGTTTATGCATGGAAGTGATTAAGCATTGTGCCAGTGTCTGCCATGAATACTGTGGAAGATCAGAACAGAATGGGCTGTTGATAACACTTTTTTCTGATTGTCTCTGCTCTTGCTTGTACCAGTCTCCTTTTTTTCATTTCAAGCATGCTCATTCTCTAGCTGTCTTTGTCTTTCCAGTAGTTTTATCATTCTTTCTGTCTGCCTTTTCCACCGGCCACCTTCTTTGTCTTTTTTTGTTTCCGTCTGTTAAATTGCTCTTATTTTTCTTTTGGGTCCTCCCTATCTGTTTCCACATCTTCACTCACTAGCCATTTAGGCTATGAGACAATGAACTTATGTCAGAGATACTTTTAGGATAGGAAAAAAATTCATAAAGCCAAGTACTAGAAAGGACCAGTAAAAGTGATCAACCTCTCCTCATGTCCACTGGAAGGAAAGCAGAGCAGTTCCAAACCTTCTAGGGAGTTATGTCCATTACTGTCTAGTTACCTCTTCTGAAGTCTGTACAAGCTCACACATTTTCACAGAAGCACCCCAGGGATCTTTGTAGAGCAAGCAACTGACAATCATGATTAAGGCTAACAGTTGAAAGCAAACACTAAGGCTTAGGGGTCAAGATCTATGCAAGATATAAGTTTCTGCTAATTCTGCTAATTCTCTTCATTCTAGAAAGGAGGGAGTGATCAGGAAGAAAATCTACAATTTATAGTGCCTTCACACCGAAAAAAAGTAAAAGTTTTCTCTTTGGCTTCATAGTTCTCTCTGCATTTCTGTTTCCAGGTGCACTCTGCAGAGCCGGTGGGTTTATCATACTAGATGAGTAAAAAAGACACTCTAATAAAGTATATGGAAAAAAAATGGTGGCTTTTAGGGTCACTGCCTAGCTTTTAAGTAACATCTCATTGTTGCCTTGTACTTCCTTTTGACTGTAGAAGTCTGTTGTCTTTAGTCTTATATGTAGGTATTAAACTAGGACAGGGGACATATTTTGGTTTGTGAGTGTATAGAAGCTTGCATCATTTTGGGAAGATGTGTAGTTTAGGATGAAGGCTTCTCATACCTAGGATAACCTAAATAATAAATAACATAAAGAGATATTTCATAGTCTTGAAAAAGAATAGCAAGACCTAAAGCAAAACTTGTCCCAGGCAGATGCAAGTTACCTACCTAAAGTGTTCTTCCCTTCAGTGAGAAAGATTAGCTCCTTCCTTTCAAGTCACTCTTAGATGGGGGGATAAGGGGTGTGCAAGTAGGGTATCACATGGCAGTATCATTCTGAACACTGCAATAACCATTATGTCTTACTACATCTCCAGGAATGTAACGCAGTCAATTGAAGATACTTGTGCTTTATAACACAGACTCTTATCTATTAGTACAATATTACAAATACAGGCCTTATAGCACTACTGGGCACTTTTCTGCCTACCTGTTCGCTCAGCTTCTTTTCAGCTTTCCTATTCTTCTGACAGAGACAATGCTAGAAATTAAAACACTCATGCATTTCTGCACCCAGACCTTTTATGTTTCCGTGTAATGAGTGAAGACAAATGCTTTCAGTTTCCTGGTGTCTACCTATCTAATAGATACTAATTGTCAAATAGACAGTTGTTAAAAGGCCAGAGTCACACAGCACAAATACAGTACAATTTTAAGGGGTTTCTGTTTGAAGACAGTAATGGAGGCTCTGGGCCATACTTCTTTCCATTTCAGGGAAGAACGATGAAATCATACCTCCAGCAGTGGCCATCTTTTTTCCATCAAAGCAAGAGATCCAACAGAAGAGCAAGGCCACACTGGTATGCCTGGCCTCTGGTTTCTACCCTGACCACCTGAATCTGGTCTGGAAGGTGAATGGTGCTAAGAGGACAGAAGGGGTGGGAACAGATGAGTTTTCCACACGGAATGGGAGTACCTATTCATTGACCAGCCGACTGAGGATCTCAGCCCAGGAGTGGTTCAACCCTTTAAACCGTTTTGAGTGTGTTGCCAATTTTTTTAAGAATGACACACTGGAATCAATACACAAATTAATCTACGGTGATGTTGGTGAGTAAAAAATGTGTATCACCATGCTGTACAAACTAGAAAAAGGGTGTGGGTTATGATGTGAAAAACAAATATATACAACTTCTATATAGGGTGTTGTTATGGCACAAATATATACGTAGATACGTAGGTATTTGCATATGTCTTTTCATATTCCTGGGCCTCTGTATCTACATTATCGTTATACATCCATAGTTTTTCAAAGGTTTCTTCAGATTTTCACTGAGAAATCTCTGTAGTATAGTAAAATATATAGTATAGTAAAATGAATCAGGCAGTATATTGTAAACTGAAACTTCTAAAATTTGTGTTCTGTTTGTATTGAAGAGAAACATGACTTTCAGTTCATTTTTGTCTTTCAGGTTGTGCACTCACGGAAGGTATGTGTGTCTTCTCACAGGCAAATATCTTGTATGTATTTTAATTCCAGTTTTACTGATGCTAAGTACAAGCTGTGTGAGATTTCTACTACAAGAATAACTTGTACTTCCTCATCTAAGTGGTTTGTATGTTAGATTAAAAAAAAAGAAAAAAATACTTTGGGAGGGTTGTATGTGCATGCTGTATGTAGCTGTGCTTCGTTTTTTTTTTTTTTTAGCTCTTCTTTATGATTCCCTTTTGAAATAACAGAAGAAATTGTGGAACCTTCCTATAGAGTGTAATTTGCTCTTTTTATCATCTCCTTCAGCCCTTAACACTGCCTTCTGTTCGGAAGCTGCTTGCTCAGCCATGAAAGAAAAAATTTATACTTAGTCAAGTGATTATGACATCAAGATTCAGAATCCAGAATTCCGAATATTTCTTAATATCAAATTCAGAATACTTCTCATTACAAGTCACATTCCCCTCCAAACTGCAAGGATACCCATATTAAAAATTATATTTCTTTTCTTTATATATATATTTACACACCCTTGTTTTTCATCAACTTTAATGCTTCAGGAATCTTAAGGCTGAAGCAAGATCTGGCTGGTGTCTCAATATAACTGCAATTCCTTAAGAACAAAAAATCTGTAAGAATAAAAATTCTAGATACCATGTTATTCTGGACTATGTAAAATTTCCCTGATATATCAGCAGCACTCACAAGGCCACTGACAATAATGAGTGAAAAAAATTAGTATCTTGTGATTTAGCTTAATTTGAGTTCCTAAAAGGGGATTCACACGAACAGAGTAGTTTTTCAGTAGGTGTGGCAACACAATGGTTGTTCCATTTCCAATCAGGACATACTTTCTTAGCATAAAGCCAATCTCTGTCCTTCCTAGACTCGCTTTTACTTCTGGTTCTTTGAATCACAGTGTTCTTTCCCATCCCCTGCTATCTTCTGTCAACAGAGCCATTCATTTGGCTTTAGTTCCTTTGTGTCGCTTAGCTAAAGGTTTCAAGGGTTCTTATTTGATTAAAGCTACATTAGATTTAGTCTCTTGTGATGATGATAATTCAATACACAAATGATGTTTGATTTGCAGAGTCCTACTTGTGGTATGGAAATTCTCTGAAGCTCACTTACCTCATTCTCTGTGGCAAAGCTTTCCTCTATGCAGTTTTCGTGAGCAGTCTGGTGCGGACAGCCAAGGTAGGCTTGGGGCCACTTGAAGGCTGAGCTTACTCACTAGTACAAGGATCAGTGGATACAGACTAAATCTATTCTCAGCTATGGGGTTGTTCTGCACATGCTCTGCTGGGCTTTGTGCAGGCCAGTTTGGAAAATCACAAGTGATGAAATTTCCATTATTGTTTTTCCAGAACTCAAATAAAATAAATACTATCTAGCAGAGCAATTCCTTCTCAAAATACTCTTTAAACACATGGAAAAAGATGAGAATTAAGGACAACTTCTCCAGAAAGTAAAGAAGGGAAATATCAGATATATCATACTTTTTTGTAATCTTTGAAAAGGGACTAATGCCTGCAGTAAAAGTAATAAGCAGGGTTTTTGTGGAGATAGCTGGCATATATCTGAACAAAGATTTACAAAGATTTACAAAGAACAATGGGATAAATCTGAACAAATGGGATAAGTTTAACTAACTACCAGGAAATACTTTTTATCAGTAAGTTTCTCATACGGCTGAAAGATATTCCCAGTGAGGGTAGTGTAAATCTCGGCACTTGTTCCTTTAAAAGCAGGACTGGGAGGTATATTTGAAAAGTGACCTGGTAGAGTTGAGGGCGAGTATGAACAAAATCCCAATTATGTTTTTGTGTCCGTTTTCAAGGATAATAGAGGGAATAGGATTGTACTTTACTGGATCACAATCATAGAATCACAGAATGGTTTGGGTCGGAAGGAACCTTTAAAGATCATCTAGTCCAGCCCCACTGCCATGAGCAGGGACATGTTTCAGTAGATCAGGTTGCTCAAAGCCCTGTCCAACCTGACTTCGAACACTTCCAGGGATGGGGCATCCACAACTTCTCTGGGCAATCTTCTCCAGTATCTCACCACCCTCATCGTAAAAAATTTCTAGCTTCTTTAGGTAGCTTCCTAAAACTACCCTGTATCAATTTAAAAACCAATTGCCCCTAGTCCTGTCACTACAGGCCCTCATAAAAAATTTCTCTCTATCTTTCTTATGAGCCCCTTTGTATATTGAAAGGCCACAAGATGGTCTCCCCAGAGGCTTCTCTTCTCCAGACTGAACAAACAAAGGCTCTCTCAGTCTTTCTTCATAGGAAAGGTGTTCCATCCCTCTGACCACTTTTGTGGCCTTCCTTTGGCTCCGCTATAACAGGTCCATGACTTTCTTGTCCTGGGCACCCCAGAGCTGGATGCAGTACTCCAGGTGGGATCTCACCAAAGCAGAATAGAGGGGCAGAATCACCTCTCTCGACCTGCTGGCCACACTTCTCTTGATGCAGCCCAGGATATAATGGGCTGTCTGGGCTGCAAGTGTACATGGCTGGCTAACTTGCAATTTTTCATCCACCAGTATCCCCAAGTCCTTCTCCACAGGGCTGCTCTCAAGTCATTCATTCCCCAGTCTCTACTGATCCTGGTGATTGCCCCAACCCAGGTGCCTTGAACTTTATGATGTTCATATGGGCCCACTCCTCAAGTCTGTCCAGGTCCCTCTGAATGGCATCCCTTCTCTCAAGCATATCAGCTGCACCACTCAGCTTGGTGTCACCTGCAAACTTGATGAGGGTGCACTCAATCCCACTATCAATGAAGGTATTAAATGTTATCAGTCCCAGTACGGACTCTTGAGGAACACCACTCATTACTGGTTTCCACTCGGACATTGAGCCATTGACTGTAACTCTTTGGGCACAGTCATCCAGCCAATTCCTTACCCATGTAACAGTCCATCCGTTAAACCCATATCTCTCCAATTTAGTGGCAAGAATGTTGTGGGTGACCATATCAAAGGCCTTACAGAAGTCCAGGTAGATGACGTCTGTAGCTCTTCCCTTGTCCACTGATGCAGTCACTCCATTATAGAAGGCCACCAGATTAGTCATCTAACACACAAAGTTGTGGGTAAAGACATTAGTTCAGTACGTAAGTAAATAATTTGTATCGGTTAAGACACTTCCTTGGTACAAAAAGGGGAGAAAGCATGGTCATTTCTGTTAATGCTCTCAGAAAACACAACAGTTGGGACATTGATAAATATGGTCTACTATTTCCTAGATTATTGTATTTGTTCCTTTTTCTTGGGTTGTTTTTTTTTTTAATTTGTTTATTCTGTTTTGTTTTCAATTAGGCTGGTGGCAAATTATAGAGAATAAATGAAGAATCCTCTTCATCACGTCAGCAGAAACACAGCAAATTACCTTTCCATAGCAAAGGATCTATGCTTCTGTCTAAGAACTTCTGAATATTATTTCTTGGTGGTTCTCTGTCCCCCCTCCTGTTCTTCCCACTTTGTTGTAATCACTGCTGGGTTTTTCCCTGTACTTCCACATCATACTGTATCATATCATATCGTATTGTATCATATCATATCGTATAGTATCATATCTTTAAAACTAACACCTTCTTAATGCTCAGAGGCTGAGGACCCAGCTCCTTCAATTAGGAATAAAGTTTTAGCTTCTTTTCCATTCAAGAAGCATGAGTTGTTGTTTTTTTTAATTTGTTTTTTTGTAGCAATAATGTCCTACAACACAACTTCCAGTGATGTGTATTATCATAAGGAACTCGCATTAAAGAACATTCACTGATAATCCTTACAGGAATAGCTCATCTGTTATGAGAACAGCAGAAGGCTCATCCAGTACTTACACTGTGTACCAACAACTGGAGTGGGGCTGCAGGCTTCAGAGGCTTGCACACTGCAGTACCAGCGACTGGAAGCGTGAGCATCCAGGGCCAGCTAGCAAGCAGACTGCATAGAATCATAGAATCATAGAATCATTAAGGTTGTAAAAGACCTCCAAGACCATCAAGTCCAACCATCAACCCAACACCACCATACCCACTACACCATGTCCCTAAGCGCCACATCTACACATCTTTTAAATACTTCTAGGGATGGTGACTCAACCACTTCCCTGGGCAGCCTGTTCCAAGGCCTGACCACTCTTACAGTAAAGAAATTTCTCCTAATGTCCAGTCTAAACCTCCCTTGGTGCAACTTGAGGCCATTTCCTCTCGTCCTATTGCTGGTTACTTGGGAGAAGAGACCGACACCCACCCCGCTACAACCTCCTTTCAGGTAGTTGTAGAGCGCAATGAGGTCTCCCCTCAGCCTCCTCTTCTCCAGGCTAAACAACCCCAGTTCCCTCAGCCGCTCCTCATAAGACTTGTGCTCCAGGCCCTTCACCAGTTTTGTTGCCCTTCTCTGGACACGCTCCAGCACCTCAATGTCCTTCTTGTAGTGAGGGGCCCAAAACTGAAAGCAGTATTCAAGGTGCGGCCTCACCAGTGCTGAGTACAGGGGCACAATCACTTCCCTAGTCCTGCTGGCCACACTATTTCTGATACAGGCCAGGATGCCGTTGGCCTTCTTGGCCACCTGGGCACACTGCCGGCTCATGTTCAGTCGGCTGTCAATCAGCACCCCCAGGTCCTTTTCCTCCAGGCAGTTTTCCAGCCACTCTTGCCCAAGCCTAAGGCTAGTTTCTGGGAGATCCATAGTCTGTAAGTGTGGGTCCCAGTGGGTATGTGAGGTAACTGGAGGACCAGGGAGTTCAGGGCCAGTTGCTGGGTAGACTGTCTAAGGGCAGTTACCGGGATCCAGAGTGTGTGTGCGCGCATTCCAAGGAGTGCATGAGGGGTTGTACCTGTGAGTGAGGGAGTCTGTACCAGGATGTGCCGTGGGGCTGCAGGCCTCAGGGGCTCCTATGTCTAGGTCTGTTAGTGCCATCTGTGTTTGTGTGAGTGTTCTGTCTGTATTGACTTGTGTGGCTGGCATACATATATATTTGTATTGTGTGTGTGTTTGTATGGCTATTGGGAATACACACTCAGCCTTGCTAGTGGATGGACCTAGGGAAAGGGAGCTGCAGCAGCCTCACCACTATTGGGCTATTGGATTCAGTAACCCCAATAAAATAGTTAGAACTTACCTTTCACTTCTAGCCATCTTAGAGTATTTGGGACATCAACCAACCCATGCCTACTGCACAGCACTATTTAGATGGACAGTGGTACATTTTCTCAGCATTAGGAAAAACAGGCTTCCTATGTTTCATACCAACCGTGTCAATAGTTTTTGTGCCACAGCAGTTCAGAATCTGTGAAGACAGGTCCAATTTTAGACTAAATGAAGAAAAGAAAAATGGGGTGGAGGGCAGAAGGGGTGATCCTGTGGTTTTACAGTCATAAATTTACTGGGGGCAGAGGAAGGGAAAAAACTAGAAGTTTTTAGTCTTTTTTGGTATTGCCTGCAATATCATGCATGTTGGCAACTGGGAAGTATGGAAGCATCTACACACCAGCACAGCTCTCCCATTCATTTATTATGAAATTTAATCCCTACCGCTGTTACAGAAGGGCCTCACTGCTGCCTTTCTCATCACAGAAGCCAAGTCCTAAATAAGCCATGAAGACTGAGTTACTCTTCGCTCATGGTACAGAAAGTATCACAGAATCATGCCCGCTTTAAAGTGTCACTAAGATAAAATGAGAGTTTGACTACATCTGTCCTTTTCTCACTCATGAGGTGATTCCAGGATGTGCTAAGAAACAAAGCACAGACAACTGTTGGAGATGCCTACCTGAGAGTTCCGGACTACATCCATCAAAATTGACATCCTTGTTACATACACAGTGGAAGGCTAGAAGGTGATTGTCACCCAGGTAACAAATGCTAATTGACTGCAGATATGGAGAAAGTCAAAGAGATCAGCCTGGTGTGGCATGACTAGGAAGGCCAATGTTGACTTATGCTAACTGTCTAAGTTAGAGAAATATTTGAGACAAGAGCTCCTCCAAAGAATGTCTAATACTGTAGAAGACTGGCAGCAGTCAGTAATGAAATCCTGGCAGCATTCCTGTTTGTCTTCACATGGGAGGGTTTCTAGCCTAGACTTCATTGCAGCTTGTGTGTGTAGAAAAAAACATTTTGCTCAGTCCATCAATGTTCCATAAATATTTTCACCATTACAGGACAGTCTCAAGCAGGACATCCTCTGAATAGAGATCAGCAGGTTTGTGGTCATTAATGAGCAGCCACATGCCAATCATATTGTTTCATGCAATGTCTTTCTTCTCCCACACGTGGCCTTGGAAGATTCTCTCTGGTTGAGGGATGAGGAGAAATGAATACAATACCATCATAAGAAAAAATAGTAATTTCAACATGTCTACAAACACTCTTCTTGCTAGGAGAAAGTATCATGTCAGGTAAGTGAATTCTAGGAAGGAGGTTACAAGAATGTCTACTATATCTACCCTCCCACTCCCATTTTATCCTTTTGACAACATACCCAATAGGATACTCCTCAGGATGTTGTCCAGGCTAGTTTCCAGTTTGCTGTAAAACAGCATTTACACCACTACTTTTTGGGAAGTGGATTCTGTGGCCCACTTGTTAGCACTATCAGCATTCCTGCAATGTCTCCTGTGAGCATCAGTCCCTGGGATTGTCTCCTAGGATGACACTTCTTCCTGGATTTTTCACATGGGATGTTTGTATTGCTCCCTCCCATTTTTGTTATGAGGAGGGGTATATTTGAGATAGTCTCTGTGGTATTGTTATAAATATTCAGCAATTTGGTCCTGGGACCCAGGTAACAATACTAGGCAAGGAAAAGAAGCCTACACTTTTAACAAATACATGACATTGGAATTTTTTTTTAAGACAAAAAGAAAACTTTTCTATGAAAACTGGGCAACAGGGAAGTCAGGGGAAATAGGTGCAGGATGGGTGAGTTCCAGAAACCAAACTCTTCTTTAGCACAGCTTAGTGATGGCAGAAAGGGGAAAGATTCATTGTTTCTGCTTTTGTTTACAAAAGGTGTCTCAGATTGAATTCTGAAACTACGACTGAGAACAGGACACAGATAGAGATGAAAAGAGCTACTTCCTAGATAGACTGGATTCACTACATATAGTATGTCTTGGAGTAATATACCATCTGTTTCAGCATATTCTTCTGCAAAAGCACAATATTTTCTAACACAGATGAGAGCATAAAAGTTCCCTCCGTTTGTGACCTCATGAAAGGTAAAATATGTTTTCTACTGTAGAATATTAATTCATTACAGAATAAAATGCTGACACAACCAATAAAATGTGCTAAAGGGTTGATTTAGGAAACAGGGTTAAAATGATTTATTATCTTGGCAAAAGGCAGATTACAGTAATTGTTAAATCCATGCCTACTGATGGAAAGGAGGAAAAGAAGTCTCTCTTACTAGGCACATTGATAAATTAAATCACACTGTATTTCGTGTGAGATCTGAAAAGTAGGACAAAACTATGAAGGATTCTTCAATTTTACTGTGATCCCTGAACTTAAAAGCATTAGAGAGAAAAGAGTTTTTTAGGAAAGTAATCATTACACGCCTTCATTAGTCTTACAGTCATTGCTTGGCATTCACTCTTCATATTGTGTTAGCCTAGCAGAACCTGTCTAGACTAGACAGCTAGTCTAACAATTTTGTATTCCTATTTAAAATACGTACAGCAAAATCAGGAAGGGGCAAAGCTTTAGAACATAGTCCATTATATTTGCCTGTGTGACTGGCAAGAAGAGGAGCTCTCTTCCATTTCTGGTATCTGTCATCTAAGCAAATCCTCACACACCTGCTACTAAAAATAGGCTGATTTCTAGCCAAAATAGATGCAGAATTCAAGGGTGGTAGAGAAGGGAACAGAACACTAGCCAGATGAAAAGTGACACCCTTTCAGAAGAGGTATGGTAGCTGCTTTTTCTCTCACTGTGTTCTTACTCGAGATTAGCTTGGTGACAGCACCAGGCTCATTGTGGTAGCGAAGAAAAATGTAGTCAATAGATTAAAAGTCACCTGTCAGTTAATGCATTTGTTTGTTTGAAAAGGATCTGATGATAGATTTGAGGGGAACCTGGCATATCTTTTTTAATGTCATTATCAGGAAAAAAGTGTATCTTCGTATTAGAGGACAGATGGGTATAATCCTATAAAATGGAGTAATTTTTCCTGCTCTGCGCTTGTCACTTCTTTAATCTCCTCAAAACACTTCAGAACAGGAGAAAATACCATATTGAACAAAGAGATTACAACTATTACTTATGTAGTCTCATGCTGTTTCAAACAAAAAGAACTGTTTTCTGAGAGATTGCTTTTTACAAAAATGCCTTTATGCGTCTCAAATGCACAAGGTGTGAACAAAAGGAGCACTTTTTGATATCCTCAAACAATGTAATGTCTCTGAATAATTCACATAAAGTCTGAGCATTTGCTTCCCCACTAAGGGAGGAAATTTAAGTTGATTTCTCCTTTACACAAACTCAGACAACACAGAGTAACAATCTTAGCCATTTGGACTTCTATCTGCAAGATTTTAGCAATTTTAGCAATAATTTTTAGCTGTGCTTACACAGAGCCACTGCAGCTTGGAGGAGGGACCAAGCTGACTGTTACAATTAAGAAAATGTTGTTTACAAAGTATGTTTGAAATAAAACAAAGAAAACCCAGAAAGAATTTTGTCTTTCAATTATTTCTTTTTATACCTATATTTTCTGTTTTAGTCAAGTCATGTTTAAGTTACTTTGTGTTTCAGTGAGAGAGGTGATCAGTCTTACAGTTTCAATTGTTACTTTCATAAATAATTTTTGCCACATTTGCCCTGATCATTGCAAAAGACCCTTTAGGTGATTTTTGCTTTTGGAAGATTCAAGGACATAGACAAAGATACAGAAGAAGGGGGGAAAAAAACCCACCAAAGAGAAACACAGACAGGGTACGAGTGGGGGAGCTCCTAGAAGAAAGATGATGATGTTTTGATTCTTCAAAGTAAAACTCATAAGCTAGAGATAACTTGCAGATCAAGGCACTAACACTCTATTCAGGAATTGAAATATAGATTATGGGACAAATTAGAGCGCTAATTATGTATTTTATGAGGAGGAGGAGGATTGATGGCAAGGGACTACTGTCTGAAAATCCAAGCAAAGGACTAATATACTTGAGAAATAGCATTTGAAAGGACAAAACGATATAATCTGAAGTGAAGGAAGCAAAAAAGGTTGGTGAGCAAGTTCTGTGCCAAGTGTGACATGGAATAGGGGACAATTATCTGTTGGCACAAGCCAGGGTCCCAGGGTCCTGAGAACAGAAAATAAACAGCTCCCCACTCTTCCCAGTTGGTGAACTCCTGTGTCCAAAATTTCCTAGATCACAGAAGATGGGGAGGGAAGAGAGGAGTTGATGGAGGCTTCTTTTTCCTCTACCCTTCAAAAACCTTAACGCTGTTACAACAGATATGTACTGTTTTCTTATGGTTTCCCTCTCAACTTCAGACAACAGACCTCAGTGACTACATTGAGTGATAAGTAGAGGCTCACAGCAAAAGTGAGTGCATCTGTCAATTCTCTTTCACCCTACTTGACAAACGTTTTTGTTAGCACATGCCAGAGTACTGACCTTCCTGTGGGAGCCAGCATTTGCATATCTGAAGCAACATCTCCCAAGAAATAGTAGGAATTCTTTCTGGTGGCTATGATAAAACTTCACCTTGAAAATGACATCTAGTTTTGGGTCCCTCATCACTTGAAGCAGGCAGAACATTAATTATCGGAGAGGAGAAAACAGATTTTGCGGGTTAAGCACCTGATCATTTTATGAATTCTAGGAAGGAGTGTGCATGGGTAAGGGATTTCCAGTTAGGTGATTCAAAATTCTGCAGAATTAAGTAAGGAATGAGGGCAAATATCAGGCTGTGTAATTACACTTCAGTCTGCTGGACTGTGAAATGATAGGATATATGATGGCAAATGGCCTAAAAAAAAGAAAAGTCATTGTCTGGGACACTTGACAGTCAGGGTTTTGCTAAATTCCATGCCTAAAAGCAGTATTTGTAGGTTGATGGGGAAGAGGATGTTTAACGTCAAAACAGATGAAATGAAAATATTTTTTTGTTAAGCTTGAAAGAAAGGGAAGTAAAGAAATTGAAGGACTGCAAGGGAAGGATGAACAGGATCTTCCCTGTTCATCCTGGTATTTCAATACTGTAGATATTACCTAAGTGAAGTAGCATACTGTATCTCCAGGGCCTAGTACAGCTCTTTCAGGGATGGGGAATCTTTCAGGAGTGGCTTTTCTGGGTATGGTAGATTAGAAATTTTGTGCCAATAAGGAGGAGGAAGAGAGAACAAGCTCCTCAGACAATTTTTATATGAAGGTCAGCAGTAATACTGTCTTTTGAAAAAGGAACATGGCTCACTGTTCCAGGTAAGGAAAAAAAAAAGTGCAGTGGAAGGGTTTGAGTCAGCACAGCTTCACTAAGAAGGCTAGAGATGGTGTTTCAGGAAAGACAGGTCAAGAAAGAGGGAGATAGTAGGAACTGTGAAGAAGAAGGGGACAAATTAACCAATTGAATTATTGTTATTAAATTTGCCCTGTGAATAGGACAGTTTGGTGTTAATTTGTCAGATTAATAAAATTCTGCAGAAAGTTAGCAAGCAAGCAAGCTAGCTAGCTTAATAGAATAAACTGAAGGGAATGAGAAGGATGAGACAAGACCAAAGAAGAGACCTCAAGTCAGCTAAGTGTATTCTGGAACAATATGTACTACCTCTACAATGCAGAACTCCCAGAGACTCTACTCAGTGTTTGCTGGGTCTACTGGCTCTATTCTACCAGAAATTAACTGTGTGATTGATCAAGTCTTTTCCCCAGAATTAAATTGCCTTCAGAATGAACTAATCATTATGATTCCCTCTTATTCCTACAGTCTATCTTCCATTGTCATATCCAAATGGAATGTGTGTCCATGAAAAAGAAAAAGGCAGAAGTAGGACTGGGAAGGATGTACAGGTATTCATAAGGACTTGGCAAAAGATGTGGAGGCTGGAGGGGAAGAAAGCGAGAGCGGGTCCAAATGAAAGAGACTGGATCTTGCAATATATATCATGATTCCTAAAATTTGTGAGGATATTGATGTCAAACTACAGCACCAGACAATAAAGTGCTTTACTAATGATAGAGAAATGAGCGGTTGTTTTTATGCCGTGATCCAAATCATCATTAGAAAACAATGCAGAATATTTAACTACCAAGTACTACTTAGACAGACTGATATACCTTCTTTTCAGCACACCTTTGGCGGCTACTCTGCAAAAAAAATGGTGTTTGAAGGTTTAACATGGTTATCACTGGACAGCAGCCCAGGACAGGTGTGAGTAGTTTTGATATTACACTGTGAGGCTGTGCTCTGCGGATATCCAGTATTTTTGAGAAGGAACAAAAGTAATAGTTGTGAGCAAGTGGGAATTATGAGGAGTGTATTAGGTTGTGCAAGGGGCAAGATTCTGGGAGTGTGACAAGGGTAAACAAAGAGGGAAATCTTTGGATTTAGATGATGGGTTCTTTTCCCAAGATGCCTCATTATTCATGCTCTATAAAGTTAGAGTAGACTAGAGCACAGCAGAATGGAATATAAAAAATAATTCCAGCTATTTCTGGAGCAGATTAAGATTAATATAATCTACAAGGACATTTGGTGAAAATGTCTGCATTTATTAAGTCTATCAAAAAAGTCCTGATCAATTTTATTCTCACATAGAGACTTTCAGAGTGATTATGGCAGAGCCTCGTTAAAGTGAATAGGGGAGAAGCTTGAGGATAAGTGTTTTGGAGCAGACAAATGACATTTTGGAGGAGTGACACAACTAAATGTATGTTCTATGTAAGAAAGAAATATGGCAAATACCAGAGAGTTCCTTTAAGATTCTGGAAAAAAAAGAAAGGGAATTTTTGATGGGACCTAAATCAGTAGAATCTGGTGATCCTCACTGGGCTTCTCTAGGAGAAGGTAGAGAGAAAAGAGCCAGGCAACACAGCACGTTTAAGAACACGTAAGCAGATGGCAATTGTGGTGCCAAAGTGCATTTGTGCATGAGTGAACAAACCTACTGTGTTCTGGTTCTGGTGAAAATTGATATACTGCTGAAGAAAACCAATTTGCAGCTGTAGATAGTGTGATATCATCTATGCATTTCCTAATTGACAGCATTTATGCTTTCAGAAGGTAGGATCCAGATACCATTTTAAGGGAGAGAGAAATGACCTGCATGTCCAGCTACATGAAAACTGGGAAAATGCTGTTTTTCTCAAGTAAGGTGCAGACAACCTAGTGCTGACCCTGAACTATAACACTGGATCCAGGAAGCGAAAATAGAAAACCAAATGTTAAAATGCTAGTTTCATTGAAATGAGTGATAACGCTTCCACTAATTTCATTAGAGTCAAAATTCTACCCTCCATTTTTAGTTTCAGTCTGGTTTCTTATGCACTATTCAGAGTCATTGAAGTTATTTTTACCACAACATCTCTAAGCTGTCTATCATGCTGTCTGGCTATTCAGATTTCAGATGGATACACTGGATTCCTAGCAGACAGATGGGGAAAGACAAAGAGCGGAGAAGGAGATGGTCAAATGAGTCTGAGAAAGAAAATCAGGAAAAACTATACATGCTGATGTGGGAGATAATTCTGTAAAGTCATCTAATGTGGGCATAAGAAAACCTAAAGAGGAATAATCTGAATTAAAGCGGGTATATCGCAGAACGTTTCTGTAGCAAGGGAAATATTCATACATAATGCGCACACAGTACCACAAAACTCAAGCATTCATATTTTCAGACACAGGCAAACAGACTTTCGGCAAGAGGAATTATTGTCTAGCATTTAGCCCTGTTTTTTCTGATCTCAATTCTTTCTGCGTTGCCATGAGTTTATGCAAGGAAAAAATAGGAGTTAGTTTTAATTGAAATGATGGAGCCGACAAGTCCTGTGACATTGGCATGAGAAATACAGTTGAAGTACCATTTGCTTCTTTTCATAACCTAATAAACTTGTATTTTGTGTCCTTTTTGGCACCAAGAGAAGACACCAAGGATCTACCGCACTTATTTTTCCTCAAGCAGAGTGAAAATGGCATTAGCAGTGCAGAAGCAAGCCTTCACAATTTAAATCTTTATTTTGCTCAATAGGGGTGTGTGGTGTGAGATTTATTACTCTGTTATCTCTTTTTGCTCTGGATATGAGCAACATTTTGTGACAGGAACTGAGCTGACTGGCTTAGGCAAGAAAACACGGCCTACTATTTCTTTGCTAAATAACAAAACACATTCACTCTTGGTTCTTTTGGGAAACTTTATAGGTTAAATATTTTGTAGGTTATAGGTTTCAGGGGTCAATTTATTTGCTTTTTTGTTTTTATTTTTAAACCTTTAGGATAAGGAGAAGAAAAGATTGAGGTGAAATAAGCCAAGAAATTTCAGAAAAATCTTGATTCAGGACCTGAGGAGATGGACATACAAAGAAAGAGATAAAGACAATAGAGGGTGAATGGAAAAGATCAGTTTGCCCCCTACTCATTGTATAGCTTAGAACAACAAACCAGCGAATTAAATTCTTTTTTCAATTAATACCTTAGCTTTAGTAAGACCGGCTATTTGGTCAGTATCCAGAGAAAAAGTTTTGTACCTTTATATTTTAAATCCTGGAGCCACGTTCTGTTCAAAAATGTATTTATTTTAATTTAAATGGCAAATATAGCATGGCATATTTAGTACGTACTATGTTGGAAAGACAATTAAAATTTAATGTAAATATAATTGTCTTTTAGACTGAAGATCATGATCCTGCATGCTCAGTGCTATAAGTCACATTGGATCTTGAATTCAGCATCCAGTCTCCAACACACATGTTTCTACAAAAAAACCACATGGTCTGCTATTTAGACATATGAGGGTGAAGGCTCTGGGCCATATTGCTTTCTGTTTCAGGGAAAAACGATGAAATCCTATCTCCAGCTGTGGCCATCTTTTCTCCATCAAAGCAAGACATCCAACTGAAGAGCAAGGCCACGCTGGTATGTCTGGCCTCTGGTTTCTACCCTAACCACCTGAATCTGGTCTGGAAAGTGAATGGTGCGAAGAGGACAGAAGGGGTGGGGACAGATGAGTTTTCCTCACTGAATGGGAGTACCTATTCATTGACCAGCTGACTGAGGATCTCAGCCCAGGAGTGGTTCAACGGTTTAAACCGTTTTGAGTGTGTTGCCAATTTTTTCAGAATGGAACACTGGAATCAATACACAAATTAATCTATGGTAATGTTCATAGAACCTGTTCATAGCAACCTGTTCCCGTGTTTCACCACCCACATTGTAAAAAATTTCTTCCTTATATCTAGTATAATCTAAATCTTTTCGTTTCAAACCATTACTCCTTGTCCTGTTGCAACAGGCCCTGCTAAAAAGTTTGTCGCCATCTTTCTTATAAGCTCCCTTTAAGTACTGAAAGACTGCAATAAGGTCTCCTTGAAGCCTTCTCTTCTCCAGGCTGAACCTCAGCTCTCTCAGCCTTTCTTCATAGGAGAGGCAATCCATCACCCTGATCATTATCTTGGCCCTCCTCTGGACCTGCTCCAACAGGTCCATGTCTTTCTTGTGCTGAGGGTTCCAGAGCTGGATGCAGCACTCCAGGTGGGGTCTCACCAGAGCAGAGTCAAGGGGCAGAATCACCTTCCTTGACCTGCTGGCCACGCTTCTTTGATGCAGCCCAGGATACAGTTGGCCTTCTGAGTTGTGAGGGCACATTGTCAGCTCATGTCCAGCTTTTCATCTATCAGTATCCCCAAGTCCTTCTCAGAAGGGCTGCCTTCATCCCCTAGCCTGTATTAATACCGGGGGTTGCCCCGACCCAGGTGCAGAACCTTGCACTTGGCCTTGTTGAACCTCATGAGGTTCACACAGGCCCGCTTCTCGAGTTTGCCTAGGTCCCTCTGGATGGCATCCCATCCCTCAGGCGTGTCAACCACACCACTTAGCTTGGTGTCGTCTGCAAACTTGCTGAGGTGGTGAGTAAAATATATGTGGGTGTGGGGTTCATTCTCTGTAGGATCCTATATCTAGAATAAGCAGTCATTACTGAAGGCATGTTTCTTGCCTGTCTGCTACACTTAATTCAGATCTGTCAGTCCCCAGGAAATTGAGACCAAGCTCAGGAATCCAGTCCTGTTCTTCTCCAAACTTGCTACGAGCCATGTAATTCTTATTGACACACCCACCCTCTATTATACACGTGATTGTACAAACAGAGCTCTTTAAAAGAGGTGCTGATACATATCTGGGCTCAAATAATATCTCCTATTTCTTTTCTTCTGTTTTTAGATTATATTATCTTCAAAGGTAAATTAAACCATTAATTTTTTTCCTCTCTTGACTGTAAGTTTATCTATACATACAGCTGTGTGTGCAAAGAGAGATGTGTCTTGTGTGTATGTGTCTCAATGTGTCCTGTGTTTGCATTTACTGGCAGGCACAGCTATTCATGCCTGTATAGGGTGCAGGATTGTACATGTGCGGACGCATTCATGTTCTCATTGAATAGACATGCATGGATGTGAACATCCAAATTTTGTCTACTCTCATGAAATCTTCCATGAGGCTGGCTGCTAGAACTCAATATTTCAGCATAAAAATATCACTTAAAGCAGCAGCCCTACCTGTAGCATAAAGATGTACGTTGATACACTTTGCTAAGTGTTGGTATGTCAGAACACTTTGCTAAGTCACTGACTCCACATACTACAGTACGTTATCTCCTTAAATATACTGCAGAATTAGAATAAATTATATTCCCATAAGAAAGACTCCAAATCCAGTTTCATTTGATGCCCCCAACTTCTGATTCTTCAGATGACTTCCTAATCAGTCATACCAATGTGAATGTGAAAAGTCTAATACAATTACTAGTTAACATGATATTTCAGATAAGGGCAACCAAGTTATAACTTGTGCAAATGAGCACTGAACAAGTTCTCCTAATCAGCAGAATAGTAAGAATGAAGGGCAAAGTTTTAGGCAAAAAAGTGGGTAAGAACTCCATTGCTCAAGACAATGGAAGAAGTATTATCAAAATGTGTGGTATTTTTTAAAGAAAAGAGTAAAAAGGAAAATTAAGAAGTATAAGAAAATAAGAAAAAGAAGAAAGATCAAGAAAAGCAAAGGAGGAAAGAAAAAAAGGATGCAACTCAGAAAATTCTCAGAAAAGAGAATCTAATCTGTGGGGGAGGAGGAAGGGGAACCAGGGGGTGGTTCTTTAAAGCTGTGTTTGTGGGCACCATTTCTGAGCAGCATAAACTGGAAAACCAAAGCATTACTAATCCTGGAGAGTGTTTCTGGAGATCTTTCATCTACTTGGCATCTCATTAAGCTATGACCTTATGGCACAAGTTAAACTATTGGTAATTCAGAGGCGGCTCACTCGGGAATAAAAGGAGAACAGAGCCATACCTTTTATGTATAGATGTATCCTAAATACAGGTAGGAATAGCACAGGCCAAGACAGAGGAGTGCTTGTGGAGCTTTGGAAGCAGAACATCTGGGAATGCAATAGCAAGGCAGAAGGATTAGGAGGCATAGAGTGGAGACCCTGAAGGGAGCTTCTATCTAGCATAGCCAGGGTCTTCAACAGAACAGGGAAATATCTCTGAAGGCCTCAGCAGAAAATGGTACCTCAGAATCAGAGCAGATGACGTGCCAAAATGTGCTTGAAAATATCTCTTTAAGGGAATAGCAGTTGAATTTTAGCCAAAACAGGATGTGGTTTGACATTTACTCAAAAAACCGTTTTGATAACACATCAGCCTCTCTTACCACAACACCACCCCAGCCTCTCAGGATGAGGCACAGGGTGCAGCTCTCTTCACCATATTACAGTTGGACAGAAATAGTGACACATACGGGCCTTATGAAAGCTGGTGGGTTTTTTGTCTCATGTTATCACACAATCTTCTTGTTACTGAAGTCTGCTTATGGGTTTTGCATATGCAGCTGCTGTTTCTGTTGTGCAACCCACAAAAAACAAAAGACTTGTGGGTTTTGGGGAGTTGCTGACCTGCTTTTACAAATTTAAAAAAAAAAAACCAACACGCTTTTTCTAAGTATCTCAAAACAGCAAAACAAGATAATAAAAATCATATACTTGTAGAAAAATCTTGATGGGAGAGGACTTCTGGAGATCTCTCAGTCCAAATTCCTATTCAAAACAGGGCTAACTCCAAAGCTAGATCATGTTGCTCAGAGCTTTGTCAGGGTGATTTCTGAGTATCTTCAAGGACAGACATTTGACAAGTTCTCTGAGAAATCTGTTCCAGTGCTGAAGCACCCTCAAGAGGAAGCATTTTTTTGTTATGTCTAATCAGACTTTATCTTGCAGCAGCTTGTTCACACTGGCTTCCACTGTGCCCTTCTAAGACTCCAACTCTGTTTAGGCAGTCAGAGTCACACCAATAGCCATCCTTTAGCCAGCTCTTCTCCAAGATGAACAAAATCAATTCCTTCAGCCTCTCCTCTTATGTTTCTGCTCCAGTCCCCTGATCATCTTAGTGACCTTCTGCTGGACTCTCTACAATTTGTTGATATCTCTGTTGTACTGGGGCTGGGGCAGGGTGGGGTATGTGTGACAGTAGAGGTAGTATTCCAAATATAGCCTCACAAGTGCTTCAACATGCTAACTGCATTCTTGCTAACGCAACCAAAAATGTAATTAGCCTTCATTGCTGAAAGGGCTTGCTGCTTACTCATGTTCAATTGCTTTTCTGCAAAGCTGCTCCCTAGTCAGTCAGATATTTAAATGACTCAGATAAAGGTTCTTTCACCTTTTCCTCAGGGGATGTGCCTGTAATCCAATAACTCCTTTGCCAATGAAGAAATGCTGCATAATAACCACAAATTGAAATTTTCCCTATAAGTTCAGTATGCTTATCCTGCTTATCCTGCATATGTGGTAATATAGATACTCCTTTGCCCTATAGCATTTACAATATAATTCGACATAATTCAGATTGGGATAAGGATAATCTCAGAATGTGGATGCTGTGTCTGTAATTACGGAAATTCTACATCCTTTCTTTAAACCTTTCCAAAACACCCTGTCTGGAAAGATTATTATTCTCATTTATTTCAGAACTAGCAAATTATGCAGGTGAATTTTACACATCACAAGGACTTTGCTTAGTCCTTTCTTGCCGTAGGACAATTTAGGACAATTTGTTATATTATCATCATGGAATACTTACATGAAAGAGTACTTCATGCTATGACTAATTCCATTGCATCAATGACACTATTTGGGAGAACGGTGGTGCTGGAAAGACACTGGTAGGTCTCTGTGTGTGAGACACAAGACTCTTCATGCCAAGTCTGAAATATTCTATTAGGGAGAGATTATACAATTATTATATAAATAAAATTACTTTCACATCCTGCTTGTTCATCCTTCTACATTTTTGTTTTCAAAATATGGATGCTTTCTGGAGCAGTGTTTATATAAGGGCTTAGCTCAAAGTCAGAGAGAACTACAAGACTTTGAATGAGGAACATCACAAAGTTACCTGGGAGAAAAAAACCTCAGAACTCATCCATAGAGAGAAGGAATAAAACAGATTAATATAGACTGTGTTGCTGCTTATTAGGCTGTGAGAGAGGTATAAGTATGAGGCATAAAGTGATAGATGTGACACATAGTGGCATGTGCTTCACTACATAGCCAGAAGTAAACTGGATAGTCAGAACAATTTCTGAATAAATGGAAATCTACATGTTATTTTTCTTGAATGTGAATTCATTCTAAGTTGCATACTACTTTGTACTACCTCCCTTTCTTCTTTATAACTTCCATACACATGTAACTTTTCAGGACTGTGTCTATACATGTGCAGACCATGGTAATGGCTGCTCTTTCACTATTTTAATCCAATATCTGTGGCATATTAGTTTTGTTTAGCTTGTATCATCTTTTGTTCAGGCTCCTTCTCATTACTGTTGACAATCTTAGTTCTACAGATTTCTTGTGATTAGGGTAACCTTTCCAAGCACAGTGGAAAGCATTGTGGCTTAATATTTGGGGAGGAATGAGAGTGCACATACAAGTCACTATCTCTAAAGTATTTCAGACTTAGACATGTGTATATTTCAAGTAACTGTCTGTGTCAGGTAAGAAAATGGCCTAGGGGACAATAATTGGTGACTGTATAGATCGCAGTTTCCATTTCCTTTATTTTATGTCTGCATTTGATTAACAATCTTTATTGATTGTTCTGATGAGATAGAGAATAAATAGCTGATCAGGAAAGAGGAGTTCAGCAATTAACTTGCACTTCGAAGACCTATTCTGCCTCTCTTGTTCCAACTCCTCAGCAATATCTGGTTTGTCAATAGGCCTACATACCGTTTTCCTGTGCTGAGAGCAGCTCCCTTCTGAGGGAAGGTGCTGGAAAGGAGAGAGGTTTATGTAAAGAAAGCAAGTGACTTTGAAGTGTTGTGTCCAAACTGCTAGCACAGAAATAGACAGCTGAATGGTTCATCTTCACAGAAAAAATATCCAAATAGAAGTCTGCGAGGTTTGAACGGTTAGCTTTGTATCCAGTGTGAATGACACCCTCTTGCTCCTGTTTTGCACCAGTGGAATAATAGAGCAATTGCAGCCCCTTCCCTGGCTGCTGCAGATACCAATACATATAATTGTGATTATCATTTTGACTGCATGTTAGAGTAGCTTTCTCATCTTCTTTCAGTACAAGACTTGAGGTTTGGGTGATTTTAGCTCCTGTAAGACAAAACAAAACAAAACCACAGTAAAACAAGCAAGCTACATTCTCCCAGAGCAGAGCAAGTATCATGGTTCTATTGATGCCTTACTTGCTCCAAAGAAGTACACGGCCACACACCAAGCTGTCCACATCCTCATTTCTGCCTCAGTAGTCAGTGAGCATGCCCCTATATGGGTCCGTTTCACATGTTTCTCTTAAACCAATAGTAGAGATCTCTGTAACAGCTAAATCTATGTTGAAAACCAATCTCCTTCCTGCAAGAAATTTCAAGCAAACACTTTTTTTGGAGTGTATCTGTTGAAAATACAGAGAAAGTTTCAAACTGACTCAGGTGGAAGTTTTTCTTATTCTATCAGACAGCATACTGTCATATACAACAATTGTCTTTTTATTTACCCTTGTATGTTTTATTTTACCTTTTGATATTTTGTTTCCAGAATACAACAGAAAATGTTTAGTGTAACCAAGTAAAGCAGGGGTTTTTTTTGTATTCGTGACTGTTGGAATTTTTATTTCTGGAAAAACAGCAAATACAATACACATGCTCAGACTTAATTATTTTTCTTCCTTCACCTGTCAGAGCCAGCATTCATGATCTTGTTTTGGGAACAGCTTTATATGGGACCCTGTTGTAGCCTTAGCACACACCAAAAGTGGAGGAAACTTGGATTGTTCCTGAAGCAAACATCTAACAACTTTTTTTCCCTTAGTTGTCCAGCAATACCTGTACTAATTATAAACCCAACTTCCAGGATTCAGAGTGATATCACTGTCTCTGACACAATCTTTTAACCTGTGTTAAGAAGATTGATCACTGTCCTACTATGGTATTTTGGATGCACAGTGGGAACCATCACAGTAGTCATATTCGCCATCTATAGCTTTGAAATAAGGCCCCAGAGACCAATGCCAAAATCAAACAATGTAAGTTCTGTGCTACTGAAACTATTGTTTCTTATTTAAGTGAAAGGCTACCATCTGGTGGAATGAATCAGTGTTTACAATGATCCTAAGGGGCTGTATTTCCCACAGTTCTCTATTTTTGCATTGGCAGAACTGCATAGAAAGGGGAATTAATGCACCAGAGATACATATGTCTGTAATTAAACTGATGACTGTGAAATGCTGAATTGAAAGTGTTGATTCAGAAATACACAAGTTCTTTATCCGTAGGGGAAATATCTCAGAGCTGATATTAAGAATGGGATTTCACAAAGCCAACATAATGCAGCTGAGGGAGGGAACTCGTATATGAAGTAGCTGATGAGGTACGTAACTAGTGACGTAGATATGCTGTAAAAGTTATCTTAAGATTCAGGTAAATGGGCTGGAAAGAGAAACCTGTTTTCACACAGAACACATAGAGTTTTCCTCCAGGTTTATGTGGGACTGGGGGCAGAGGAATGGTCTACAGCAATATAATAGGTAAAACATTCAAAGAGAATATCTAGATTCAAATCCCCCGTTGTCATTGTTTCAAGCCAGGATTTGAATACAGACAAACCAGCTCTCTAGTGTACTGTGTTTTAAGGTATCGCAAAGGGATTCATGACAAATGTTCTTCTGCTGTATAAAAAAAAGAAATTTATAGCCTAGTCCTTTCTCATGGGACAGATTCTATGTCTGATCAATAAATATTTAAGTATTTAATACAAAGCAAAAGAATTTCAAGAGGAAAATTTGACCCACAACATCTTGTTACACACCAGTGGTTAAGTCAAGGCCAAAGCAAGCAAGGGGAGGAATAAAATCTAGTATGCTAATTTCCAGATGAGTATTTTACTTCTAGGACTACTAAGTGTGGGCCGTTGGAGGGAGAGACCTCATCACCTAATCCTGGCAGTGAGTTTGCTGGGAGGCTGGACTCCCTGTGCACACCTGAGAAATTGGACTGGTAAACACCTACACAACAAATCTAGCCAAGTCTTTAGGCACCAAGCTGCTTACCATTCTTAAGGTTTAGACTATTTTGAACATGGATATTGGCAGAAACTTATTTGTCAGGATCTTCTTACCAATAAAAATGTGAAAGCACAAAGTTCTAAGCATCCTAATGATTGCTCAAATTTGCCTTGGGTACTTAAAAAGTCAATTAAGCATTTATATCCCTTTGTGAATCTACCTTCTGTGAATCCATTCAGAAGCTATGACACCTACTTTGTTGTCCCTTTTCTTGACCTTACCTGCAATGGACATCTAGAAAGGGGATGTCAAATGGAGACAAATATGCTGATGCCACAGCAAAAGCATTCAGATCTATGAAGGTGGATTGAGTCAGAAGGAACCCAATGAAGTTGTAAAAATAAAGGTATCAAAATGTCTTGCTGTGGCTCTGAGCATAACATGACTTGGGTAATCATCACCTCAGTGCTGTGATACGCTTACTTTATTCTCAGTGGGAATGATTGTCTGTGGCATGGGCTTCATGAATTTGGTATCCAGGAACATATGAAAGCTACATCTGAGGGCACATAGGGCAATTGTTTCGAAAAATTGCAGCACTACTATCTGTGAGACCAGATCACTGAACACTGGTTCATCCTAACAGGCTATTATACAGGCTATATTCGCCATCTATAGCTTTGAAATAAGGCCCCAGAGACCAATGCCAAAATCAAACAACGTAAGTTCTGTGCTACTGAAACTATTGTTTCTTATTTAAGTGAAAAGCTACCATCTGGTGGAATGAATCAGTGTTTACAATGATCCTAAGGGGCTGTATTTCCCACAGTTCTCTATTTTTGCATTGGCAGAACTGCATAGAACGGCTGGACTAGCATATTCAGATATTGTATGACCTATGTACCCAGGATACATATGAACACATTTATAGCCGTATTCCATAACTGCACCATTCCCCACAAATGACATGATTATCCTTTTAGGCAGTTATTTTGGGATTTTTGTGTGACTCTGAAATTGCAAAATGTGGAAAAAAATATTATTAGCAAGGTTAATATTTACAAGAATAAAACATGCTGAGAACTTTTTCAGTAAATACAAATATGTTTTTAAAGAAAAAAAGAGAAAATATTACATCTACAATTAAAAAAAAGTTTAGCAAAAATACTGCTTTTTGTGAAAAAAGTTAATTTGTTTGAATCCCCTACCATCCTGTCAGGAAAAAAAGCCAAGATGAAATATAGAAAACATGCTGTTGTGGTTTAACCCCAGCCAGCAACTAAACACCACACAGCTGCTCGCTCACCCCCCCTCTCCGGTAGGATGGGGGAGAGAATTGGGAGGGCACAAGTAGAAAAACTCGCGGGTTGAGACAAAAACAGTTTAATAATGGAAATAAACCAAAGTAGAACAGTAATAATAACAATGATAAAAACAACAATAAGAGAATATACAAAGCAGGTGACACACAATGCAACTGCTCACCACTCGCGGACCACGTGTCGCAAATGGGGAGGAGAGCCCCCCCACCCCTAGTTTTTATACTGAGCATGATGTCACATGGTATAGAATACCCCATTGGCCAGCTGGGTCAAACACCCCAGCTAGGCTCCCCCACACACAGCTTCTCCTGCACTTGGTGGGGCATGGGAGGCCGAAAAGAGAAACAAAAAGTCGCCCGTGCAAACACCACCCAGCGACAACCAAAGCATCAATGGGCCATCAGCGTTCCTCTCATACCAAACCCAAAACACAGCACCCCTCCCCACCCCCAGCTACTGGGAAGAAATTTAACTCTGTCCCAGCTGGAACCAGGACAGTATCCACCCCTTATTCTATACCATCTACGTCATGCCGAGGTCTCACATTTTCCAACACATTCCAATTAATCATCACCACTTTTCCTGCCTTTTGATATATATACACACAGATATCATTCCCTTAGTCCATGGGCCATCACTCTAAAATGTCCACTGAGTTCATTTAGTCCATGACTTTGGGCTCCATCTGTCATAACAGTCTTTCAGGGCAGGAGAGATGGTGTGTGGTGTTGGATTCTTGCATGCTGAGGCCTGTTCTGGTTCCATTTTCACTGCGCTCGTCCGGTTCTATCATCGTTGCACTTTCAGAGTTCATTCTTCATTAATCTGGGTGATTCGTACTGCAATATAGTTCGTATGACACAAAGCAACCATAGAAGTGATGACATACAGTATGATATAGCAATTAACATCATACAATCCAGTTCATTGGCTATTTTCACCCAAAATCAAATCCCCTTGAGGTACACACCGGACTTCCTCATCTTTTGGCATTACCCACCATGGGCACCCAGGTCCTTGAGCAAAAGCAATTTCACGAATGGACTTTCCCTTGCCAGAGGCAGGAGTAACCCAGACTGTCTTCCCCAGCACATTTTTTATGTGCACGGCAGGCACTTTATCCCCCTCTACAGTACGTAAGGGTTTGGATTGGGCAGGGCCAGCTCGAGTGACAGATCCCCTACTGTTGACTAACCAGGTGGCTTTTGCTAAATGTGTGTCCCAATGCTTGAATGTCCTACCACCCATTGCTCTCAGTGTGGTCTTTAGCAGTACATTGTATCGTTCGATTTTCCTGGAGGCTGGTGCACGGTAGGGGATGTGATATACGCACTCAATGCCATGCTCTTTGGCCCAAGTGTCAATGAGGGTGTTTCGGAAATGAGTCCCGTTGTCTGACTCAATTCTTTCTGGGGTGCCATGTTGCCATAAGACTTGCTTTTCAAGGCCCAGGATGGTGTTCCGGGCGGTGGCATGGGGCACAGGATATGTTTCCAGCCATCCTGTGGTTACTTCCACCATGGTGAGCACATAGCGCTTGCCCTGTCGGGTTTGTGGGAGCGTGATATAATCAATCTGCCAAGCCTCCCCATATTTATACTTCAACTATCGTCCTCCACACCACAGAGGCTTTACTCGCTTGGCTTGCTTGATTGCAGCGCATGTTTCACATTCGTGGATAACTTGTGCAATAGTGTCCATGGTCAAGTCCACCCCTCGATCACGAGCCCATCTATATGTTGCATCTCTCCCTTGGTGGCCTGAAGTGTCACGGGCCCACCGAGCTATAAATAATTCACCCTTATGTTGCCAGTCCAGATCCACCTGAGCCACTTCAATCTTAGCAGCCTGCTCCACCTGCTGGTTGTTTTGACGTTCTTCAGTAGCCCAACCAGCTTCTCTACCCAGGTAGCGATATCTTGCCACAATGCAGCAGCCCAGATGGGTTTACCTCTGCGCTGCCAGCTGTTCTGCTTCCACTGCTGTAACCAGCCTCACAGGACATTTGCCACCATCCGTTAGTCAGTATAGAGATAAAGTACTGTCCATTTTTCTCGTTCAGCGATACCCAAAGCCAGCTGGATGGCTTCCACTTCTGCAAACCGACTCAATTCACCTTCTCCTTCAGCAATCTCTGAAGTCCTTGGCACATAGGACTCCATACAGCAGCTTTCCATCTCCGATGTTTTCCCACAAGGCGACAGGACCCATCAGTGAACAGGGCATATTGCTTCTCATTTTCTGGTAATTTATTATACAGTGGGGCCTCTTCAGCACGTGTCACCTCCTCCTCTGGCAATTTTCCAAAATCTTTGCCTTCTGGCCATTTTGTGATCACTTCCAAGATTCCTGGGCGACTGGGGTTTCCTATTCAGGACCGTTGTGTGATCAGTGCGACCCACTTACTCCATATAGCATTGGTTGCATGATGTGTAGAGGGGACCCTCCCTTTGAACATCCAGCCCAGCACCGGCAGTCGGGGTGCCAGGAGGAGCTCTGCTTCAGTACCAACCACTTCCGAAGCAGCTTGAACCCCTTCATACACTGCCAGTACCTCTTTCTCAGCTGGAGAGTAGCGGACCTCAGATCCTCTGTATCCCCAACTCCAGAACCCTAAGGGTCGACCTCGAGTCTCCCCTGGTGCTTTCTGCCAGAGGCTCCAGGTAGGGCCATTCTCCCCGGCTGCGGTGTAGAGCACATTCTTTACATCTTGTCCTGCCCGGACTGGCCCAAGGGCTGCTGCATGAACTATCTCCCATTTAATTTGTTCAAAGGCTTGTCGTTGCTCAGGGCCCCATTTGAAGTCATTCTTCTTCCTGGTCACTTGATAGAGAGGGATTACGATCTGACTGTAATTTCGAATACGCATTCTCCAAAATCCCACAACGCCTAAGAAGGCTTGTGTTTGCTTTTTGCTGGTTGGTGGGAACATGGCTGTTATTTTATTGAGCACATCCGTTGGGATCTGACGACGTCCATCTTGCCAATTTATTCCTAAAAACTGGATCTCCTGTGCAGGTCCCTTGACCTCACTTTGTTTTATGGCAAAGCCGGCCTTCAGAAGGATTTGGACTATTCTCTCCCCTTTCTCAAAAACTTCCTCTGCTGTGTTGCCCCACACAATGATGTCATCAATGTACTGCAGGTGTTCTGGAGCCTCACCCTGTTCCAGTGCAGTGTGGATCAGTCCATGGCAAATGGTAGGGCTGTGTTTCCACCCCTGGGGCAGTCGGTTCCAGGTGTACTGGACACCCCTCCAAGTGAAGGCAAACTGTGGCCTGCACTCTGCTTCCAAAGGGATTGAGAAGAATGCATTAGTGATATCAGTTGTGGCGTACCACTTGGCTGCCTTTGACTCCAGTTCATATTGAAGTTCTAGCACGTCCGGCACGGCAGCACTCAATGGTGGCGTAACTTTGTTTAGGCCACGAGAGCGTAGTGTTAGTCTCAACTCTCCGTTAGACTTTCGCATTGGCCATATGGGACTGTTAAAGGGTCAGCGAGTCTTGCTGATCACTCCTTGGCTCTCCAGTTGATGAATCAGCTCATGGATGGGAAGCAGGGAGTCTCGGTTGGTGAGATATTGCCACCGGTGCACCATTGTGGTAGCAATCGGCATCTGTTGTTCTTTGACCCTCAGCAACCCCACAACAGAAGGGTCCTCTGAGAGACCAGGCAAGGTGGACAGCTGTTTAATTTCCTCTGTCTCCAAGGCAGCTATACCAAAAGCCCACCTTTTTTTTTGGGTCCTTGAAATACCCTCTCCTGAGGTAGTCTGTGCCAAGGATGCACGGAGCCTCTGGGCCAGTCACAATGGGGTGCTTCTGCCACTCATTCCCTGTTAGGCTCACTTCGGCCTCCAATACTCTTGACTCTTGGGATCCCCCTGTCACTCCAGAAATACAAATGGGTTCTGCCCCTTTACAGCTTGATAGCATCAGGGTACACTGTTCACCGGTGTCTACGAGAGCCTTATGCTCTTGTGGATCTGATGTGCCAGGCCATGGAATCCACACAGTCCAGTAAACCCGGTTGTCTCTCCATGGTGGTCCACTTGCCTGGGTAACATATAACGTCTTCCTTGAAGGGATACCTTTCCTTCACACCTGACAGGAGTCGCCTCCAGAGGCTGAGGACTTGTGCCTCTTTTCCAATTGCTTTGTCAATGCCCACTTCCCTAGAAAGGGATCCCAGCTGCTTGGCTTCCCCACCCTCTAATTCCAGGCCACTGGCCCCGTTATCCCAGCATTGGAGCAGCCAGGTGACAATGTGCTCGCCTGGATGACGACTGAAGTCTTTTCGCATATCTCGCAGCTCACTCAGAGATAGGGATCGGGTGGTTACCATCTCATTTACGGGTTCTGCCTCTTCCTCCTCCTGTTCCCGTGATGGCCCTGATTCATCTTCACCCCTTATGAAAAGACCTGATTTTCTTGTGTATTTTCTTTTTTGTATAGGGGCAACTGATACCGGCATCTCTCGTACATTTACAAATTAGAACATTTTTAATATTCTGCTAGTCTGGGATTGAAATAATGATGTCATACTGAGGATGAATTTTTAAACCCTTGTTATCCATTCACAGATGAATCCAAAGGTACGGTTTAATGTTACAGCAATTTCTGTCAAACCTTGCACAGTGGCTGAATAAAATACTTTTGCTTTTCCGCTAGTAAGTCTCCTACGCGGGAATGCATCATAATGTTATGTGGCTATAGAATGAGTCAGAACACTTTATTGACCATAGAAATCTAACATACATAACACACATCAAAATTATTCATCTTCCACGTGAGGAGTAAGAAGATCTGGGTCAGCCAGTGGTCCCCTAATCACTAGGTATGAGGCAAGGGAAGGGTGGGAATCTGTGACTGGAGGTGGCAGGAAACAGCATCCACTCCCTTTGGTGATACCTTTTCTGAAGTCCGTCAAGTTCTAACATGAAACGGCATTTTCAATTCCTTGTACAATACTATTACACATCAGACATTACATACACATTTTCATGTTAGCCAATTATAAAACATTAGATGTTCTTGTTCTTTGTCCAGACTATGTAGGTTGACCAAGTTGTCATTTCCTTTCTCCTGCCAGGTTGGACAAGAGTAATAAACCTCACCAAGTGATACACCCAACATGTTACAGAAGTCACAAAAAGCATGCCCTTTAATGAGGACAGAGAAACAATCTGCCCTGCCTTCCTCCACCTCATCAACAGCATCAGATGATAGAAAAAAGGCACAAGTCTAATTACAAGATTTTTCAGTTCACACTGGAAGGTCTTATCCCTCCAAGACCATATCAGCATGTATATAATGTATATAATAAGGTCATCTTCCTCTGAAGGTAAAAGCTGTAAAATTCCAGTGTGCACATTAGCTTCCAAGAATACGTGTTTCAAAAACAGGACCACAGTGTTTCATTTCAGTTTTCTGTGTCTCTGTGTGATTAAATTTGGGGTTTTTTTAATAATTAGGGGAATAAATTACAATCATTCCTTAAAGGGACAAGGAAGTTTTCTATGGAAGAGGGGAGAAGGAAGAAGGGAGGGAGGGAGGGAAGGAAGGAGGGAAGACTGGTCTGTATTGCTTTTCCTGCAAAAAGAGGCTTGCCTCTATTTGTGTACTGAAAAGATCTCAGCTTCCAAGAAGGCTCTGTGGGAAAAAAGTTGGATTTCTGAAGTAACTAAAATGCTGCCTAACAGCAGAGCCTTTTAGTAAATCATATAATAGATTTAAGGATTGGACTGTATATCCCAGGGAACATCCATTGGCAAGGGTGGAAGGGAAAGAAACAGGCCTACTGACTGAAACTTTGTCTGTTCAGCTCCTCATAGCCAAGAGTAAAGGAAATTTTTTTTTTTTGGTCAGAGGAGCTGCATGTGCTTGGTCATACTGAAGGCTCCTCGCACAATAGTGCACCCCTATGTTTTTTTTTCTGATAAAGTGGTTTTATGTTCAGTGTAAAATTGTATTTCTTTTGCTGCCTGGCACTAAAACATGTTATCTGAACTCCCTGGACTAGTTGTTGGAACGTGCAAGATTGCCTCTGTACCCCTCCTGGTAGAGAATCTGAATGTGTCCACCTGTAAAAGAAATAAAGAGAGAAATAAAGAGGGAAGGAGTAAAAAAAACAGAGAAAGGAAAAGGTTTTCTCATGTCTGGCAGCTCATTTCTGCTCATGTATTTAGTGAATGTCATGATAAAAAGGAGAAGCAATGGCTACCCAGTTATCTTTCTTTCCTTCAACACCACTGATCTCAGGTAACTTGCCTTCCTTCAGTAAAAGCTAAGATCAGTTGAATCAAATACCACTTCAGACTTTCTATGTCCCCCTGCCATTTGTGATATCCTTATAGTGCTCTACAATTCCCATATAACACTTACAGATTACTTCCTTTCTCCCCTCTTCTCTTCTTCTTACTTTTCCTCTTCCCACTCAAGTAAAACTCATTGTTTCTAAATGTTTTCTGTGACTGTACCAACTACATAATCCTTTTGCATCAAGATCTACCAAGCTTCACAGTTGTGATCAGACTGTAGTTTTGTTCATCTCCAGATAACAAAGCAACCTTTTAAAGTTTCCCATTATTAGATCTTCTGATGAGTACTTTTTGTCATCTTGTAAATGCTTAAGAACACAAGAAAATCTCAGACTTCCCCACTCACTCATCTGGTCTGATGAACTACACGACCTCGTCCTACAAATCCTACCTTCTGTTCTTTCAAACACACATACAGTATGTGAGGTATTATACTGAAGGCCTCCTTTAATTTGGCAAATCAAAACTAGAATAAACCATGTTCTCCCATTCATCCTTGTTTAGTCATTCATATCACACTACTTAGGAGCCATGAACATCCTGTCCTGCAGGACTGATGACTCCTTGCGCAGCTGATCCCAATTCCTATTACAGTCCGCCTCCTCTTTTAACTACCAGCATCAAATATTTTGCAGGCCTACTGCTCCTTTGGTTCTGCCTAATAGACCAGTTTGTGTATGCTTTAAAATGGAGAGCCGGTGGGATAATGGATAGCATTATGAGTGGAATACTAGAAGAGAAAGGTTGGCATAAAGCTAAGTCCTCTTGTCTATCAACAGGACAACTACTTTGGTGAGAGAGAAGACAAAACTGGAAGGAACACAGACAGAAGACAGATGTATTTTCTCAGTCAGAAGAGAGCTAGATGAAGGCTTAAATAAAGAGATACCCAAATAGAAAGTCAAGGAAAGGATAAGTTTAGTCGACTTGCAATACTACAGACTGAGATCCAGCAAGTATATCTGCATGTCCTTCACTTAAGCAATACCTAACATTCAAAATATTGATTTTGAGTATATTTGCTGTCACTGAAGTTAATAAAAGACTTTGCAGAGGAAACAAAAGCTACATATCTCTCAATTTTCATTGAGTGAAGATGCATGCTTTACAGCACAGCTGTATATAAAACCTAAAGGATGCTGGCTGCCACGCATTGTTGAGTAGAGGATACTGCTCATTAATTATTCAATAATTTACTGCAAAACTAAGGAAAGAAAGCAAGTCAGCAAAATCTTAAAACCAGCCTGAAATCGTCATTTTATCACATGGTGATAAATGTATTTAACAGCAGAGGTTGCCTTCCGACACCTCTATGCAAAACGTCACATATGACCACCAAACAAAATTCACATCTTTGCTCCCAATCTTACACATATGATAAAAAAAAAATAAAACCAAAGCATTTGACTCTGCAAACAATTATGCTTAGCAGTTTTGCTTCCTTCCAATATACAAACAACAGATAGTCAGGCAGTGAATAAAGTGAGGGTCACACACTAGCAGGACTCGGAAACATAGCTTGCATTTCATGTGGTCAGCAGGACTATATTGGAGGAGGAGGAAATCTTTCTGGCTGATGATACTACAAGATAGAGGCATAAACTGACAATATTTAAGGTACTTTTAATTAACAGATACAGCTACATATTCGATATGTGCACTCAAAATATGCTTGTTACTGAAAGAAAGAAAGAATACTACTATTTCTATATCTGTCACAACTCGATTTTTACACTGTTCAGATTATTCAAAAAAATGTATTACTTAATGGCTGAAATGAACTAGAAGCTGGTTCTGCAAACAATTACACATGGAGGGGAAGGTGGGCTGAATCTGAATGACACTAATAACTTTTTCCTAGTTTGATGAGCATAATCTGTTTATCAGGCTGCCTTTCACTGTGCAACAAGGTACACAGACCCTATATTTCATAATTCTTATCACACCCTGAGAAAAGAACTCATGCAGTTAGTTACACTCACTTTAAGACACTTCTCCTCTGGCAAAGAAGAAGGGAGCCATAAATAAGAATTAGGTCCATAAACCTATGGACCTATATTTATGGTGATGTTCTGTCGGTAATCAGGGTACTTCTTACAAGAGAAAAATATCTCACAAGCTAAAGCACATATAGAACTTTACTTCTCCATTTTTAAACTTAAGTGCCTTGACTTTTTCATAGAGAAAGATAAAGGATTTTAAATAAACATTAATAAACCTCCACAACTAAGATATACATGGGTTTCTCCATGGCTTTAACACTATTGACCTTTACAGATACAGTTGAAACTACAGAACAATCCTTACTGTCTTTTCTTTAAAAGCTTTTGAAGCTATTTAATTGAAGCTAGAAAGAGTTTGGGGAACAGTGTGATTATAGGAATGTACTTATAATGATGTACATGTGATATGTGATAATACAATTTTATTTTAATCAAACTCTATGAAGTTTTCTACGCTTAACTTAGAACATTAATAAAGCTGGCATCAAATACAAGTCAATAAAATCGTATGTGCAGACAAATATGAATATAAGAGACTTAAAATCAATGAATCTTTTTTTTTCTGCAGTTACATAAGATGATTTATGAACAGCTAGGCTGAATTTCTACCTTCAGCAGGGCTAAAGGATGTTTTCTTATTCATCTTATTCACTATTGTATTCAGATACTCTAAAAGAAAGCAGAAAACAAAGTTATTTATATTAAACAACTGTTACAGTGCAGACCAGTGAAGATGTTATTTACAGCCTTGGTTTTTTCTACTTGAAAACCTTCAACATTCTTCTGTCCCTAAAACAAGCTCTTACGTATCATTTACCCTTTTGTTTGCCTTGACCTGAGGGAAGATGTCAAGTACGTCTAGAAGAGAATGCATATAGAGCAGCATTAGGATATACTCAGTGTTTTGAGGAGCTATCAAATCAAGTGTCTTGTCACGGTCCATTTGGATCATAACTCTTAATTCGTGCACTTACGAGAAAAAAAAAAAAGAATTAATTACCTAGCTGATGGTGAGAGTGCTTAATCTTCCTGCTCTGTCACAGTGACAGGCATTCCCTGTATCAGACCAGGAAGCATGAAAGCCTCAGCAGTCCAGCTGCTGTTGGATCTGCTTCAAAGGCTTTTTTGAGTAAGCTGATGCTTTTATACCTTCCAGCTTGGAGGTTTGGTCTATACCATTTCCATAAGTTAGCAGATTCCGAAGAAACTGCCAAACAAAGATGATGGCTGCAGGAGCAAGCACTCTGCATGTGCTAATGGCTGCATAATGGACCTTTAGCTCTTTCTGGCCACCTGTCCCGCCTACATGATGGTGCTAACGGTGCTGCTCCCAGCATACATCAGGCCTAGGCCAAAATCTGAGCAGGAGTTGAGTGAACAGTCACAATGTCTAAATAAGAATGTAAGAACAACCTGTTCCCTGTTCATTAATAAAATCTCAGTGTATAAATATAAGCAGGATGAGTCAAAAGAAATTGTCATACATGATTAAGCTAATCGTGAGCTGATCCTATTTCCCCTAGGTATGAACACACTTCGGGGCTCACCTTTCTGTGGCTTTCTCACTGACCAGCATTCCTTAGTCTGCAGTGGATGAACCACATTCCATACACCCCTGAAAATGCAGATCTTAGAGAACTCTCTCAAGGAGGAGAAGGCAGTTTTATATTTTCCAGTGAATCCCATTTTTGAATGTAAAATAATGATGAAAAAAAGAACAAAAGTTGTCAGAGATATTGGCAAAAATCAATAAAAAGCCTTTTGATTAACTCAGAATTTTTTTGGAACTTGGCAGTAATAGTCTTTGTGATCTGAAATAAAACTTCTGAGAAGACGTTAGCAATGAAGGATTCCTTTTCCATTCAGCTTCCAGGATTAACAAAAGGTAAATAGCCTGTTTTATCTTTCCCCACAAAACCTTCCTTTTTCCAATTTCCATTAACTCATTCCTCTGGATTTGTTATTTGGTCATACTGTGTCTCTTACTTTCCATCCTTTTACTAGACTCTCCCTCTATTCCTAGTCCTCCCTCTTCCATTACCTTTCCATCTTTCTGAAAAATCAGAAGTTAATGCTTTTCTTATGGTGCTTCCTCAACATTCATCTTCCACAGAATCATTTTACCAGAGAATTACTGAAAAACTGGATATCAAATTAGTCCCAGTCTCCTGGAGTGTTCCTTTTACAACTTTTGTTACATCTTCGAAAGAACAGATACATCTACTTTAAACGTGAATTCTTCACATTCATTTCTGCTCTTGAGTATAGGATGCTGATAGCCTGAACTGACTAGGCAGAGCTGTAGCTTCTTTAACAGTCATGAACCTCTTTGCATATGCCAACTACCTTTCCTCTTAAATGATTTGCTCAAAAAAATTATTGATTTGGTCTTGCTCAGGCAGTAACTCAAAGCCCAGGAAAATGCAGAATTTCAGCAGTTCACTAAAAAGCACTTCAGATCAAGGGAATGACAGAAAGTCAGTAGATAGAAATATTAGATTATCACAGACTTAATATCATTGTAAGGTCAGCAGATATTGACACAGGCTGCCTTTTAGGATAAAGGTGAGGGAGAGAGAATAAATTGATTTGTAGAAAGCAAAAGAAAGGTAATTTGGGAATGAGGCCTGTCTGTAAGACGCTGAGGTAGAAGGCAAGACATAAGTCTAGTTTATTTATGGGGAAAAAAGCAAACCCACATTACTGTGGACAAAATAGCTTTATTTTCCTTACTTATGCAGGCCATGGCCAGAGAACTGACCCTCATAGCCAGACCACAGAGAACAGTGCTCCCAGAGTCTCAGTGCCCTGAAGTCATCCAGAAACCACAGAAGCCAGAAGGAAGAAAGGGGTCTCTTGGCCCACCTGGGAATAATCTGAAACTGAACATCCAATGGGAATGAAACCTAGGCTCCCAGGGCCCCAAAGAAAAGACTCCAGAGGGGACAAGAAATGTCAAGAGAAGCCTCCCTTCTAAGCCTCCCTTACCCTCCCTAAGGTCAGACTCCTTAATAGAAGCCACTGTACTCTGCTCCAGAGGAAAAAAAAAAAAAAAAAAGTTACATAGTAACCTGATAACCAAGAACCTGTAGAAGTCTTCACCAGCCAAGGAGAGAGACAAGGACACTTAGTATAGAATTACCAAAGGAATTTATTCCCTCATATTAGCTGTGTGCATAGCAGTGCCCCAGCCTAACGCATAGAGGACCCTGATATAGACAAAAGCAGGGTTTACATAAGTTACAGTACAGTTGTGTAGACCAATCAAATTACTCATGTTAAGGGGCGGGCAAATCAGTTACTATTGCTCGTGTAATCAGTACGTGCTTGTCCCATGCAGGATCAGTACGTGCTTGTCTCATGCAGGTGGTGTAGACATACTATCAGTGGTGTGTTAATCTTCATTGTTCTAAACCAATGTCCTGTGCAGCTGGAGTGGTTTTATACAGGATTCTGGTCAGTTTCTGTTCTGACCATGGTTATATGTCTGGTTTCTTAAGTCAAATCTCCTATTATTTTATTGTCATTATGGGCTGTTCTCAGCTGCTAGGAGCTGGCTTGGGTTGGATCTTCAGGTCACGGCCAACTGTCGTGGTTTTACCCCAGCCAGCAAAAAAAAACTCCACGCAGCCGCTCGATCACCCCCCGCCCCCGGTGGGATGGGGGAGAGAATCGGGAGGGCACAAGCAGGAAAGCTCCCGGGTTGAGATAAAAACAGTTTAATAATTGAAATAAAACTAAGTAGAACAGTAATAATAACAATGAGAACAACAACAATAACAGAATACACAAAGCAGGCAATGCACAACGCAACCGCTCACCGACCGCCGACCGCGTGTCACGAACGGGGGTCGAGCCCCCCCACACACCTGGTTTTTATACTGAGCATGATGTCACATGGTATAGAATACCCCATTGGCCAGCTGGGTCCACCACCCCGGCTGTGCTCCCCCCTCCCGGTGCAAGCATCACCCAGCAAGAGCCAAAGCATCAATGGGCCATCAACGCTCCTTTCACACCGAACCCAAAACACAGCACACCCCCCAAGCTACTGGGAAGAAAGTTAACTCTGTCCCAGCTGGAACCAGGACAATATCCACCCCTTATTCTATACCATCTACATCATGCCCAGGTCTCACATTTTCCCATACATTCCAATTAGTCACTGCTACTTTTCCCTGCCTTTTGATATATACACACAGAGAGATATCATTCCCTTAGTCCATGGGCCATCACTCTAAAACGTCCATTGAGTTCATTTAGCCCATGACTTCGGGTTCCACCTGTCATAACAGTCTTGCAGGGCAGGAGAGATGGTGTGTGGTGTTGGGCTCTTGCATGCGGAGGCCAGTTCTGGTTGCTCGTCTGGTTCTATCATTGTTGCACCTTACTCAGTTTCATTGGAGTTCATCCTACATTAATCTGGGTGATTCTTACTGTAATACTGTTAATATGGCATATGGTAACCATAGAAGTGATGACATACAGTACTATGTAATAACTAACATCGTACAATTCAGTTCATTGGCTATTTTCACCCAAAATTAAATCCCCTTGAGGTACACACCGGACTTCCCCATCCTTTCTCATCACCCACCAAGTGCACCCAGGTCCCTGAGCAAAAGCAATCCCACGGATGGGTTTCCCTTGCCAAAGGCAGGAGCAACCCAGACCGTCTTCCCCAGCATATTTCTCATATGCACGACAGGGACTTTATCCCCCTCTGCAGTACGTAAGGGTTTGGATTGGGCAGGGCCAGCTCGAGTGACAGATCCCCTACTGTTGACTAACCAGGTGGCTTTTGCTAAATGTGTGTCCCAATGCTTGAATGTCCCACCACCCATTGCTCTCAGTGTGGTCTTTAGCAGTACATTGTATCGTTCGATTTTCCTGGAGGCTGGTGCACGGTAGGAGATGTGATATACGCACTCAATGCCATGCTCTTTGGCCCAAGTGTCAATGAGGGTGTTTCAGAAATGAGTCCCGTTGTCTGACTCAATTCTTTCTGGGGTGCCATGTTGCCATAAGACTTGCTTTTCAAGGCCCAGGATGGTGTTCCGGGCGGTGGCATGGGGCACAGGATATGTTTCCAGCCATCCTGTGGTTACTTCCACCATGGTGAGCACATAGCGCTTGCCCTGTCGGGTTTGTGGGAGCGTGATATAATCAATCTGCCAAGCCTCCCCATATTTATACTTCAACTATCGTCCTCCACACCACAGAGGCTTTACTCGCTTGGCTTGCTTGATTGCAGCGCATGTTTCACATTCGTGGATAACTTGTGCAATAGTGTCCATGGTCAAGTCCACCCCTCGATCACGAGCCCATCTATATGTTGCATCTCTCCCTTGGTGGCCTGAAGTGTCATGGGCCCACCGAGCTATAAATAATTCACCCTTATGTTGCCAGTCCAGATCTACCTGAGCCACTTCAATCTTAGCAGCCTGATCCACCTGCTGGTTGTTTTGGTGCTCTTCACTGGCCCGACTCTTGGGAATGTGAGCATCTACGTGACGTACTTTTACAACCAGCTTCTCTACCCGGGCAGCAATATCTTGCCACAACGCGGCAGCCCAGATGGGTTTACCTCTGCGCTGCCAGTTGTTCTGCTTCCACTGCTGCAACCACCCCACAGGGCATTTGCCACCATCCATGAGTCAGTATAGAGATAAAGTACTGGCCATTTTTCTCGTTCGGCAATGTCCAAGGCCAGCTGGATGGCTTTCACCTCTGCAAACTGACTCGATTCACCTTCTCCTTCAGCAGTTTCTGCCACTTGGCACATAGGACTCCATACAGCAGCCTTCCATCTCCGATGTTTTCCCACAAGGCGACAGGACCCATCAGTGAATAGGGCATGTTGCTTCTCGTTTTCTGGTAGTTTGTTATATGGTGGGGCCTCTTCAGCACGTGTCACTTCCTCCTCTGGCGATATTCCAAAATCTTTGCCTTCTGGCCAGTTCGTGATCACCTCCAAGATTCCTGGGCGACTGGGGTTTCCTATTCAGGACCGTTGTGTGATCAGTGTGACCCACTTACTCCACGTAGCATCAGTTGCATGATGTGTAGATGGGACGGTCCCTTTGAACATCCAGCCCAGCACCGGCAGTCGGGGTGCCAGGAGGAGCTCTGCTTCAGTACCAACCACTTCCGAAGCAGCTTGAACCCCTTCATACACTGCCAGTACCTCTTTCTCAGTTGGAGTGTAGCGGGCCTCAGATCCTCTGTATCCCCAACTCCAAAACCCTAAGTGTCAATCTCGAGTCTCCCCTGGTGCTTTCTGCCAGAGGCTCCAGGTAGGGCCATTCTCCCCAGGTGCGGTGTAGAGCACATTCTTTACATCTTGTCCTGCCCTGACTGGCCCAAGGGCTACTGCCTGAACTATCTCCTGTTTAATTTGTTCAAATGCTTGTCGTTGCTCAGGGCCCCATTTGAAGTCGTTCTTCTTCCTGGTCACTTGATAGAGAGGGCTTACGATCTGACTGTAATTTGGAATATGCATTCTCCAAAAACCCACAACGCCTAAGAAAGCTTGCGTTTCCTTTTTGTTAGTTGCTGGAGACATGGCTGTTATTTTATTGAGCACATCCGTTGGGATCTGACGACGTCCATCTTGCCATTTTATTCCTAAAAACTGGATCTCCTGTGCAGGTCCCTTGACCTTACTTCGTTTTATTGCAAAGCTGGCCTTCAGAAGGATTTGGACTATTCTCTCCCCTTTCTCAAAAACTTCCTCTGCTGTGTTGCCCCACACAATGATGTCATCAATGTTTTGCAGGTGTTCCGGAGCCTCACCCTGTTCCAGTGCAGTGTGGATCAGTCCATGGCAAATGGTAGGGCTGTATTTCCACCCCTGGGGCAGTCGGTTCCAGGTGTACTGGACACCCCTCCAAGTGAAGGCAAACTGTGGCCTGCACTCTGCTTCCAAAGGGATTGAGAAGAATGCATTAGTGATATCAGTTGTGGCATACCACTTGGCTGCCTTTAACTCCAGTTCATATTGAAGTTCTAGCATGTCTGGCACAGCAGCACTCAAGAGCGGCATAACTTCATTTAGGCCATCATAGTCTACTGTTAGTCTCCACTCTCCGTTAGACTTTCGCACTGGCCATATGGGACTGTTAAAGGGTCAGCGATCTTGCTGATCACTCCTTGGCTCTCCAGTTGATGAATCAGCTCATGGGTGGGAATCAGGGAGTCTCAGCTGGTGCGATATTGCCGCCGGTGCACCATTGTGGTAGCAATCGGCATCTGTTGTTCTTTGACCCTCAGCAACCCCACAACAGAAGGGTCCTCTGAGAGACCAGGCAAGGTAGACAGCTGTTTAATTTCCTCTGTCTCCAAGGCAGCTATACCAAAAGCCCACCCTTTTAGGTCCTTAAAATACCCTCTCCTGAGGTAGTCTATGCCAAGGATGCACGGAGCCTCTGGGCCAGTCACAATGGGGTGCTTCTGCCACTCATTCCCGGTTAGGCTCACTTCGGCCTCCAATACAGTTAACTCTTGGGATCCCCCTGTCACTCCAGAAATACAGATGGGTTCTGCCCCTTCATAGCTTGATGGCATCAGGGTACACTGTGCATCAGTGTCTACGAGAGCCTTATGCTCATGTGGATCTGATGTGCCAGGCCATCGAATCCACACAGTCCAGTAAGCCCAGTTGTCCCCTTCCTCTGCCTGGCTGGAGGCAGGGCCCATCTAGTCCTGGTCATCATAGTCGCTACCCACTTCTCGAAAGTATGAATCAGAAGTCCCTTTATTAAGATTGGAAGTGGAATCAGCCCTTCTACTCTGTCTGAGGAACTGCACATAGGAAGCTGGAGCAGCAATTTTCCTGGAAGGACCCCCTTGTGTGATTGTTTTTCCTTGCAAGTCACGTACCCGTGCCTCTAGGGTTGAGGTAGATTTTCCATCCCACTTCCTTATGTCCTCTCCATGGTCACGCAGATAAAACCACAGGGTGCACCAGGGTGTGTAGCCATGATATCTCCTCTCTTGAGCAGAGGGACGCTTACTCCTAATGGCTGAGACACTGGCCCGTGCAGGTGGGGAGCAGGACATATCCTCTTTGAGTTGCTGGACCTCCTGAGACAGTTTCTCCGCAGCAGAGATGCAGACCCATAGGGAGGAAGAGAAACTTTCTTCATATTGCCGGAGTTGGCCAGCCGATCATCCACCGTTTGTTCCTCTCCATCTCTCCAGGTCATTACTGCCAATGAGTTTGCATGTGACGCTGGTGCGCTCCGTACAAACTTCCGCCACATGGGTCGGGTGCATTTGACCTCATCTGGGTCTTTGGATAACTGCTCGTTGTTCAGGTCATCATAAATCACTTCCAGCACGGCTAATTCTCTCAGATACTGGATACGTCTCTCCATGGTGGTCCACTTGCCTGGGTGACATATAACATCTTCCTTGAAGGGATACCTTTCCTTCACACCTGACAGGAGTCGCCTCCAAAGGCTGAGGACTTGTGCCCCTTGTCCAATTGCTTTGTCAATGCCCACTTCCCTAGAAAGGGATCCCAGCTGCTTGGCTTCCCCACCCTCTAATTCCAGGCTACTGGCCCCGTTATCCCAGCATCGGAGCAGCCAGGTGACAATGTGCTCGCCTGGACGACGGCTGAAGTCTTTTCGCATATCTTGCAGCTCACTCAGAGATAGGGATCGGGTGGTCACCATCTCATTTACGGGTTCTGCCTCCTCCTCCTCCTGTTCTCGTGATGGCCCTGGTTCATCTTCATCTCTTACTAGACGAGCTGATTTTCTTGTGCATTTTCTTTTTTGTATAGGGGCGACTGATACCGGCATGGGTTGGTTCTCTGTCGCAGGGGGCAGAGTAGCTGCCGTGCCTGCTGTGGGGGGTGAGGGAGCCGCTGTGCTTGCCGTGGGGGGTGGAGTAGCCACAGGGCCTGTTGCTTTGTCATCAGCTGCAGAGACGTTTCCTTCCCCTTGGGGGTTCTGAGTGGTGTTAAATAGGGCTCAGTAGGTGTGGGCCAGGCCCCAGCACATTGTAGTGATTTGTGTCTCCCTAGAATGGCCAGGGTGACAGCATACTTTTTCCAAATATTCTACTAATTTTTCAGGGTTCTGCACTTGTTCAGGGGTAAAGTTCCAGAACACTGGGGGTGCCCATCGTCCTAGGCATTTGCCCATGCTATCCCACTCGTCCTGCCGCTCATAACTATCCAACCTTGGGGCAGATCTCTGGATGACATTCTTAAATTGCTTACTAACCTTGGATAAAACCGCAACAATATTCCCAAAGAGTACCAATAGATGTATCTTAACTACCCAGGGATGTTTAAGGTACTGGCAAGTTATTTTAACAAAGGAGATGACATCATAGAGAAAGGTAGCAAGGGTGCCATTCTCTACTTCCTCCATAAAAAATCTCTCGGAGGAAAAGGTATAATTGCTAATGGTCTCCATGAGGTGGTACCCGAAATGCAGAAACGGCTTCATTACGAATCCCAAATACCAAATAACCCCCAATGCCAGCGTTTTAGTAACAAATCTCCCAGGCAAAACATCATTAATCATGGCAGAACACAACAGACTACAAAACCCAACTCCAATTTTTAACAGGTACAGTAAAAACAAGAGCATGGTGCAGAACAAATTAATATGTTACCAGATATAAATTCCTTAATATGCTCTAAATAATCTGTCGTTATTTCAACCCTTTGTGCCCCACATTGGGCGCCAAAAAGGACTGTCGTGGTTTAACCCCAGCCAGCAAAAAACAACTCCACGCAGCCGCTCGATCACCCCGCGCCCCCGGTGAGATGGGGGAGAGAATTGGGAGGGCACAAGTAGGAAAGCTCCTGGGTTGAGATAAAAACAGTTTAATAATTGAAATAAAACTAAGTAGAACAGTAATAATAACAATGAGAACAACAACAATAACAGAATACACAAAGCAGGCAATGCACAACGCAACCGCTCACCGACCGCCGACCGCGTGTCACGAACGGGGGTCGAGCCCCCCCACACACCTGGTTTTTATACTGAGCATGATGTCACATGGTATAGAATACCCCATTGGCCAGCTGGGTCCACCACCGGGGCTGTGCTCCCCCCTCCCGGTGCAAGCATCACCCAGCAAGAGCCAAAGCATCAATGGGCCATCAACGCTCCTTTCACACCGAACCCAAAACACAGCACACCCCCCAAGCTACTGGGAAGAAAGTTAACTCTGTCCCAGCTGGAACCAGGACACCAACCCTGAGGTAAAAGCTCATAGTCCCAGAGTGTTCATTCTTCTAAGCAAGTCATATTGCAGTTAGTGCCTTGCCTTTCACAAAATCCCACCAAAGATCACAGTCTTTCCAGCTTGCCAGCTCATCTCTCAAGGGCTGTCTGCTAAGGTATTGTGGCAGTTGCACCCTGAGGCATTTAATGTTTTTTATTATGGAAGATGAAACAATAATACACTCACAAGACCCATTGAGGGTAGAATGGAGGTTTGCAGAGCATGCCTCCTATTGCGGTATATTCCAAACAGGACTGAAGGGGCCAGCTAGACCTTTATTGTTCTCTTCTACCTCATTCAAGGAAGCTGAACAACAGTACTCAGAGTGGGAGAGGGTACTCCTCTCACTTACCAGGGCAGTTAAGGAGGTGGAGAGGTTACATACTTCACAAGACGTTATAGTACAAGGCCCTTTTCTTCTGCTAAATTTGATCCTCAAGGGATCACCCCGTCCTGAGGGAGTGGCCCAGAAGGCCACAATATGGAAGTTGTATGCCTATTTAGAGGGAGTTAGTCAGTTACTGTCGTTAAGAGAAGGCCCTGTCAAATCCTCTAACCTGCAACTGTGAATCAGGATAGGAGTAGAGGTGGTGTCAGGACTGACTATGGCTACAGCTGTTAGCACTGCCACCGGAGATCAGACGGTCCAAGCGTTAAGAAAGTGGTTTAGTATTTTACCCAGTCCCGAGTGCGTTCAAAGTGATAATGGGTCATATTTTATGGCCACAGTGGTGCAAGACTGGGCTCAAGGCGAAGGCATCAAATGGGTGTTCCATACACCATATCATCCTCAGGCTAATGGTATAGTTGAACGAACCAATGGTTTGATTAAAAGACATGGCGTTGTCTCACGCCACAACGGGGACATAAGATTACCACAGGCAGTCTTTATTGTTAACAACCGCTAGGGAAGTTATGGAAACACCAAAATTCGAGCGTTTTGTCCTACAGGAGCATTAATGGGCAATGACCCTATACTGGGTGATAAAAGGGACCAGTTCCCACTACGGACGTACATGGGCCAACCTGTAATAGTGAAGCTACTTGGGAAGCTCTGGAGAGGGAGCTCAGTGGATAATCCCTGACTTCTAACCCTGAAGCCCAGTTTCAAGCCTGAGGCCCAGCTCTGTGTTTTCTTACAGGACAATGGAAAAGCGGACCGCCTTGGTGCTCATACTTGCAATGGTGACAGTGACTAACGAAAACAATCAGGACCTGGACACCAGGGAGCAAAAATGATAGTAGGATTTGCCCAACTGATAAACTTAACGTCTGTAATGGTTTGCCTGCCCACACCCAAGTCAGCAGAAGACCGTTTACGAATTTTTGTGCAGGACATTAATGTATCGTTAGCCCTCGAGCTCACATCGGTGCAATGTAATAATCATAGTTGGAGATTTAGGGAGATCAAGGGAAGAGGCTATACTTATATTGTCTACAGTTGGTCACCGGGCGTGGTAAATGCTAGTTTGGTATGGGATGTCAGATGTGATTATATTCTTCAACCTAACCATGAGGCCATGAGGTGGAGCTGGAATGGCACTACACCATGCCCCAAAATTCCATGGGGAGCTACTGAATATAATGCTTGCTGGAGCACTGATGACCACTCCCTACAGTATACAAAACCATTAAATGCCACATGGTGCATCAAACACCCGGAAAAGGATAATAATGAATGTCCCAGCATGTGTAATCGAAATTTGTGGGCCTTCCCCCTCAACTGCATGTGGGCTAGATACACTCATGCGCCCAGCTGGTATGGGGAAAAGGATAAGGTATTCCCGGTAGGGAAATCTCCATTCTGCAACTGTCAGGCAGAGATGGGGTGTAAAGACAGAGATTAAATGCCACTGTCACGGCTATATTCTCCTGCTCAGGAAGCATTAATATAGGGCTGCCTATGTAGCAATACCAGTTACTTACGGCCCTCTGCCCTATATTGTAGTAAGAAAGATTACTGTCATCCCCTTACTACCATGCCAGGTTCATGCCAAACATCCTTTGTCTCTGCACCTCCTAACTTAGTGTGTTCTGACGGCCGCCTATATTCCCAGTTATACCCAACCATTGCTGGAGAGCCTGCACATTAGCTGTGCTCTCTTTCTGTCCCATTTATTGGGGAGGATCCATGCCATTTAAGTGGTGGAATTGCAGCCCAAGGGACTTGCTGGGGGAATGGCAGGAAGCCTCAACACAAGTAGGATGGTGGCTGGAATCAATTTTTGGGATGGGAGTTGCTCCAGTACAGAACTTGCAGGCTGTTCTAGAACTGGGCCTGCAGCTGTCAGCCTTGGCCAACACCATGTCTGACAGTTTGGGGATGTTAATAATCAATTGCAACATACCAGTAGAATGACTATTCAAAACTGAGCCATATTAGATCTGATGTTGTTAAGGGAGAAAGGTGTATGTGGAGTCCTGAACCTATAGGCAGATGAGTGCTGTGTCGACATCCCGAACGTGTCAGTACGCCTTCAAGACCAGATCAACAAAATGAAAAAAGTAGCAAAGGACCCAGAGGCAATTGTTGCTGCACCAAGATTGGTTGGGGAAAGTTTTCGATGCGTTTGGGTTTTCTTTGTCAGGATGACTAACCAGTCTTCTCCAATCTCTGATAATGGTTGTAGTTGTGATTGTTGTGATTTGTACTGTTATAAGTTGTGTTAAGCGCACAATAATGAAATCTGTATTAACCATGGAGTATACTCCCTCGAAATCTGTTCATATAATTGATGTTCCTTTAGACTCTGTTTGTACAATCGATGTTCCAGTATGACCTTAAACAACCGAGAAATGATGATTCACAGTGAGCACCGAACTCACCAAGACTGCGTTCCATTTTAACTTTGGAGGCAAGAGGTGTACCACCACTCCAAGGAAACCAGTCAAATCGCGACTGTGGTCACAGGGGTGGATTGTGTGGCAGGTGCACCCGCCCTGATAAAAGACATCAGGGGGGCATCAGGAGCACTGAGTTCTTACTGTTCTTGCCCTTACTTTCATGCCTTTATGGTGGCGAGTGCCAACTGTCACGTGCACACTTTGGGTCAGTAATTATGGTCACGTATACACCTTGGGTGAGGAGTAAGAAAGTTAAGGCCCTCAGCCAATTAGCGTTGACCACAGGTCAGATTCAACCAGGGTATAAATGGAGCCCCGATGGAGGGCAAGTTGAGCCGGTCCTCCTCGGAGCAGTGGGTCTACAGTCAGGGACTCTCCCCTTGGGTCGGGACACCGTCCAAGGAAACTCCTTGAGGTTCAGAGCCCTCATCTTATAGGTGAATGATTGTGCACATTTTGGATCCTCATTTCTAAAGCTGGCTGTGCAGTATTAACTCCTTGTACACCATCCTGAACCTGTGGTTTACAGATGTTGTCGGAGCGTTGAACAATTTTGATGAGCCTCATTTCTAGTTAGTTTTCTGCTAAACAATTTTGGTTTAAATAAAGTTTATTTTTGAATCTGCCTAACTTGATTTTGTGAGCCTCCACGACAGGTATACAAGGAACTGACCTGGAGGGAAGAAACACAGGGCAAACTTGACCTATAGAGGAAACTGCCAAGCATGCTCAAACACTCCTCAAGACTGATAGGCCTGTCACTGGTGACCAGGCCACCAGTTCCTCCCAGGATTCTGGCTTCCAGCCTAACTGAAGGCTGGACTTTGGAGGAGCTAGTTTTGGAGATAGTCCAGGCAGGATTTGCAAAGACCTTTTTGCAGACACAACATGTTAAGCATAAGGAACAGTGATTTCAGTTGTTACCAGACCCTCTGAACTCAAACACGAACCACGGACATGTAGAGTATTGCTGAGAACCATAATGTAGAGCAGCAGGCTTAGTCCCAGCCTCTGGTTTCTTGTGCAAGTTTCGATTGCCTGGTACACCATTCAACAAGCAAGGCAAGACTGCTGGTCCATCAGGCTGACCCTCTGCTCATAACTGTGGGCATGATCATCCAGAATAGCTGTAGGAGAGCACTAGACAATGATGCAAAGGCCAGGCTGAAGTTTCTCCCAGGCACTCCTGCTAGGCGTTCACATAGCATCCCAAAGTATGCTCCAACACCAGAGCTGATGAGGAGTTATTTGGCTCACAGCCCACCACCAGGTAACATTATAATGCAGATGCAATGTGTCTGAGGCAGAATGGGCCACAGCAGAGAGGAGGAGGCCAGGGCTGCCTGCAACACAGAGTTCCTATCAAGGCAGATTGCACAAAGTGACTCCCTACTAGCCTATCAGGCTAGGGACCATCTATTAATCCAGCAGTTTGCATTGATTGCAGAAAAATGGTTTTGGACTTCTCAGCTTTCTCTTTTGCTCCTGAGCCTGAAAACTCTCCTACAAGATAGCATTTTTCCCTCCAGCATGGTATGTTTCGTGAATTCATGTGTCATTCTTGCAGAAAGACCATTAAAATTATCTCTGAGCATTCCATTATTAGCACAAAAGCCTCACAGCTAGCCATGAGCACAACAAACAGCTGTTCTGCTCACGATTGGATGAGGTCTGAAAACCAAAACCACTCCCTAGCCCAGAATCCAGCTTACTGCCTGCCTACAGAGGCCTCTGACTGTTCCTTAAAGCGGATTTATCTTGTTCTGGAACTCCTGTTTAGACTCTCAAGACCATTGCTAAGCTGTTCCACTACAGAGTTAAACAGATCAAAGGTGCCATGTCAGCTTGGTCCTTGACCTCACCACGAGGTTTCTAAGCTTCCACATTTGTCTCAAGAGTCTCGTATTTACCTGAAGTTGCAGACTTTTTTTGAAGCTGTTTTTTTTCTCTGAGCCAGAGTGAAGGATGCAAACTGTTGCAGTTACAGACAGAAATCTTTCAACCACATTCATGTTCATCTTGTTGATTGTGAAACCAGAAAGCACCTCACCGCAAGCAGGCTACATTAGCTACTGTAGGAGAGGTATCCATTTCTTCATCTGTGTTTTGTGCACAGACAAGCTATCTGCTATGTCTTCCTCTCCAAGCTGCCACAAAATCAACTGTAAGGATGCAAAAACTGTATTACACATTTTGCATGCATGAATCATATATATATATATATTTGGGTGCCCTGGCCAATCTTGCTGAGAAGCACAGCAACAGGTTCAACATTTTTGCTTCCTTTTCTACAGCTGTTTATTGTTCACTTGATTACACCTTGTCAAAACTGTTACTCCTTTTATGCAGGAAGTGAGCTGCAGTGCATGGTTCTGTACCAGCAGCATTAGAGTTTCTTTGCTTTGTTGAGGCATAAAGAGAAACTTAAACACAGTATTTTTATTAATAGATCAATGGCATTTTCAGAAGTAAAGGAAACATGAAAGTCGAAGCCTGCTTTAAAAGCAAGATTACAGCCATGCCAGTTGTTCTCTCTGCCCGGCACTTTGGAACCTAATGAACAGATGCAGGTGAGATCTAATTACGTACGGTTCTCAGAAGCATGACTCTCATTGATAGACCTAGCTCCATGACATTTCCCATAAAACCTACTGTATTTCTGGGATGACATCTCCTGCTCTTGTCTGTACAAAGATTGAATTATTGTCTCAGTAATGCTAATGGGATCTGAGAAGGGTTCCAATCAATGTCTGTATTTTGGCAAAGTAACATAGCCTTGTGTCATTGGCAAAGACCTTGGCCTTTTCTGAATGACACTCTGCCTTTAAAATGCTTCCCAAAACCTTTTTGCACCATTCCAGTGGTAACTAAGTAGGAGAGAAAGCCTTTAGATGAGCCAGCAGGAGACTGTCAACATGAGAACAGGCAATTTGTAAATATGTTCCATGAGAGAACACTGGCGCTTTTTCTAACAACAAACGCAAAGCAGGATCTGCAGGGCGATGGTGCATCTCACCCAGCAACACAACAAAAAGTACCTCCCAAGCAAGCAGCTTGCAGCTTCTCCTAGTAACTGAATGCACTCTGTCACTGCAAGGAGACTCCAATGTTGCTGAGACAGAGCTGTGCACCACACCTCAGTTGAATAAAAAGTGCCTCACTCACTAATGCTCACTGAGCTGCATTTGACCCTGGTTTTGCTTTAAACTCAGCATCACCTTCCTTTTGCACACCTCACATGATGTTTTTTTAAAAGGTGTCTCTCCTAACTTACTGGCTCTGGATGTGGAATCCTGCTGCCCTCTGCTGCCGCTTTTTTTTTTTGCTGTCTGCAAAAAAGACAATGTTATTAACATTAGCTGAAGGGGCCTTAGAACATGTGGCAGAGGCACATAACTTTGAATAGATTTCTAGTCCTAGATCCCTTGGTTTTTAAAGTGCTTAGTCTAGGGTTCGTCACATCTTCCTGTATGCATTTGTATACCAGTTAGTTAGCACAAAAGGCCAAATCCTTACAGTATCATGTTGTTACATTAGTTTTCACCCGAAGACAAATTATGAAAATGAGCGTTGAGATGATTTTTTTCTATGGTTCTGACTGGCTGATCAAAACAAACCCCATATTAATCAAGAAAAAGCTGCTAAAAGGTTGGGGGTTTTGCTGCTGTGATGGCACCTATGCAAGACTACCCTGACTTAGTCTCAAGTCACCATAGACAGTCCAAATGAAATTAATCAGGATGACATTTCTCTACAGCAACTTCATTCACTGAAGAAAAACTGGCTGTTATGTTTTAATGTTCTAACGTTATTTCTGTTTCACCAGTTGCAACAGCAATTTTCCAGTATGTAAAACCCACAGAGATGTCCTAGGAAAGGAATTGCACTTACAGACAAAAATGTAGTTATTGTACCAGAATTTACCACCAATGCTAGCTTTAAGAAAACTATGACATCAACTTTAAAAAACCCTAGTGATAAGGACATTTATGTTGAGTTTTTCAGGGAGCAATAAAAGCAAGGGAAGAAGCCATTTCTTCCCACAAGAGAAGAAATGTAAGACCACAAGACAGGCAGAAGCAGCATCCCCACTGACAAGGCCACAGACCCATAGTACCCAAGCAGGGCTGGTGTGAATGAGAGGTTCCATCAACTGATCATCAGATAAATACAAAGTGACAAGTCAAGTCCATGTTCCATCCCTGAACCAAATCAACAAGCCAGAAACAACAAAGGCAAAGACCAGGCACTACCTACAACATAGCTTAGACAGGGCATGTGTGCCTAGGTTTGAGCTTAAATACAGCTCCTGGGGCAATGGACAGAGACTGCGTTGTTGGAGGGTGCAGGTGAGGTTGTTCAGGGCAATTAAGGCTTATTGGTGCACTCAGAGCCCTGACTGTCTTGGTTGAAAGAGCACAGCTTCAACAAGCATCACAAAGGAAATCACAGACTCACAGAAAAAAAGACTTCTTTAAAAACTAACTTTATTTTCCACAGTGTAGCATCACACTAGGATAATGCTGACTTTACACAGAGAGCACCCATTGCTTCAAGATACTTTCTGCAGCACAGAGAAGCCCATCAGGGTAGTAGTTAATGATTAATCATAAGTCACTTAGAATTCATGAGTATTCCTGTGATGCTAGTGATATGGCAGGTAGTTTCAAAATCCTTTCTCTACCGAGTTCAGTTGGTTGAAGGAAACAAACCTACCCTGAACCATGCAGTGCTCATAAGTACCTTTAAACAGACAGGGTTAGTACTTTTCCAAGTTTTTTTCCTCCATTGAATTTCTAAAATTTTTATACACAATGCTTTTGTACCTTTTCTTCTAGAAAATAGTACTCATGTGAAGCATCGGCTGGAGGTCAGTGGAGGCTGACACCCCTACCTGCAGGTTTTGTTGTGCTGTGGGATGCTTGGATGTTCAGCAGCATTGTTCTGTTAGCTAACACCACCACTTCTGTGCACCGGGTGGCACTGTTCAATTACAGAAAGGCAAAGTGGCGGCCTCTGGCCCCAACACGTGGTTTTTGAAAGAGGCATTCCTGAATTGCATGCTTTATGTGATTTTACACCCACAGTGAACTAGAATTCCATGCTCTTTTGAGAGAACTACAGAAATGCTAAACCCTCCACATAGTATCTTTAGCCTCTGAACCCCTGTATGCAGATTTCAGCACAAGGAAAATTGTATTACTCATTTTCAAACACCGCCACTGGCTCTCTATTCTCTTGAGATCCAGTTCAAAACTACACTCCCTTCTCCAAGTTCTTCCTCAATTCTTTTTCCTATCTTTTTCACAGATCTTAGCTCTCTCTGTTCACATCCTGGACTCTAGTACATACAAATTGGGGCATGAGAGGCTGGAGAGCAGCCCTGCAGAAAGAGATCTGGAGGTTTGGGTTGATGGCAAGTTGAATATGAGTCAACAGTGCGCCCTGGCAGCCAAAAGGGCCAACTGTGTCCTGGGGTACATCAAGCACAGCATAGCTAGCCGGTCGAGGGAGGTGATTGTCCCCACCTCGACTACTGCGTGCAGTTTTGGGCGCCTCAATATAAGAAGGATATCAAACTATTAGAGTGCGTCCAGAGGATGGCAACCAAGATGGTGAAAGGTCTTGAGAGCAAGAGGTCACTTGGTTTGTTCAGATTAGAGAAAAGAAGGCTGAGGGGTGACCTCATGGCAGCCTACAACTTCCTCAAGGGGCGGGGCAACGGAGGAGGAGGTGCTGATCTCCTCTCTCTGATGACCAGTGATAGGACACGAGGAAATGAATGAAGCTGCATCAGGGGAAGTTAAGACTGGACATTAGTGAAAGGTTCTTCATTGAGAGGGTGGTTGGTCAGTGGAACAGGCTGCCCAGGGAGTGGTCACAGCACCAAGCCTGTCAGACTTCAAGGAGCATCTGGACGACTCTCTTAGTCACATGGTTTAGTTTTAAGTAGGGCTGGAGGAGCGAGGAGTTGGACTCAATGATCCTTATGGGTCCCTTCCAACTTGAGATATTCTATGATTCTATGATTCAATGATTCTAATAAACACTCAGGAAGATAAGCAAGAGAGCTTACAATAGATCATTCCCCAACATGACAAACAGAAGCAGTTGTTCATTGCTAGTTACCTTCAAGATGCTTACTCACCTTCTGCAGGAATGCTGCCTAATACATAGGAGTTTTATGCTTTTCATGTTACACTGTGGTTAAACCTGGGTGATTTCCCACCCCGCACCCCCAGTGTTTAGCAGATTTATTAACAATGGCATTTCAACGATTTCTGGAGGTGAAATTTTCAAGTTTAAATTCAGTTTCCTGCATAGTTTCTGAAGGATTTTCTTTCTTCTTCCAGCTTTACGCTTGGTGGGAAGAGAACAGTTTCAGTCACAAACTGCAAGAGCAAAAGGGGTAGTGAAAACCCATCCCTGTTTTGGGATACTTGGTATTAAAGGCCTCATACTCTGTGGACTGGCATATGTCCACTTTAAACACACATCAACCGGGTTGCTGCTAAAAGGGATGGTCTTGCCTGTCCCTTCCCAACCTGCACATCCTCTACCTTCCCATCCATCTTCCAGTTGTAGCATTTATACAGGCTCGTAAAGTCTCCTACACGTACTCCAAAATTTTATATATAATTTTGCTGAATTAGTTTTCAGCCAGAGCAGTTCCTTGATCCAAGTCACTGCACAAATCTTTGCTGCCTGCACAGGGAAGGTGATGAGGACATACAGCTCTGGGCAGAGAAAAGAGAGAGTAAGGTTGTGTATCTCAGTAGAGGCTTGTATTCTTGTGGGATTGAAATGTTTGTGGGACCACAGCCTTAGAAGCAGTTCCCATTTTGCACTATGGTGATTTTAAACTGTTTTCTACAAATATGTTGTCACCACCAGGTTCCTGAGCATGCCAGTCTGTGCCTGGGAGATGGAATGAGTGAAGGGAGAAATTCATGTTTCCTGTTGAGATGTTTCCATGTCTTACAAGTAATTAAGCATTCCCTGGGGAAGAAACTGGCACCCAGGCTATAGACTGAGACCCAGGAACTACCAGACTATAGACTTGTTCTCTTCACGAAATACTTCTTTTGACAGCGGCTTTATGTATCTAGCCATTCATTTCCTTTGCTGAAGAGCTCATGACATAAATAAGTTAAATGGAGTGTTTCACGCTGAATAAAATTAATTAACACTTCCCACATTCTTTTCCTCTCAGAAAGAAAAGAAATAATTTTATTTGAATCCAAACTAAATTTGTAGTTCTGCTTTCCTACTCATTTTTCAGCCAAGAGCTAAACTGAAACTGCAGTCATTTATATAACCCCTTACTTGAGCAGGCTGTACTTTGAGACCCTGTAATTGGACATAGAATGGTGCAAGCTGCCCAGTTTGGGAGCCAAGAGAAACATTCCATTGGTATCTTACATTCTCTTACAGAACTTCAGCTCCATTCCCTTTCAGCTTTTTGAGAGTGTTTAACCTTCACCGCTCTGCCTTTCAACTCTGGTAACTTACTGTCCTTATTTTTCTACTGGACTTCCAAGAACAAGTTGTATGTTATGGAATCTTGTTAGCAGGGTAATTTTGCGTAAATCCCAGGGCACTTAGGAAATATAACTTCCGCTCCCATTTACAAAACTGTGGGTCTGTTTGCTCCACTTGAGCAAAAGCATGCAACAGAAAACAGAGCTTTTTGAAATCTTATGCAGCTTTCTGGAGTCATTCTTCAGATGAGCAACAATCACCTGAACCTAGCACAGATCTGCTGTAAGTACGGAATACTTCCAAACACTCTTATTGAAGCAACAAAACACCGGGATAATTGCAGTTTATTTGAGCCCCTCTTCATTCCCAGTCACACAGACAATACAGCAAAAATACAGTGGTACTTTGTCTATGCTATTCCAACAAGAGTTTGCAGTTCCTGTTGTTCACAAATCCAGCAGAAATTAGAAATCTCATGCTTGGTCAAAAATCAGGGTCGCAGCACACTTCCAAAGGAAGTGAGTGAAGCCTGGGACATGGACCAGCAGATAGAAAAGGCTAGTCTCAGATGCTTGATAGAATACAGAGAAGATCGCAAGAGATATATATACCTTTATGAGAGATATACCTATATATTCATACTTTCTAGGGAGTTCACAGGACTTTAGTAACAACATGCACAAGATAAATATACATCTCTCTCACTTATGGCTGCACATTTCAGCTGCTTGTTCCTAAGCCATGGCTGTGGGGCTCATGAATTTTATTTTTTCCCCCTTTTGCAGCTTCAGAAACCCTGTGGTATCTTATGTCCCAGTAAACTTCAAATTAATTTACTAGGTCTGGGCATTCAGGTAAAAAGGTAGCAGCCAGTATTGAACTTACCCAGCTGGACTGCAGGTCTACACAGAATTGACTAAATATACCCAAAGTGCCCAGTCCCAGCATGGAACTAGGCTTATTGTAAAACCAGTCATGGATTCCCAGGCAGCTACTTCACCTTTTAAATGTTCCCCAAATCCTGGTCTACAGCATAAATGGCAGGTTTTCCTTCTGGGTGTTAGCATTATGAACACCAGCACTCAGTCTGTGTGATGAGTGTGTCAAAACGCTTGGATTGTATAGGTAGACTGCTAGAAAATGGATAGATAAACACTTAGATTGTAGCTCCAGTGAACTGGCACCAATCTAGCTGTTCCTTCACTTTTGAGACTGTCACGAAAATTTGCAACTGCCACGTGCCAACTGAGGAGAGAGGTTAGGATGCAAAGTATAGAATTACAAAGGTAAATATTTATTCATGTGCATGAGGTGTCCCAGCCAAATTGGGGCAACCCTGATGTGGTTTTACACATGGTTCTTATACCCTTCAAACGTTCAGGAACTACATGATTTGACTAATCACTAACACCCACAACACTGATTACTAATCATAGCAAAACTCTGCAAAGCAACTATATTTTTGCAGCATTCTTGCTGCTTGCCTATTAATCCAGACATCCCTGGAGTCAGTCTTGCTATAGTTACTTATCTATGATGCTAGATGATGATGGGAGGGTTCCAAAGATGCAAGCTGGGATGCTGGCATTATCTTGGTTGTCCAGGGGTATCCTTTATCCTTCATGGACAGTTCTAAGATTCCAAGAAGGAATCTCCTTACTTCCAGGACTGGGCTGTCCTTTACTTTCTTTTACTTGAGCAGGAACAATACTAACGTCTCCAGTAATATTTCACTACCTCATGACAATACAGTGTATAATGTGAACTAATATATATATTAACAAAGTTAATACACTGTCATACTATAAAGACTGGTTGATATAATAGTTAAGGAAGGGACTTTTCATAACAACTGATACACATACTTAATAACAATAGTCATTAAAAATACAGGTGGGTGCCTATTCAGCTAATGCAGATGGGGTTTTTCCCCTCTCTGGTTTAGATTTATTTCCATTAAAGCTCAGGAAACAATGCTCTAAGCAGAAGTGAGTGATGGCAGAGAAGGAATGAAGCGGAGAACAAGTCTGCTCTGTAAGCAGAAACACATTGCTTATTTCAAGGGAGAACTGAAACCCATAAGAAGCCTCCTTGCTTGTAGAAAATCTCATTATTTGTGATAAAGATTAAAAAATAAACAAAAAAATGCATGACTGTATACTAATGGCTACCAAGAGCCAGTGCAGAGACTGTGAAGCTGCAGGGTCTGGTATTTCACACTCCATCTTGGCCTGCCCCTCAGTCCTTTTGCACTTCTGAGCTTCCCTAAATTCTCTTCAGTTACCTCTTACTAATTTTCTGTAAGCTTCTCCTCTTTCTATGCTGGGCTTTCTTAGGGAGAAAATGCCTTTGTACTTCACCAAACACATCAACAAACAAAACAAGGCCATAATATATGGTATCCAGAAGGGTATTATAAGGTTTTAATTTACTGATCTGTATGATTATTTTTCAGAAATCTGGGAAGGAAAATGTGCTATTTTAGACTTCTGAAGTGAAAAATCTTCCCTTGAAAAAATCTTCTTGAAGATTTTATCCACTGAATATAGTTATACTTCAAAACTGCTTGTCAGACATGTCCTCTCATGTATAAATAGTACCCTTCTTACTCTTTCCTCTGCCTGCTATTCTATTTGCTATTCCCAGCTCCTCCCCTTCTCTTCCCTTCCCTTTCTTTCCTTGTCTTTTATAGTTGCTCTCTGTGTTTCTTGCTTTCTGTCTCCCACCTCTCTCACTCTTACCCTCCTTTTTCTCTCTTTTTCCTTTGAAACTCTATTCCCCTTGTCTTAGCCTCACCCCTCTCTTTTATCCTCCTCAGCTATTCGCTCATGGGTGGTTTTCTTCTCTTTGGTTTGTGTGGTCTGCCCTGCACATTCCAACTCTTTTCTCTTCAAGACCTAACATGTTTCACACAGTGAGGAGATTATTTATGAAATGGATATGCTTTGCTATTCTCACCATTGTTTTAATAACTGCACCTTCTTCTTTTGCTTTAAATATTATGAGATCTGTTTGTGTGCCTGGATATTTGCAACTCACTATTGTGTGGAATTCTGTGTCTATAAAATGAATGTCTGTTTATGTAAGTTGGAGCACATGATTGTCTATATCAGTGATCTCCAAACTTTTTTGATCATGTACCCCTGTGGGTAAAAAACTTTAGCATACACCCCCAATATATGTACATTTACTTATTTATAAATTACATAAATGTACTATTGAAGTTCTAATATTTTCTTCCTGCACCCCAATGGGTCATCTCGCACACCCCTTGGGGTGCATGCACCACGCCACTTTGGAGACCACTGAGCTATATCATGCAGCCACGCTGTTGCATAGGGTATGCTGGTTTTGTCACATTTAAGATTGACCTGACAATCTGATCCATCCATGGTAGTTTGGGATGGAGAGCTTTTGTTTCTCTGTTTCTGTCATGTCTGGTCTGTGACTGTTTACGTTTGAGAGGTGTGAGTTTTTCTAGTAGGATGTGATAATCTGCCTAGTAGACGAAGGTTTCAGAAAGTGGAAAAGTTTTTGAAGATATAAATGCATGCATTGCAAAATGCTGCAGCATTGAAAAAAGAACATTTAAAGAGTGCCTTAAAATTAATCCCTAGTAAAGGGTTGACTGTCGTTTTGCCTTCCACCAAGTGAGATTTTAAAGAGGGTTTGGATGTTGCATGTGCATGCGTGCATCCCTGTGGCACAGGAACTTTTCCCAAACTTCCCCATTCAGAGTAGCAGCTCGCTCAGGCTTGGGTTTCATTCCGCAAAAAGGAGGAGGAGGAGATTTTGGGAGGAATAATCCATTACCATAAAGGGGAGGAAGTGTTGCTGCAGCTATTGAACAAAGCAGCTAGTTAACGTCTTTCGCGACCCCGGTGCAATGGTACAGTCCCACTGCTCCTTTCTAGGGGCCAGATGATCCTCGTAGTACTAAAACGAGGAAGAAAGGAAAACATACGTGCAAAAATTTACTACCGAACTGAGTAAGGACCAGATTCCAAGAGGAGCTGAGTACCTGCAATTTCTCCTGAAGTCAATTTGTTTTAGAATCAGGCCGGGGGGGGATGGGAGGGAAAGGCGGGGGCGGGGGGGGAGTTGGCAGGTCTGTTGTAATTGGTGTCTCGAACCCCCCCGCCCCCCCGAGAGGATTAAGAAAGAAACTATGCTGTCTGGGAAGATGTAGGTATTTGTGTTACTCTGCATATATACAGAACTGCTAGAAAAGGCTGTGCTGTGTGGAAACTAGCCCTAGCTTTTTGAACTCTAAGATGTGGCACTATCTGCTGATAATATTTCTTTTAAACAGAAGTTTATACAGTTTATCATGCAGTGGGGTGTCTAATGTGCATTTGTACTTTTCTATGTGTACCAGTGTTTTACATTGAAGGGAATCACAGTCACTTTATATTGTATGTAATGTGAAGCTCGTACTTCAAACCTAAGGAAGTTACTTTGGCAGAAGCCCAAAATTCTGCTCTGTGTTATCACAGAAGTGTTTGTGAATTGTAAGCCACTGAGTTCTGATGTATTTTCTGTTCCATCCTAATAGGCACACTCTGCTTGCACTGTAGCTCACATCACCCTAATTTTCTACCACTTGTCCATGTAACTCACTGAACGGTAGGTACAATCAGAGGATTACGCAGCATGCCTCATCCTCTAGCATTTCTCCATATTCAGCCTAGTGACATTTGCAGATTGAGTAGGTAGACTCTTGTTCTTGCAGTAGCAGGAGATAGGCGTGACCCAGAAAGATGCTTCCAGTCCTTTGTTTCTACATGGGAAGCTGAGGTTCTCCTTTGTGAGAATTGAGGAATCCTGGTTGATTCATCCATGCCATTGCTGGTTGAGTTGAGGTTTGTTAGTACCTAGAATCAAGGAAGCACCTAGCTTCTGTGACATTTGATCTTGAGCATTTAGAAGTGGAGTGCAAATAAGCACATATGTGCTAACTTTAAGCGAGGTTGCCACAGAACAACAGCAGATGCCGTACAGCAACATGGATTTCAACAATGTCAAGAGAGACTGACCAAGGATCAGTAGTTCATGCTGTTACTCCTGTACCGCCACACTGTACCTTGTGGCACGAACCTAGCACGGGCATGCACACCTGCAGTCACACTCGGGCATCCCCACAGAAAGTCCAGCTGCTGCAAGACAGCGGGGCGGAGAAGGTGCAGGCCCGCAGCTCTGACGCTGTGGCGAGGAAAGACCCACTCGGAAAATCCCCCTCTGAAAGACGCTGGGTGGGGAAAGCGGGAGGGAGCCTGAGCAGCAATGACTTGAATCGAGGACGGAACCCGGTGCCGCCCAGTGACCCGCCCAATGGAGCGGCTATGAGAGGAGGCCGGCTCCGCACCCCCCTCTATCACTGCGAGCCTTGGCTGCGGCAGCCGGCAGAGGGGAGCCCGCGGCGGCAGGGGACGAGGGAGCCGGCGGGGGTGGGAGAGAGGATGGTGACCGCCGCGGCAGTGACAGGAGTGGCTGCCGCCGCCTCAGAGCGTGGGATCTCGCAGCGCCCCCAGCCCCATTTGCCGTCGCGTGCTGCTGCGCTAGGCTGGGCCTCTGCAAAGGAAAGCAGGTCGGGGGGCGGGGGCGGGAGCCTAGAGAGAGGAGGAGGGGCACGGCGAGGAGGGGAGGGAGGGGAGAGAGAAAGCGAGAGAGAGAGGGGAGCCCGGAGAAAGGGACAAGGCAGATCCTAGGAAGCGGGAGGAAGAGAGATTCCTGTAAGAGAAGGTTCCTGGGCGGGGAGAGGAGAGGAAAAAACGTTTCCAGAGAAGGGCCTGGAGAGAGTGCAAGGATCGGGACTGCTCGCAAGCATCCGACTTGTTGAAGGAACCAATCGAGGGCCAACGGCTGTGCCCGGGGCCGGGGGACAAAGCGGCAGTGGGTGCAGAGCGAGAGGGACCTGGCGCTAGCCCATCGAGATGGTGTAACTTACACGGTGAAAATGGTCTTTGTCCAACTTTTCTGATGCCGGGAGGCCGGTCGCCACGGCTCTAGCGGGAAGGGCTCCTGCGAAAACTGCTTGAGTAATGCTGGGAAGTGAAGGGGGTGTTGCTGGAGTCCTGCAAAAGGTATTGTGGCGGGCGAGCGGGCCGGCGGGGAAGGGCATTGTGAGCCTGGCCGAAGAGATCTGAGGAAGAGAGCCATGGTCGAGGATATCCTGGGGTTTCTGCCATCCCGGGGAGGGGGGAGACACAGAACAAACGAGTACTACTTCTGAAAGAGATTAAAACTCCTAAGGTTGTGGGTTTTTTCTCCTTTCCTGGTATCTGTTTAAAGGTTGTGTTACTGGGACTCGGAGTGCCCAGAAGGACCCTCCCCCAAGCGCACCTCTCCTGTCAGATGCCGTGTGTGGGCAAGGGGAGAAAAGCTGTTTGAAATCGGGTCACGGTTTCACAGAAATTACTATCAAAGCCAGTATCTTCCACACATGCATGATGTGTTTGGTCTGCTCCTGTGCGTGTTGTTTTTCTCTCTCTAGCTCCTTGAAGAGCCATAGTTAAATGCTGCCTTTGAAGTCTCTGAAGCAGGAAGGCGGGGGTAGTTGTATGCTGGTGTAGGTGCCTGATCCTCGAGGAACGATACAAGGAAGGCTTTGTGGCCTTCTCTGTGGGTAGGGTTGTTAATGCTCTTGTGGGGGACAAATGGCTGTATGAGTGCTTGTGACAGAGAAAAGCCATGTTAACCTATTTTTCAAGGAGATGATGCAAGTCATGCTAAATAAATCTGTGAATGTGGGAGGGGCTGTTGTGATGGGTAATTTTAAATTTGCCTTTCATGGATCCACTGAGATAATTTCACTTACTCTGAAGTTTCTCATGCTATTACCACACTCATTTGGTTGGGGAGAAGAGCGAATATCACCTGCCTCCCCCACAAGTTCTAGAAATAAGAGAGTAAAGATGGGGAAGCAAATCTCCCAAGGGGCATCCTTCATAGGCAGTGATATCAAGTCATGCAGATTGATGAGGAAGGAGAGTGAGAGGGCAAATGGAAACAACAAAGTCAAGATAATGGGAAGAGTAGCTGCCACCAGACACATCTGTTACAGAGACAGATCTGCAACCTCAGCTAGGATGAACAAGGGAGGCTCCCTTCTTCCTTGTTACGTAGGTTCTAATCAGAAACATGGAAACTGGACATGGGTGGACCTCTTATTTAGTCACTGCTGGTCCACCTGCCCCAAGCCACTAATACAAGATTTAGTGACTATTTTTAGATCTTTCTTCATTCCCAGTTTGAAATAATTCCAATGTTGAGGTTCCTTTGGGAGCAGGAAAGGAAGAGATAATCCACAATCTAATCACCCTTTTTCTTTGATGTTACCCAATCTCTCTGCTGAAAAAAACCCCCTGTTTTTCTCTAGAAGTTCATTCCCTAAATTCAACACCTTGCACCACTTCAGTTTATTTTGCTAGTGTTTTGGCAAGCTTCAGATAACTGCACATAATTGCATCTTTTCCTTTACTGCCTTTTGCATGTATGTCCTCTTAGCCAAATTACAAATGTGCAGTTTTTAATTCCCAGACATGTATGTGTGTCTCTTTAGCCACTAAACGTTTTTTCTTGTCTTCTGAGTTCTCTCCTATTTGACTTTCTTGTGCTTGCACTGAGCTGCACAGAACTGTTTGTATGACCATGTGTTTTGATACTTGGAAATACCATTACTTTGGGGCATTGGAGCTTGTATGAAGCAGGATTGTATCCTCTCTAATTTAATCACCGAAACCCTGCAGAAAGGCATGTTTTCTTGCTTTGTTCTGAGGTTCTCAGCTCTTCCAAGCTGTTAGCTGTGGCAAGAACAGCTTGGATTATAGAGACCGTTTTTGGAGGGGATTGGGGGAAATGTGTCTCCTCTCTTTTCTTTTGGCCAAGGCTGCTACTGTCTTCGCCTTCTATATTTGTCTTGCAGTCTGACCAATGACACAGTGTAAATGCTTTTTGGGGGAAAGGCTCCAAGGAGACAGCTGCTTATTCTCCAGCATGCTCCCATAGACTGCCCGCAGATGTGTCTGACAAGAGAGCTGATCCCTCAGTCCGTTGAGAATTGTCTTCTTTATGCTTATATAAATTCACTGTGTACACTTCTCTTTGTGCCCAGGTGCAGATGTATTCCTGTTCTCCCCTTTGATACTGCATGTGCCATATGCAGAGAATCATGTAAGAGATCACTATAGTTTCTCACCCCTTACCTTGTGTGCCTCCATTAAGATAGAGTTGCTTTGTGGTCAGCTCTCCTTCCCTGGATACCTGCACTGTTACGAGATTTATGCATGCTTTTCCTCTGGCTTCAGGAATGCTTCCCTTTATAGGTCTGCTCCCCCTAAAACCTGCTCTTCCTTGTTATCCATGCATTATCCCTCAGCAGCCCCTGTGTGGAAGGTTCTCCTAAAGTCCCTGCAGATGAGTGCAAAGTACTTTTAGAGTACATTTAAGGTTGCACAGGTTTTTTTTTATTTCTCATTTCTGTGGCCATATTGCATATGTTTACTGCACACACAAACAATAGAAGATGGACGAAGTAGAAATTAGTATGTATAGTCAAGCTAGATCTTTACAAAGCGGTTTAGCCACCGAAAAGGATGCCAATATTACCCAAAAAGGGCGCTCTTGTGAAAAAGTGTTTGTTAAGAATATCCCAGATTGGCTGTTCTTGGTCATAAACATATAATGATTTTTTTCAAAAAGCTAAAAGCCTCATTTCTATGAAGAGAAAAGTTGATTAAAAATTTGAGGAACCTCCTATAATTTTGTCATTATTTTCTCTTATGTTTTTTCTTAAACCTGCTTTAATATTGTATTAGTATTATATCTTAGTGTTTAAAAAAAGGAAAATTTGTATTTTGTTAGGAAGTTTTAGATCATCTTACAGCAATACAGTTAACATCCTTTTTCCAGCTACACAAATTCAGCAGTTTTCCAACTCTTTGCAACCTTATCATTTAGCTTCTGCCTGTTAAGTCTTGGACTGGACATCCCTCTTCTCTCCATATTTGCTCTCTTTGGCAACCATGCAGCGTCAAGGACTTCAGGGGGTGTGCATAAGTATAACTTACGTGGATTTTGTAACTAATTCTGTAGATGTTTTACAGCAGCAAACTAGCTCTCTGTCTCGAGTGGTGCCAACTGTGCTACGTAAACAGACCCCCAAAAGGATGAAAACTCCTTAATTACTCATTTCAGCCATGGTACTCTGACATGTGAGCAGCAAATGCGCTGAGTGAGAAAATGCCATTTCATGTTGTCACTCTTCTCGCATTTGATTTATACAAGGAGTTTTAAACTTAAAAAAGAGAAGAACAACACTAGTGCTTTCTTCTCAGAAGCATGTGTTGTGCTTTCAAGAAATATTCCCCTGCCACCAGGAATAGTATTTTATTTTAAATGTACTATTAATACATGTGGTGTTTAAAAAAAAATTAAAAAGTGTGTACATTATGGAGGTACTGGCACAATATTTCAGAAGATCCTGTCTTGCCTCTTAAAAAGTCACCATGGAGCAGGCTGATGCTCCTGTCACGGAGGTGCTACTTGAAGATTGTTCTTGAGACCACTTCTGAGAAAAGAAGCAGCTTTGCAAGTCAAGCTCTTCTAGTCACTGGTTTCAATTTTGCATGCCTCCAGAGGCCCCTGTGCATTCTGCTGTTCAGGGCTTGCTTGTCAAGAAAATTTTTGTTCAAATGTTTCACGTGCACACACCCCCTCCTATATGCATGCATACATGCACATTTAAAGAGGAGAAAAAAAAGTGCTATTGTGGGAGTAGAGAAGATGCTGGATACTATGAGAACACAGCCTATCCAGTCTGAAAACTATAGCCTTACATACAAAGGCTGGATCCTTAAGGTCTTGGTTCACCTTAGGATGGAAATTCTCGCCAGCCCAGACCTGTATATTGAAACATACATGACTTCATTTTCAGACAGGCTTTTTCTTTTTTTTTCTCCCCAAGCTTGCCAAGTAAATGATTCCTCTGCTGATTCTGCAGTTTCCAAGTGCAGTTTTTTTCTCTGTGCCATGTCTTTGGAAAATATCCAATGTGTCTAAATCATGTAATTAAACCCTAGAAGCTAGAGACTGAGGACTACTGACTCTTTGTAAGTTATTTCTGTTTTAGCATACCGATGTTCCTCCAAGTTACTGTAAAGCTTTCAAAGCTCCCTAAATGACCTGATCTCTTTCCCACTTACTGTAAAACACTCACATGATATGAATCTATTTGGCCCAGCTGACCACTTCAGAGGCAGTGTGTAGGATACAGACGCCTGTGTTGAGGCATTGAGCATCAGGCTTACCACAGGTTCTCTCATATCCTAAGGTTGTCTACAAATGGAAGCAGAGTTCCTTGGCAGATCTCTCTTATCTGCCTAACTATTCTTTAAGAGGGTGGGGTGTCACAAGAGGGATATTGTTGCAGTGATTTCTGGGCAGGTTTTGAATAATTTCAATTTGGAAGTTCAAATTGGACTGTTTATAAACTGTTTGAATTTCCAAATGTTACATTTCACTCACAGCTAGGATCAATTTGATTCCAGTAAGCAGAATCTGAAATGCTTTCTGCACCAGGAAGATGTTTGAAATTATTCCTTCTTGATTTTGAGCCAGGAAGAAGTTGCTGGAAGCACAGCTGGATTGGGATGCTTGCCTGCAGTTGTCTCCCAGATGGTCCCTTCCCTTGCTAATGTCAGTAGGTTTTGAGCTGGTGCCAGCAGCAATGGGATTGCAGATATGTACTGGCATTTTCCCTTTTCAGAGAGTTTGCTAATCCCATTTGGAGCATGTGTTGTTCATAAAGGGGTCACCATATCAGCAGTTATGACTGCCATCATTATGGTATCAGGAATGGAATAGTTCTGTTGAGGAATGTTCATTTAATTACTAGTGCAGAGAGGATCTTCTCTGCCTTCTCCTCCTCCAGTATCTAAGCATGTTAGGAATCGGTAAAGGTGCAGTACAACATGATTTGAGAACAAATTGTGCTGACCTGAGTATAAATCAGCAGTCTGTTAAAATCTAGATAGATAGAGGCTTGACAGAGGGAATTTTCTGTAGTTTGCATGTGTCTTGGTGTTGTATTCTGCCGGGGCATGTATGTGGAGTCAAGCTGAAGACTAATTAGTTTTCTTTTGGAGCCTTCCTGTAGCACGTTTTTGCTCAGGGCCCCAGGCTGAGCACCAGAAAGACATTTGGTGAAGTAACGTAATGGGAATGATGCATGACTTGTGCTCGTTGTTTCAGTCAAAAGTCATCCTAACCCTGACTGGGTGAATCGTGTTGACAATTGCATGTTTCTCATGGATAATTTTAGCCGTCTTGAATTAGAAGTGGCTCTGGATGGTCTCGGAGAGCTGCAGGTTCCTGCAACTAAGGAAACCAAATTAGCGACTAGATCCCTGTTACCTGAAGAGAATGGCTTAAAAATTGTTTCCTAAATAGATTCTTTTGATTTTGTCTAATGAATTACCCCCAAAAGAGTGTGTGTGGTGACAAGGTGTAAAGAAAACAGATCAGTCTTTGGAAACAGAGTAAAAATAAAAATGTTCAGTTCTTTAAAAGAATTAAGCTAAAGCAAGTTTTACTCTCTTCGGTAAATTAACACCTACTGGACAAGTCTAAGTGAAAGGATCAGAATAGGCTTGTTGAATTGTTGTGCCTGTCTTGCTTCTCTTGGCTGATAGTCTGTACCAGCCCACTGTGTCTAATAGTGTTATGAAGAGTTGTGTGGATAGAAATCAGAGTGGGAAGGGGAAGCTTGCCCTAAAAGCTCAGAAAGTTCTTCTAAAATTATTTTTTAGATGATTCTTTTGAAAAAGGCTTTGCTTCCCCCCCCCCCCCCCAGATCATATAGCAGATCAGCCCAGTGTTTTCTACTATATTTTCTCTTGTGCCTCTCTGAACCTGTGGTGTTGAAATTGGACAATCCCTGACTTTATGGCACTAATGCAAATGCACATAGGCTATTTGTATTTGACTGTGTAAACTTCTCTGCCATGGCACAGATGAACTGGGAGCTCGGTGAAGAGTGACAAAAGTGATTGGGAGACTACAGGGAATTTTTGACATGCTATTGAAAAGAACTAGCTTCGTGATGACTGAAAAAGGGTTGCTCTGGAGTATATAGTACCTGGGAGACTATTGACAGGATCCTAGGCAATGTGGCTAAAGTAAAAGGGCTGGCTCAAATTGCTCAAAGGAGATGATTTCCGGTTCAGTATTAAGGCATGTTTTCTTCCAGCAAGGGTCTAAGTAGATTGTAGGAAGTCGTGGAAGCCCTATTGCTTATGTCATTTAAAAATATAACTAGCAAAGCTTAAAGGAATATACAGACAAAAATCCTGCTGTTGGCTGGCGACTGTAGGCCAGATGTTGTCTAAATAAAGATGCCCATCCCCCTCTTGTAGTTTCTGTTATTAGTCTCACCAGCAACTGGGGGAGGGACTACCTTCCTGATAGAAAATGCATCTTGGCTCTGCTGCCTTACAACCAAGACTGGTTGGTATCCAAGGAAAGGAAGTGGTGTGTTGTACTTGCTCCATTTTAGGTGTAATCCTTTGGTTTTGAAGATGGACGTGACTGTAACAAGAGCAGTGAGCCCCAGCATCAACACTGAAATATAAATATGCCTTTGAGACACAGAGAAGGCAGGATGAGCTCTGAGATTTATATGTTATTGCTTTCATCTCTGGCACAAAAAATAATACAAACATGCGTCAGAAGGAGATGCTATGAGCCTGAAATATCTTTCTACTGTAACCCGCTTGGCCTCCCTTTTCCTCTTAAGACTTTTTCTGTTCTGCTGAAGTATTAGTGGCACATAATGTTCCTATTTCCTGAGGGTGGAAACAACGAACTGGAAATGCAGGATGGAGGAGGAGGGAAGGACCTGAGAATGGAATTGGCTGCTCTGCAGGCTCTGCCAGTGGCAAGTTCAAATTTTTGGTGGGGCTCTCTAACCCGCTTTCACTATACATGGGCTCCCTATGATGCTTCACTGAACTCAGCTAATTGTTCCACCCAGTCATTCCCTTTCAGGTCACCTCTCTCTTCTTTGCAGCGTTGATCTCACTTCTCTTCTTCAAGCTGCCATTTCTGCCTCATTGCTCTCTCAACTGTCTCCTAGACAAGAGCCAATTTGGGCAACCTGATTCCCAAAATCAAAGTGAGAGCCTGTTCTAAGCCTTGAACCAACATGAATCATTAATGTTGCCCTCTAAATAAATATCTATATATCATTGACAAAAAGTAAAAGAAAATTAGTATTAAAGAATAAGTCAGATGTTTCTGAAGTTGAATAGGACCCTTATCTTCTCTGTTCTTGTTGCTCAGTTCAGGTTATTTAACAGTGAGACCAAGGTTCTATGAGGGAAGGAGACCAAGTCTGAATGAAGATTATGGATTTGGAGACTGGAACTGAAGAGAGCAAAACTGGAGAAATCATCTATTTTCTTAAAGTTTTCCCAGAATAAGTTCTAGGTCTCATAGTTCCTGTCTCTGTGTTCTTAGTGTGCCTTGAGAGATTGCTACCAAGATAGCTCCTTAGTTGCTTGTTACTGCATAGTGCAGTAACACCTCCTGCAAAAATGGTTATGGACAGACTATAGGTAGTGTTGGTGTGCAGTTCTGTGGAGTATGATCAGGGCAGTGCAGGATTATTTTGTAGTATTTTAGTGCCTAATGGGAACATAAGGCTCAAACTAATGGTGGAACAGACAGAATTCCCATCTAGACAAACAGTGGTCATATAAGGATGAAAACTGTGTGGTAGAACTCTTCTCAGCCATTTTCTCTCTCCCTCATAGCTTCCTAGTTTTGTGCATATATTTCCACATCAAACGCTCTAATTTACATTTAGCTGGAGCTAAAGCTTGTCTATTGTATAGCCTGTTGGTGCAGTCAGCAAAATTTAAGGGAATCAGCTTGACTGAAAATAATTTCTTATTCTCACTTCCATTCAGGGAATATGTTATGTAACAGGCCTCTGTTAGGGCAACCTTATGAACTCAAAAACTGCTATTTGCAATAGGTATGGGGGTATAATTGGATGGAAGCTAGCTGGTAAACAACTGCATGGAGTGGGGTTGGGGGAGGAGGTTTGGACAGCAAGATCAGGGCAATTAACAAGTCAGTAAAGTGATTATACTTCAGTGCTTTTCTGCCTTGTTATTTTACAAAGAAGCACTCTTTCCTTGCTTCTCTTAACAGGAGTAAAAACAGCGATGATAAATAATGCTAATAATTAAATAGTTTTAAAAATTAAAAGTAGCCTTTATCTGCAAATGCATGCAGCCAACAATTTGAGAACCAAGCTCTATGACAGCCCAAGGCTGTGAAACTGATTAAAATGGAAAAAAGTAGTTATAATTAACCCTTAAATCATGAAGCACATTCTCTGAAAACCCAAGTTGCCTCCTTGAAGCCAGAAAGGAGGTTAATAAAAAGAGCAGTACTTAAATGAAGATGTTTTAATATTATTAGTTCTTTCTGTAGTCTGTTTTGAAATGTCAGTTTCTCTCATGGAATGAAAGGCAATTTCAAAATGCAGGGAATTCCCATAGAAGAGGAACATTATCTTTTAACAAACTGTCAGTGCTGCCACTGTCTCCTAACAGGCAGCATAAGTTTGGATACTGTTAATATGAATAGCATGCATTTTCTGCTTATGCTAAGTATTCCTTACTGTACAAGCCTCATAAAGTCAAAAGCAAAATTTGAGGTGAAGACAGTAAGTATATTTTTACAAAAAGTGAAGATTCTTTACTGCAGCTGAAGAAAATCTTAATCCTTCCTAAAGGGCTTTGCAAACTTTTGTCCACCAAGAGCAGTTCAAGAAAAAAGTATTCTCAGTTTCTTTTTTGCCCTCCATTGTATGTTTTGAGTGTTTGTGCATAGGTCTTGGGTCATATATTTCTAGACATGCCATGTAAGGCTATATTCTTAATTTAAAACGGGAAACAGCATTATTATAAAATATCCCTTTTCTTAGGCTTATCCATATCTTACTTTTGTAAGCCACTCTCACCCCCACCCAACCTTTCAGGCCCTTGATTTCTTTTCTAGTGTCCTGACAGTGCCTTTAAGGCCCTTTTGCAGCTCCATGATTGGTTTGTCCATGCAGATTTGCAGATACTCTCGCAGACTTGTCAGCAAATGTCAAGGTTATTTCTCTGATGGCGTTGCTTGCCTGGCCATTGCTAACACTGTGGTTGGCCTCTTTATCATTTTCCATTCATCAGCAATCAGAACGTGGTATATAATAAAACTTTAATTTCAGATGAAAAAGAAGCAAGATCAGCATTGCTGAGTAGATGGTTTTAGGGACACACCCTTTCGTCACACATCCTTTGTTTAAATACTGTTTGTGAAAAAGTTTTATTTCTCGTCCCTTTTTTAGTGCCAAAATAGTATGCATCTTTTTCCTTTGTCGTTTTCAAACTTTTCTATCATAAAATTACTGTGAAATTTGAAGCGTTTACTTAAACTTAACTGTTGCCAGTTGTACCGGAGGAGGAGATGTCAATTTTCAAAGAATTTTTATTACTACAGAATTTTTTCACCTAGAAGTTAATAATGTGGCCATCTTCAGGGATATTTAAGCTGAATCCCTTAAATGTAAAATTCTGTGCTTAGAATTTTGGAAATACAACCTTTTACAGAGTGCTTGAGAAGGCTTTGCTGCTGTGCCCTAGACCTTGTAAATTACCTATTTTTTTCCTCTCTGAGGCCTTATGTCTTCCTTTTGTACAGATAAAAGTATACTTGTTAAAGGTAAATCATACCTGAAGTTGAAAACATCATGGTTTTTTCCACATAGATAAAAGTGCATTACAAGGATCTGTGCGCAGTTGTACTGAGAGAAGTTTCCTGAGAAATTAGAGTAAAATTGATCAGAGCATAGTGAAACCATAACCAGTAGGTACAGCTGTTATCTTCTCTTTCCATCAAAGAAGATAAATGTGACGGGCAGCTGCTGATTTTTTTTCTCCCTCTTCTTTCTGCAGTCTCCTTCATTTACTATATGAAAATTCAAAGGGAGCAGTTTCTGTATCACTCCGATTCCTATTATTTTTTAGGAGAGTTTCTATCAGGCAAGCGATGGATAACATACACAACAATGCATTTCTTCACATTTTTCATTCTATAACATTATTAATATTCTAAAACCAGGATTTTACTTCCAAGTGTTAATGTTAGAAACTTGAGTATAATTACCAATTTTTCTTTGAAAAGTACACGAACCACTATAAAAATTATCAATTAAGTTAAATCTTGTGAAGTAGGAAGAGATTTTATTCAAGAGCTTTGTTGTACTTAATATGCATGTAATTCAAGTACCTAATAAGCAGGTGGAAGAAAGAATCTGTTTCTTTAATTTAATTTTTTTTTTTTTTAAATTGCAATAGTTTCAAGAGATCAGTGTCCATCTTGTTAAGCATAGCAGAAACATAATGGGGAGGCATTGAGAGAGTCTGTGGAAACACAGGGCAGTGGTGAATGAATTTTGGTTAGGAAGATAAACTAGGGTCACAAGCAAAGCTGCGAGGCTTCTCTAGCCAAGTACATGTGTCAGAGAAGAGAGATTTAAAGGAAAGCACTGTAGTTATCTAAAGCAATAGAATCATAGAATCATAAAACAGAATCATAGAATCATTAAGGTTGGAAAAGACCTTAATCTTTTCATCGAGTCCAACCGTCAACCCAACACCACCATGCCCACTAAACCATGTCCCAAAGCGCCACATCTACACGTCTTTTAAATACTTCCAGGGATGGTGACTCAACCACTTGCCTGGGCAGCCTGTTCCAATGTTTAACCACACTTTCAGTAAAGAAATTTTTCCTAATGTCCAATCTAAACCTCCCTTGGCGCAACTTGAGGCCATTTCCTCTCGTCCTATCGCTGGTTACTTGGGAGAAGAGACCAACACCCACCCCGCTACAACCTCCTTTCAGGTAGTTGTAGAGAGCGATAAGGTCTCCCCTGAGCCTCCTCTTCTCCAGGCTAAACAGTCTCAGTTCCCTCAGCCGCTCCTCATAAGAGTTGTTCTCCAGACCCTTTACCAGCTTCGTTGCCCTTCTCTGGACACGCTCCAGCACCTCAATGTCCTTCTTGTAGTGAGGGGCCCAAAACTGAACACAGTATTCGAGGTGCGGCCTCACCAGTGCCGAGTACAGGGGCACAATCACTTCCCTACTCCTGCTGGCCACACTATTTCTGATACAGGCCAGGATGCTGTTGGCCTTCTTGGCCACCTGGGCACATGTTCAGCCGGCTGTCAACCAGTTCCTTTTCCTCTGGGCAGCTTTCCAGCCACTCTTCCCCAAGCCTGTAGCGTTGCATGGGGTTGTTGTGACCGAGGTGCAGGACCCGGCACTTGACTTTGTTAAATCTCATACAATTGGCCTCAGCCCATCGATCCAGCCTGTCCAGGTCCCTCTGCAGAGCCTTCCTACCCTCGAGCAGATCAACACTCCCGCCCAACTTGGTGTCATCTACAAACATACTGAGGGAGCACTCAATCCCCTCATCCAGATCATTGATAAAGATATTGAACAAGACCGGCCCCAAAACTGAGCCCTGGGGAACACCCCTCGTGACCGGCCGCCAACTGGATTTAACTCCGTTCGCCAACAGCTCTCTGGGCTTGTCTGTCCAGGCAGTTTGTTACCCAGTGAAGAGTGCACCTGTCTAAGCCGTGAGCCGCCAGCTTCTCTAGAATGCTGTGGAAGACAGTGTCAAAGGCTTTACTAAAGTCCAGGTAGACCCTCATCTACTAGGCGGGTCACCTGGTCATAGAAGTAGATCAAGTTGGTCAAGCAGGACCTGCCTTCCATGAACCCGTGCTGGCTGGGCCTGATCCCCTGGTTGTCCTGCATATGCCTTGTGAGCACCCTCAAGATGAACCGCTCCATAACCTTCCCTGGTACTGAGGTCAGGCTGACAGGCCTGTAGTTCCCTGGATCCTCCTTCCGGCCCTTCTTGTAGACGGGCGTCACATTGGCAAGCCTCCAGTCGTCCGGGACCTCCCCTGTTCACCAGGACTGCTGATGAATGATGGAGAGTGGCTTGGCAAGCTCCTCCTCCAGCTCCCTCAGTACTCTTGGGTGGATCCCATCCGGCCCCATAGACTTTTGAGCATCCAGGTGGTGTAGCAGTTCATTAACTGCTTCCTCTTGCGTTATGGTGGGGCCACGCTAACGTGACCACCTGTATGGTTTGGAAGACAGCACAGAGGCTCAGAATCTCCCCAGATACCTTTAGGCTGCACCTAAGGAGTCATCTGCAGGGGCCTGTTTAGCTGTCCATAGCTCCCTTTTTTAATTAGTGCAGATCTTAGGTACCTACTGACGATGATTCAGCTCAGTCCACTGACTGTAGAGGTTTTTGAGTGATTATGCTTCTAATTTGGGCATAAATTATGCCCAAATTTATGCCATTTTCTGGACATAAATTATGCCCGAGCCTCAAGGGCTTAATAAAAATTCATGAAAATAAGCTTCTCTTCCCTTTAAGGGCTATGAAAGTTCTTAACTTGGATCCCACTAGGAAATGTATAATCAGATCGTGGAAGATCAGCTTCAAGACTCCTGGTATTTCCATGGTAAACAAGGAAATAAATCCCTTTCTTTGGAGACCATTCAGAATCAACCTTTGGATTGTTGTTATAAACTTAAAGAATCCCAAAAGACACAGACACAACCCTATTTAGATAATCTGTAAGAAACAAATGATCAAGCCAGCTAGAGGAAATCTTTTATGAAGTATGTTGTTGAGGAAGCATTCCTTTAAGCTTAGTTATACATTAGCACCTAGAGCCTTTCTCTCAAAATTAAATTAATAAACTGAACGGATCATAAAAAAATCCACAAGGCTTTGTTACAAATTCCACTCTCCTCCCAGATATTTTTAAAATATTTTGGAGTCATTCAAAATAACCTCAAATAGTAACAGAGGATAAAAGGATATACAGCAACTATTGAAATGATTTGTATATTTAATGAAACATTTCTCTGTGCTGCTATATGTGCCCCAGTGATAATTTTTTTGGAGAAAAACGCATTAACTTCATAATATTAAAGCCTTGAGCGATAAATTATTTGTTGCTCTCCCGCCATTCACTTCCTGTTTGGGGTGTAGAAAGATTTCTATTAATAGCAGTTATTGTAATTATTGTCTAAGAAGGAAGGTAGGCAGTATTATGTCATGCTCAAAGTGTTGCACAGGCATTGAGTGACAGCTTTTCACAACAGCATTGTGAGATTTATCCTAGTGAGATGTGTGACTGTAGCTGCAAGGGCATCTTAGTGGCGAAGGAGCAATTAAAGTAGGAGAGAACTAGGGGGAGAGGAGGGGGAAAGGCCTCTTGCTTGATGTATAACACTATCATGGTTCCCTATTTATCATGAATGAGAAGAAGTATTAATTCCACTTTTTGTACTCTGCCTAAATGTGGTGAATCAGTGTGCAGCACAAATTAATTGGAATAGTAGTTTGACTCTCCCAGATGTTGTGCGTATTTATATTTTTAATGCTTCTCACTGAGAGATAATATTAAGCTGTTATGAGTCATACTGCAAAATGTGCACTGTGCTTGCAAAGGTGCAGCATTTTTTCTGCCCTAAAGAATCTTTTGAGGTGCATTCATTTTGCATCTAGATGCTTTGTGTAAGGAAGAAGTATGACAAATATGAGGGAAATCTATTGAATCAAGTGTAGCAGAGGGAAGCTATACTCATATAATGATTTCTACTGTGAAATAGGCCTAAAGGAGTCAGTTAACAATGAAGGAGGAAGAAGCATTGTTCCAGTGGGAGGAAGCAAAATGATTTGGAAAAGTTCTTGGGACAGTTAAGAAGAATAGAAAGAGTAAAAATCTGGCATTGTTACGATTTCAGCTTCTACTAATAGAATAATTTAAAACACAGAAAAGTACTTTGTTGCACAGGGAGAGATACCTTTTCAAATCTGTTGCAATTTCGAAACGGATTAGATAAATTCATAAAGAGATACTAAAGGGAATGGATTGGGGTATACTCTCTAGCAACCCTAGTCTTGTATTTGTGGATGCTGGACGAATAGTAGGGGAGTGGACCACTTAGAGGCCAGGCTTGCAAGCTGTCTCCAAATAGCACCTCTTCCTGGCATGGGAGACACAGAGAAAACTTGGGTTAGATGGACGTTGATCTGCTTCAGTGTTCTTTCTTGTGTTTTGAAATATAGTTTGTGCTAAAGCATGAAGAATTGTTACTCTCTTGACGGCACATTCAAAAACACAAGTGTTCTTCCAATAAAGAAGACTGTCAGGAACTCTTGATTAAGAACTGACAATTTTTATATTGTGTTGGCAGCCCCATTGTTTCCATTTGCCTCCATGCCTCCTGGGAATGAGATATGTGGACCAATATTAGAGTTGGGATTTCTACAAAGTAGTGCAGGATGGAGCATCCTCTCTGCAGTGGATCAAACTCCTGTCAGCTTTTAGGGAATAGAATATTGGAACTGACCTTAGGTCTCCTGTAGGAATTGGGGGCTATGGGACTAATAGTTCTTCCTGCTGCTTCTGGTTTGCTCTAATTTCACAGAACTCAAAGAAACAGCTACATTCCATTCATGGAGAGGAAGAACCTCTCATCTTTTCTCCAGAGGCTTGTGCAGTGCCTGAACAATCCTAGCTTTTTTCTTAATCCTAAAGGCATGCCTGAATTCCTCCTGCAGAACCCGGACAGCTGCGTGGTTCAATTGAATGCTTAACTGCTATTTGATGTCGGGTTCTGCAGGTGGTATCTGTCAGAGGGGAATAGGGTCAATGTGCATTACTTTCTGATCTGTGGCTACATATTGTCTGCATGCTAAGCTGGAACATGCCTCAGCGAAGGTCTGTCTAAAGATTTATGGGTGGAATCAAAAGGATTAGAAAGCGGGGGGTTTTCTTTAAAGCTTAGGTCACAGAACCTGTGGCCAGCAGAGAATTAATACAGTTTATCTTGTTGTCACTGTTCTTGATCAGTTTCAGAGTGCCAGGCAAACCCAGAAGAAAAAAAGCAGTCCATTCTAAGGAGGTCCCTCTTAGATCTGTCATGTACATACCACCTCCATTAAGACTCAAGACATAGGCTATTGGGTTACTCTAAAATAAGTGACTCCACAAACCTAGGAGCAAATCTGCTTTCCTTCTAATAAAAACACATGCACTGATAGAAGAGAATTTTGAATCAATGCTGGCCTGTTTAGCAACACTAGTGCCCTGTGGCTCTTCAGGTGTCGTCTTTGAGGAAATCGTTTATTTGCATAAGGAAACTGCTGCAGAGATACTGGCTGCATGAAATACTTATGTTTAGCACAGGTTAGATACAGGATGGGCACACAGCAGCCCCCTTTGTGACAGAAATCTCACAAGCACAGGCCTGTACAAGTGTCAGTTGTCCTAGTACATATGGAAGCACTATCGCTATCTATCCTGTAGCACTGAGCATCATTTGCCTGGAGACTGTATTAAAGTGTTCCCGCTTCAAGACTGAGTTCAGAAAAAGTGAGAAATTACAGCACTGGCTCTGTCTGGTGAGAAGAAACAGGCTGTAAACAGTGCCAGTTAAGCCAGGCATACTTGGTTTCACATTCAAGGCTTTCCAGCTGAAATGGCTTGTGTTTGCAGTCTTGTGTAGAAGAAGCTTTGAGATGCTGGGCAAGAGCTGACTCTCTTCTGTTGAGATATACAACAGAAGAGAGCAAGGGACATTCTGACTATATATAAGGAAGAAAAAAAATCCCCAGTAGTGGTTCAGTTCTGAAACAGACGCCCAAAGAAGCTGAGGAATCTCTATCCTTGGAGATGTTCAAAACTCACCTTGACAAGCTTCCAGAATAACATTTTTCCCTCGCTGGTTGTTCAGCTAAGAAATCAGGATTCTTGAAAATACTGGTGATTATTGTATTCATTTCTCTTTTTGGGATCTTGAACACAATTAAATTTTGGTAATCCAGATACCACAGTGATGGTGCCAAAGTAAACAATCATGGTAGCATTGGTGAATAATGTAAGCAGATAACCTGGAGACTTCCATTTCCCATCTCTTGGAGCTTGGTACTAAAGCAAAGGCAATATATAACTGGTCTTTTCTGACTGCTTGGTATCTTCATTGTTTTATAGGGTTGAATCATTAAAAGACATTTGGATCCTCAGGAACTGTCATGCTTTTCAGATGCTTTATGATTTTCAGGACTTCCAAGGAGATGGAGATCATTCCACTAGCCAAGGAAGTATATGCCCAAAAATGGTTTAGAATTCTTTATGGAAGGATTTGCATAAGAAGGATTGACAGCTGGTACATGGGTGGCAAGTTCTATGTAGCTGGAAGAGAGAGAGGACAAGAAGGGGTATTTAAGGAAGTTTGTTGAAGGATCCTGTGAGGGAGGATGTATTACTTTGCAGTTGGATTTGGAGGAGAATGGGGGATAGTGGATTCTGTAGCAAGGAAAGGTAATCTGTCTGAAAGCGGTTTTGGAAGAAGTAACAAGCTGAGAAGGCCATGGAAAGGTGCTTGTGTGGACAAGAAAAGAGGGTGGTTTAAAAGTTGGGATGGTTTGAGGTTTCTTTTTAAGTAGTTTGGTGTAGGGAAGAAATAGTAGGAGAACTAAAGAAACATGAGTGTCTTTGGGTGTAGTCAAATTCTGCACACATCAGGTGCTGGGGGGAAGGGCAGGGCAGTGGTTAGCAATTTAGGGGCTTGGTACTCTTTAATTCGGAGAGGCTAGTGCTTCCCTCCTACTCTCCCTTAAATGCTTCCATAATGTTCTCCCCTACCCTTCATTAAGCATCTTTCTTTGAGGTGTGGAAGAGGCAAAATAAATTAAAAAAAGAGACAGTTTTACCTTTTTTAACTGCTAAATCAAAACCAGCTTTTTGGTTTAGCCACCATTTATTTCATGGAAAAATAATTTTCCAGTCTAATCCAAACAAAGCCTGTATGATGCCTCAGGAAGAGCAGTGCAATATTGCTGGAACACAGGGTCTACCAAGGTAAGCTGAACAGACGTCGTAAGAGAGATGTGCAGGTAGGGAGGGAAGGAGAACGACTGGTTTCCTTGGAGCCAGAAATGATTTTGTGTCTGCTTCTTGATACCAGGGTTTTTTTAGTTATATCTGTTTTGTGGTAGCAAACTGATTTCCTCCTTACATATTACCTAGTGATTTCAAGACTTTGGCCTGAGATCCAGCAGCCAGAGCATATTTGGTTCTGTTTCCTGCCCTGCCACTTGTAAGTTGTGTGACATTAAGAAAGTCTGAATTGTGGGCTGTTTTCAGACCTTCTGTAAATGAATGCAGTCCCATTGACTGAAATGAAAGTTTTCTTCAGTTTATTTGACCTCTGTTTCTGCATTTATTTGCCTTCAAAATGAATGTTTAAAAGTCCCCATCTCTCAGGAGTTGGCTGGCTTAAAAAAAAGGCTTTTAGATATTATAATGTTATAGATTGACTTGCAGTACAAATGCTGTGTATTTATGTCTCCATGTAGAGTAGTTACGCAGGCTTGATTCCGGTGTACCCGGTCTTGTTTTTAGTGGCTCAGGCAGTAGTCTTCAGCCCTGTTCCTGGAGAACACTGCTATGTGCTTGGATAGTTCTTTCTGTAAAGAAGGGTTTTGGTCATTCAGCCTGGAATTTTCTCCTTTTTACAGTTTCATCCAGTGGTGTTTTTCTTCTGTGGTGTATACATGTTTCATAAACTAATATGCAGTATTACATCCATCCTCCCATTTAATCTTCATTTTTCCTCAGTTATACTTAACTGATTTTATTTTTCTCTTTCCTCATAAATCATTAATCAAAGTTTTTGCTTCTTCGTGAGGTCCCTTTAATTTCCTTATGTTTTAGCGATGCCCAGGCTGCCTTTGCTTCATCTGTGTTTGGTGCTCTATGTTCTCATTAGGGGCAGTGTTAAGAGAGAACTATTCCATCCTGTCCAGTATTTTCTCCCCCTCTTTAGTAAAGCAAATCAGATTTCACTCCATTGCCTTTTCGCATAGTTTTTTCTCTGCTACGCTGAACTTGCTCAAATCCCCCATTGCTAGGTTTTCAGAGAATTACAGTGAGGCTGCCCCTTTTAATTACAACTCTTCTCTCCCCTATTTCAGCTAAGTTATTGAGCCATTTCTCTATATTGCCTGAGACATTTTTCTTTGTCCTTAGCTACGCTTCACTGTCTCACTGAAGACATTGAAGTGTTTTCAATGCTCTGCACAAAGAGCACCTACAGAAATAAAACATACTGGCTTTTTGCATGTAACCTACATATTACCATGATATTTCTCTGGTGGGCTGAGAATTGGGCAGATAGAGCCAGAAATACCTTGCTTAGCAAAATCATTTTGCTGGATTAGGCTACATGCAGCTCCCTGACTGCGAGATAAGCCTTTATGTGGTGGTGATGGTGGAGTTTTGTTTGGTTTTGTTTGGATTTTTTCCCACTTAAGATAAAAAATTTGGACTTGTGTGCTTTTCCTGGCTGTAAGGCAGGCTCCCTATTTGACCTTAAATATCACAACATTTGCTTCCTCACATGTGACATATTAATGGGAAAAATACTTCAGCTTCAATAGTGTTGTACAGTCATATGTTTAAAGGGACAAATGCCTATATTTGAAATGCAGTTACAAGTGTGTCAGCAGTGCAGATTTGTATTGTCATAAATGGTGAAAACTCTCCTGTCATGGATACTGCCCTGCAGAGTCCTGAAAAGGCAAAGTGTAATTATAAGAAACAGAATTTGGAAAGCATACAGGGGAAATGGAATGGCGACCTCCCAAGGGACATTGCCAAAGATGCAAAGGATCAGGACTTAAATAAGGATACAGCCTATATTGTGGGACAGATTAACATTGATTTGGGAACCTCACTCTCACTGATGCCATGAACGTCTCAAAATCTGTGTGTGTTGTCAGTGTACAAAACAACTGGGACTGAAGTCTTGAGGGGTGGGAGGTGTGGGTATATGGTAAATACTGGGTCTGTGCTACTCTTTTTCACCTGTGTCCTGTGGAGTGGGTATATAAAAACTGCCAGTTCTGTATTATTGTGACCTGACTTCTGTCTCCATCTTCTGTTTTTCCTTAACCAGTATCTCTGTGCAAAGGCCTCTGTGCTTTGATTTGGGAAGATATTAAAGCACTCCAAGAAATCACTGACCATTTCAAGGGAGTGGTGCATGGTTTTTGGAGATGGTGGTATCTACAGAGAATCTTCATGGATTCTAAAGCTGGCATCAGTGCAAGAAGAATGACGGGAATGGGTTGGCTCTGGATGGTCTGTTTCTTTCATCTAGTCACCTCGCTAGAAGGTAAGAACAGATTTTATATAATGCAACAACTTAACAAAGTTTTCTCTAGAGAAAAAAAAAGTGCACTCTCCAGTATGCTTACCGTAGTCCAGATGAGCATTGAGCACATGTCTTCCTGTTTGATGGTTAATCACTATCTCATGAGATGTAAAAAGATATTAGTATTGTTTCTAGTGGGACAGGCAAACCCTCTTATGAAGGACCATTAATGAATATTTCTACTAGCTATCTCAGAAGTGACAGTCTCAAAGAATAAATTTTTTGCCCTGGGAATAAGCTGCTTGTTTATGCTTTGTGTGTATTTGATTCTTGTGCCATGTTTATTTTGTGAAACAAACTCTCAATGTTTATGCTGTTGTACAAGGCAGCATCCAGTGGGCTGAAATCAGGAATTTTTGTCTCTGCCATCTGAACAACTTGCCTCATATAATAGACATGGAGAGAATGCTTTGCATTAACAAGAAGAGGCATTTTGTATTGAGCCAGCAGAGGAGAGGAGGGGAGAGCAGTAAAGATAGGATAGAGAAAAGGTGGGCAGGGGAAAAGAGAGGTCAAGAAAATAGGAGAAAAAAAAACAGGCAATAGGAGGGAGGGTGATGAGAGCAGGAGATAAGATGAGAGCTATGGGAGAGCGTTAGAAAAGGGCAGAGGTATTGTAAACAATCCTCTTGTTTGTTGGAAGAAATATCCTTGCAGCTATATTTGCTCAATGGACTGCACTGCTTTGTGATGAATGTTGATCTCCTCATATGTGAAAGCCTCAGAAAAAGAAGAGGAGGGAGAGAGGGAATCAAAGGGAGACAAGGAAGGAAAGACCTAGAGGGAAGGAAAGGAGAATAGTGTGAGATCTATGAAAAAGAGGGTGGAGATTGGGAAGAAAGAAATACTGTTATTTACTTATTAATAATGAAGAGGAAAGCTTGTTAAAGCATCCCTTCTCTTAATAGGAGGGAAATGGAGTGGGAGGGAGTTCAGAGAGGAAATAATTGATGTAAGATTATAATACAAATTCTTAAATCTCTGCAACTCTGTTAATTGCTGATTTAAAAATGATTTTACAGAGTACTCTGTTATTCCTTAGTGTAACTGGTAGAGGAACTGAGATAGAAAGGGAGAGAAAATGTCCATTCTCTACAAGTATGAAGTAACTCAGTGATGCCTGTAGGAACTGACATTTTTGGAATTCAGTGATCACTCCTCTAAGTTTGTAGAGATAAAAGAATTTAGAAAACTGTGTGATACAGTTTCACAGATCACATGGTTGAATTGCCTGGATTAAAACAGGACAGTAAAATTCTGCCTATAGAGATGAAGCAGTAGAGATGCCCATGAGCTGAATTTCAACTCTCAATTCAGAGTCAGGGGAGTCAGCACCTTGCATTGTGACTCTACTACATGGTCCTAGGATTGCACTCCAAAGCTAATTTGCATCTCAGAGGTAAGTATTTTTGTTGTGGTCAAAAGACAAAGAAGAATTATGCATTAGGGGAAGGAAAGTCTTATGATAACTATGTAGAAAGCTTTGCTTTACTACAGAGTTATCCTTAAAGAAGAAAAAAGGCCCATGGCCATTTTGTTGACTCATTATTATATATAGTAGAAACTTGAACTTCAGGATTCAGATTTAAGTTGAAAAATATAGGGAATATCCAGTTTGGTCTTTAGTTTTTCTAAGGTTTCTTAGAAGTTTTAGTTGGTGTCTAAAATATGTCTTGCCTCTAACTGAAGAGGATTGACTGAGTGGGAAAATCAGTCAAGGTAATTTTCTTCCAAGTGCTTCTCAGGCATTTGAGTTACATTTAAACAATCTGAATGTAAATCACTTTTTGTCTCAAAGTAAGCTTTGTTTGAAATTTTCTAACAGAGGAAAAACAGTATTGATAAAACCTTAATGTAAATGGTTAAGAAAAGAAGGAGAAGCTGTAGAGAAGGGAAGAAAAGTAGCCAAAGTATTCAAACCATCTTTCTGTGCTTTATGAAGAGAGCAAATACTTTTTATGCAGAATGCTTTTCAGATATAAGGAAGGCAGTATTCTTTTACAGGACCTAATGGCACTTTAAACCCCTTTGTGACTCACAAATAAAGAAGTTCTTGTAAGCAGTTGAAAATGTTTTTGTTGTTATTGTTGTTTTTAATACATAAAAAGGAATCATTAGGCTGAACTTATTTGATACAGATCTAGTATTTGGACACACAGATTTCACTAGGAATGAGCACGTCTGTCCAAAATTTTCCAGACACGATTTTTAGACTAGAAAAAAACCTGCATGGGAAGCATGAGGGAAAACTCTTTTGGAAACAGAAGAAATTTGTAAACTTATTATTTCAACTTCATAAAAGGAAACAAGATTGCACAAAAATTTTCATTAAGATTGCATTTTCTACTGTTTATGGCTCTGCAAGAGTTTTTGAAGTTTTAGTTTGGGCAGCATTATTTTTGAGCTACATGCTGGGTGAAAAAATAGTTTTTCCTTTTTCTCAAAAATACATAAAGAAATACACAGAAATTTTCTTTTTTGTGAGTATCTATATATGTATGTAATTACTGTCTACAGTTTGTCATTTAACATTTTTGTAGGTTAACCTTTCTGATCGTAAAAGTTAGTGAAGCATAGAATTTAAGAAAGCCTGATGGGCTACAGTCAAAATAGCTGATAGCAATTGATAACTTCCTAATGAAATAACTCTTACTAGGGCACACAGTTAAATTTTCTGTGGAATATTGGTTTTGGGTTGACTGAGTTATAAATGTTTACAGCTGTAAATACAAGCAGAGTTCATTTTGCAGAACTCATTAAATATGTTCTGAAGGAATGATGTGTTCTGCATGTGACTGACTGCATTTATTTTACAACAAACTCTCCAGCCTGCAGAATGGCTGGATAGCCTTTCTAAATATCTTCTGGAATTCAAGATATAGAGAGAATAATTCTTCTGCTTTGGTAGAAAATTTTTGCATTAAAAGTGTCTCCTTGGAAAAAGGGAATATGCAAGAAAAAGGTTGTGAGGTCAGGCATTCTTATTTCATTTTTTCCCCTATCTTTTCTATTAACTGGTTGTCATCTTGGGTTATTGAAAGTAATGTATTGATTGCTCAAATTGGCTTGACTTTGAAGTGGAGGAAAGCTATACTTGCCTCAAAGGTAATCTTCAGAGTAAAAAATACCATTGCCTTTTGTTTTATAATACACGAAGAAAGTTTTTACTTCAGTTGCTTGTAATTCAAATGAGTCATTAAAATTCTAGCAAAGATTTTCTGTTATGTTCTTCCCAGTTCTTTTCTGACACTTCCCTGCATGCCAAAATCTTTGCCACATGCTTGGAAAGCCCAGGGCAGAGGAATCTCCTGTTGTAGACATTCAGAAGGTGAATGGGACTGGGCTGGATGTGCAGCTTGTTTGTAAGGGGAGGGGTGTCTGGGTTATCCCATGGGTCAGTCTCAGCAACTCCACTTGATTTGTTTTCTCCCGAAATAGATTACTCTGTAGCCCTTGTGCTAGGACATCCCCATTCCCAGGTATGTACCATAGCCCTTATGTTGAAACTGTTCACAAGCTGTAGGCTAGCTCTTGCTGCTTGGAGGGCAGTAGGACAGTAGAGGCTATCATGCTGCAACTAACACTGTTTATATTCAAAGCTAATTAAAGCTTCAAAGAAAAGGAGCAGCATTCTAGTAATATATGGTATCTGGGACTTTCAGTATATGCTTCAGTGAAACCTTGGAAGACCCAAGCTCACTTTTTAATGTTTATGAAACAAAAAATAAGCAGGAAAACATAGATAAACTTTAAAAATCACACCGTACTGTCGTCAAAAGTAGCCAGTTTGATGGCAGTGGCAGTTGGATAAGTTCTAGATTCAGTAGTGGGTGTTTGCAGAATTAATCTCTTAAGCTGTGGAAAAATACGTATTATGTTGTATTACTAGGAAAGTTGTAGATAATAATTTAATTTAATTACATCTGCAAAGTCGAAACTAAGCATTTAATGTCATTTTTTTTATTTCATGATGTCTGCATTTCCTGACATCAGCAGAGGAATTAGTGCAACATGCTAATCCTGGCAGTTTCCCTAGAGCTTTAAAAAGAATAGGGCAGGTAAAAAGAAAGATACACAGTCATTCATAAAGCTTAAAAGCTGTGGTACCTTGCAAATAGCTGTTTATTTCCATATCCCAGACCATTTGGCTGTCATTTCTCTCTTTCACAGATGGTACATAACTCCTGATTGGGGTGTGAGAATTCCTCCATGCAGATGACAACTTCGATGTTCTGATAGTGTCAGCATTTTGCTCTGACATAGCAAGTAATTAAAAAATATTATGTTTCATGGAACTCACTAAATACATATCCCATTGGCTCCAAATAGCTTTTTTATTAATTGCTTATGAGTACAGAAGTAATACAGGAACATTCATTGCAGGAATGACTTCACAATATAGATTTTATCCAAGAAAAAAATCAAACTGATTTGTCCCATATAGGTTGATTTTGTATATATCCTCTCACATTAGAAGGCATATTTTATAACTTTGTAGCTTGTTTTTTCATGTTAAGTCATAGGTGAACATTTTTTGTTAAAAAATAACAGCAATCTTTGTATTGAGTAGTTATGAACAAGTGGGATTTTTTGGCTCTTTTTGTTTGTTTTTTTTACTTGTTTCATCAACTCATTCTTGAAAAAGAAAATATGTATTACAGTTGCATATGTCACTAGCCATTGATATATTATTTATTTCACCACAATAGCTGTTTAGTTTTGGAAGAAGTTCTAGTATATTTAAGGCTTCCCAAAGGTTTCACTGTATTCTGTCTCCAAGTGATAGCCCACTGTCATGGTTTAACTGGGCAGGCAGCCAAATACCACACAGCCACTTGCTCACTCCCCACCCTCTGGTGGGACGGGGAGAGAATCAGAAGGGTAAGAGTGAGAAAAACTTGTGGGTTGAGATAAAGACAGTTTAATAGAACAGAAAAGGGGAAATAATAATAATAATAATGATAATGATAGAATATACAAAATGAGTGATGCACAATGCAATTGCTCACCACCCGCGCTGACCGATAACCAAGTAGCGATCGCTACTTCCTGGAACACGCCTACCATTCATGTACTGAGCATGGCGTCACATGGTATGGAATACCCTGTTGGCCAGCTGGGCCAGCTGTCCTGGCTATGCTCCCTCCCAACGCTTGTTTTGTTTTGTTTTTTTGGGGTGGTTTTTTGTGTTTTTTTTTTTTTTTTTTTTTTTTTTAAGCTGAATGTCCTTGACTAGCAGGGTACTTAGCAACAACTGAAAACATCAGTGTGTTATCAACATTCTTCTCATACTAAATCCCAAACACAGCACTAAGAAGAAATTTAACTCTATCCCAGCCAAAACCAGGACAGTATCCACCCCTTATTCTATACCATTTACATCATGCTTAGGTTTCACATTTTCTAATACATTCCAATTAATCACCACCACCCTTCTTGTCTTTATATATATATATATACACACACACAAATGTCATTCCGTTAGTCTATGGGCCATCCCTCTAAAACGTCCATTGAGTTCATTTAGTCCATGACTTTGGGCTCCGTCATAACAGTCTTTCAGGGCAGGAGAGATGATGTGTGGTGTTGGATTGTTGCATCCTGAAGCCAGTTTTGGTTCCATTATTGCTGCGCTTATCTGGTTCTATCATCATTGCACTTTGCTTAGTTTCACCAGAGTTCATTCTTCATTAATCTGGGTGATTTTTACTGCTATACCATTGATAGCAACCATAGAAATAATGATATACAATATCGTATAACAATTAACATCATACAATTCAGTTCATTGGCTATTCTCACCCAAAATCAAAGCCCCTTGAGGTACACACTGGACTTCCCCGTCCTTTCGCATTACCCACCAAGTGCACCCAGGACCTTGAGCAAAAGCACTCCCACGGATGGGTTTTCCCTTGCCAGAGGCAGGAGTAACCCAGACTGTCTTCCCCAGCATATTTCTTATGTGTACTACAGAGGCTTCATCTACAGTACGTAGGAGTCTTGATTGGGCAGGGCCAGCTTGAGTGACAGATCCCCTAGTGTTGACTAACAAGGTGGCTTTTGCTAAATGTGTATCCCAATGCTTGGATGTCCCACCACCCATTGCTCTCAGTGTGGTCTTTAGCAGTCCATTGTATCGTTTGATTTTCCCAGAGGCTGGTGCATGGTAGGGGATGTGATATACGCACTCAATGCCACGCTCTTTGGCCCAGGTGTCAATGAGGGTGTTTCAGAAATGAGTCCCGTTGTCTGACTCAATTCTTTCTGGGGTGCCATGTTGCCATAAGACTTGCTTTTCAAGGCCCAGGATGGTGTTCCTGGAGGTGGCACGGGGCACAGGATATGTTTCCAGCCATCCTGTGGTTACTTCCACCATGGTAAGCACATGGCACTTGTCTTGGTGGGTTTGTGGGAGTGTGATATAATCAATCTGCCAGGCCTCCCCATATTTATATTGCAACCATCGTCTTCCATACCAGAGAGGCTTTACTCGCTTGGCTTGCTTGATTGCAGTGCACATTTCGCGTTCATGGATAACCTGTGCAATAGTGTCCATGATGAAGTCCACCCCTCAATCACGAGCCCATCTATATGTTGCGTCTCTTCCTTGATGGCCTGAAGTGTCATGGGCCCACCGAGCTATAAATAATTCACCCTTATGTTGCCAGTCCAGATCCATCTGAGCCACTTCAATCTTAGCAGCCTGGTCCACCTGCTGGTTGTTTTGATGTTCTTCAGTGGCCTGACTCTTGGGTATGTGAGCATCTATGTGACGTACTTTTACAGCCAGGTTTCTCTACCCAGGCAGTGATATCTTGCCACAGTGCGGCAGCCCAGATGGGTTTACCTCTGCGCTGCCAGTTGTTCTGCTTCCACTGCTGCAACCACCCCCACAGGGCATTTGCCACCATTCATGAGTCAGCATTTTTCTTGTTCAGCAATATCCAAGGCCAGCAGGATGGCTTTCACCTCTGCAAACAGGCTCGATCCAACTTCTCCTTTAGCAGTTTCTGTGACTAGTCGTATAGGACTCCATACAGCAGCTTTCCACCTCCAGTGCTTTCCCACAAGACAACAGGACCCATCAGTGAACAGGGCATATTGCTTCTCGTTTTCTGGTAGTTTATTATACAGTGGGGCCTCTTCAGCACGTGTCACCTCCTCCTCTGGGAATATTCTGAAATCCTTGCCTTCTGGCCAGTTCGTGATCACTTCCAAGATTCCTGGGCAACTGGGGTTTCCTATTCAGGACCGTTGTGTGATCAGTGCGACCCACTTAATCCACGTAGCATTGGTTGCATGATGTGTAGAGGGGACCCTCCCTTTGAACATCCAGCCCAGCACCGGCAGTCGGGGTGCCAGGAGGAGCTCTGCTTCAGTACCAACCACTTCCGAAGCAACTTGAATCCCTTCATATGCTGCCAATATCTCTTTCTCAGCTGGAGTGTAGCGGGCCTTCAGATCCTCTGTATCCCCAACTCCAAAATCCTAAGGGTCGACCTTGAGTCTCCCCTGGTGCTTTCTGCCAGAGGCTCCAGGTAGGGCCATTCTCCCCGGCTGCAGTGTAGAGCACATTCTTTACATCTTGTCCTGCCTGGAGTGGCCCAAGGGCTGCTGCATGAACTGTCTCCCATTTAATTTGTTCAAAGGCTTGTCGTTGCTCAGGGCCCCATTTGAAGTCGTTCTTCTTCCTGGTCACTTGATAGAGAGGGATTACGATCTGACTGTAATCTGGAATATGCATTCTCCAAAATCCCACAACGCCTAAGAAGGCTTGTGTTTCCTTTTTGCTAGTTGATGGGGACATGGCTGTTATTTCATTGACCACATCCATTGGGATCTGACGACGTCCATCTTGCCAATTTATTCCTAAAAACTGGATCTCCTGTGCAGGTCCCTTGACCTCACTTTGTTTTATGGCAAAACCGGCCTTCAGAAGGATTTGAATTATTTTCTTCCCTTTCTCAAAAAGGGAAGTGCTGTGCTGCCTCACACAATGATGTCATCAATGTACTGCAGGTGTTCTGGAGCCTCACCCTGTTCCAGTGCGGTGTGGATCAGTCTGTGGCAAATGGTAGGGCTGTGTTTCCACCCCTGGGGCAGTCGATTCCAGGTGTACTGGACGCCCCTCCCAAGTGAAAGCAAACTGTGGTCTGCACTCTGCCGCCAAAGGGATTGAGAAGAACGCATTAGTGATATCAATTGTGGCATACTACTTGGCTGCCTTTAACTCCAGTTCATACTGAAGTTCTAGCACGTCTGGCACGGCAGCACTCAATGGTGGCGTGACTTCGTTCAGGCTACGGTAGTCTACTGTTAGTCTCCACTCTCCATTAGACTTTCGCACTGGCCATGCAGGACTGTTAAAGGGTGAGCGAGTCTTGCTGATCACTCGTTGGCTTTCCAGTCGACGAATCAGCTTATGGATGGGAAACAGGGAGTCTCGGTTGGTGCGATATTGCCACCAGTGCACCGTTGTGGTAGCGATTGGTACCAGCTGTTCTTCAACCCTCAGCAATACCACAACAGAAGAGTCCTCCAAGAGACCGGGCAAGGTAGACAGCTGTTTAATTTCCTCTGTCTCCAAGGCAGCTATACCAAAAGCCCACCCTTTTAGGTCCTTAAAATACCCTCTCCTGAGGTAGTCTATGCCAAGGATGCACGGAGCCTCTGGGCCAGTCACAATGGGGTGCTTCTGCCACTCATTCCCTGTTAGGCTCACTTCGGCCTCCAATACAGTTAACTCTTGGGATCCCCCTGTCACTCCAGAAATACAAATGGGTTCTGCCCCTTCATACCTTGATAGCATCAGGGTGCACTGTTCACCGGTGTCTACTAGAGCCTTATACTCATGTGGATCTGATGTGCCAGGCCATTGAATCCACACAGTCCAGTAAACCCGGTTGTCCCCTTCCTCCACCTGGCTGGAGGCAGGGCCCATCTAGTTCTGGTCATAGTATCCATTTCTCACTTCTTGCAAACGCGAGTCAAGAATTCCTTCATTACAATCCAAAGTAAGATCAGCCTTTCTACTCTGTCTGGGGAACTGTTCACTGGAAACTGGACCATCGTGAGACAGGTTTTTCCTGAAAACTGGAGCAGCAATTTTCCTGGGAGAACCCCCTTGTGTGATTGTTTTTCCTTGCAACTCATGTACCCGTGCCTCTAGGGTCAAGGTAGGTTTTCCATCCCACTTCCTCATGTCCTCTCCGTAGTCACGCAGGTAAAACCACAGGGTGCGTACCTTCTATATCCTCTCTCTTGAGGAGAAAACCGCTTACTCTTAATGGCTGAGATACTGGTCCATACAGGTGGAGAATAGGACATATCCTCTTTGAGTTGCTGGACCTCCCAGGACAGTTTCTCCACAGCAGAGACAAGGGAGGAGGAGACAGTTTCTTCGAAATCTCAGAGTCTGCTAACCACGTCATCCACTGTTGATGCTTCTTCCTCTTTCCAGCACAGTGCTGCCAACGAATTGGCATGCGATGCTGGTGCACTTCGTACCAACTTCTGCCACATTTGTCGTGTGCACTGGACTTCATCTGGATCTTTGGGTGTTTGCTCATTGTCCAGGTCACTATAAATCACCTCTAGGATGGCTAATTCTCTTAGGTACTGGATACCTCTCTCCATCGTGGTCCATTTGCCTGGGCAATATATAACATCTTCCTTGAAGGGATACCTTTCCTTCACACCTGACAGGAGTTGCCTCCAGAGGCTGAGGACTTGTGCCCCTTTTCCAATCGCTTTGTCAATGCCCCCTTCCCTAGAAAGGGATCCCAGCTGTTTGGCTTCCTTACCCTCTAATTCCAGGCTACTGACCCCGTTATCCCAGCATTGGAGCAGCCAGGTAACAATATGCTCACCTGGACGACGGCTGAAATCTTTCCGCATATCTCGCAACTCACTCAGGGATAGGGATCAGGTGGTTTCTATCTCATTTACGAGTTCTTCCTCTTCCTCCTCCCCTCCTCGTGATGGCCCTGCTTTTCCATCATCCCTTTCCAAATGACCTGACTTTCGCTTCCAAGATTTCCTCTTCTGTACAGGGGCAATGGATACCAGCAAGGGTTGGTCCTCTGGTTCAGCTGTAGTGCCTGTTGCAGGGGTTGGAGTAGCTGCAGTGCTTGTCGTGGGGTTGGAGTAGCTGCAGTGCCCGTTGTTTTGTCATCAGATCCAGAGACCTTCTGTCCCCTTTGAGGGTTCTGAATAGTGTTGAACAGGGCTCGGTAGGCATGGGCCAGGCCCCAGCACGTTGCAGTAATCTGGGTCTCTCTGGAATTGCCATGGTGACAGTGTACGTTTTCCAAATATTTTACTAGTTTTTCAGGATTCTGCACTTGTTCAGGGGTGAAGCTCCAAAACATTGGAGGTGCCCATTGTTCTAAGTACTTGCCCATATTATCCCCCACACCCTGCGACTATCCAGCCTCGGAGCAGATCTCTGAGTGGTATTCTTAAATGGTTGTTTGACCTTGAGCAAGGCCTGAAACACATTCAGGAGACATAGCAATAGGAACGTGCTGGTTTGAACATCCCAAGGATATACAAAATCTTCAAGAGCTATTGTAATCAGCCTGGAGAGGAAGGGGAAGGTGAAAGAAGCTGTCTCCCCCGTAAATTGGCTCTCCGAGGAGAAGAGGTAAAAAGTGTAATTATTAATAGTTTCCAAAAGATAGCTCGCGAAGAACAGGAATGATGGCAGTGCTGAGTACAATCTCCTGACCAATAATTTTATCATAACATAAACCAGTGTCACACAGTATAGTAAAGCAATGATCTTAATCCATTTCCCAGAGATGATAAATCCCACATAAATACTGATAATCAGCAGTATATATAGCCAGTAAGGTGCTACATACCAAAACTCCAAGAAAGATCCAACAACTCTGAGAGCAAATAAACCAACATTGTGACCAGCGACTACTAAACTGATGTAATGAATGCTTATAACAAATTTGTTTTAACCTGTTTGGGTCAGATGTGTTGTTGTCTCAACCCTTCGTGCTCCACGTTCGGTGCCAAAAAGGACTGTTGTGGTTTAACCTGGCAGGCAGCCAAATACCACGCAGCTGCTCGCTCACTCCCCACCCCATGGTGGGACGGGGAGAGAATCAGAAGGGTAAGAGTGAGAAAAAATTGTGGAATGAGATAAAGACAGTTTAATTGAACAGAAAAGGGGAAATAATAATAATAATAACAACAACAACAACAACAACAACAACAACGATAGAATATACAAAATGAGTGAGGCACAATGGAATTGCTCACCACCCGCGCTGACCGATAACCAAGTAGCGATCGCTACTTCCTGGAACACGCCTACCATTCATGTACTGAGCATGGCATCACATGGTATGGAATACCCTGTTGGCCAGCTGGGCTGGCTGTCCTGGCTATGCTCCCTCCCAATGCTTGGAGTTTTGGTTTTTTTTTTTTTGTTTGGGTTTTTTTTGTTTGTTTTTTAAGCTGAATGTCCTTGACTAGCAGGGTACTTAGCAAAAACTGAAAACATCAGTGTGTTTTCAACATTCTTCTCATACTAAATCCCAAACACAGCACTAGGAAGGAATTTAACTCTATCCCAGCCGAAACCAGGACACCCACATATATAAATATATTTGTTCAGTTGCGTGATAAAAGGCTCAAAGGAGCACAGAGGAACAATGAAAGGCAGGGGAATCCAAATAACCTAACAGAAATAAGCACCCTGACCCAGCTTCTCCCAGGGCTATCACAGAAGCATGATCAACCCATTGAGTGGGAATGGAACCCATTAAGATAAGTCAATGGAAGTGCTCTCTGGATGCAGATCGAGAGGGGTTACTGCCAACAGGGGCATGGGTCTTATTATGGGATGTAGGGAAGATCATCTGGGGCTTCTGCAAAACTTACTGTGGGTTGTGTAGGGGAGGAACTATAGGTGGGGAAAGGGAGGGATCAAGGTGGTTTTGGGGAGGATCAAGTGTGAGAAAATAGAGAGATAAGGAGCCAGTCATGTGTAAACAGGCTGCTGGTCAGTACGCCTGTCAGGCCTTGACCTGCACCTGATCACCACAGTCTATCCTATCTTCTTATTAAATTCAATTTTTCATTAGTTACCTGGACGAGGGGGCGTTATTTTGTGTGTATGTGTGTATATGGACGTTTAAATGGCAACAACTGGAGTTGAACCATAGGTCACCGGGGCCCATAGGGGCCCATCTGTCAGTGCTGCCAGCAACTGGAGAGCCTTGAATGGATGAAAATCAAGTGCCAGGAACTCAAGTTGGACCAAAGGTCATAGGATCTGTGCATCTGTGATGCCAGCAACTGGAGCGACTGAGCTTATGTGAGTGAGTCTGTGATCTCTAGCAAATATCAAGCCAGACTAGCTGGTTAGTAGAGTAAGTGGGTTGGGAAGCCAGGGAAAGACCAGAGAGTCTGGGGGATAGTTGAGGCACCTGTTTGTATGTGTGTATCTCTGTGAGCAAGACAGCTGGAGGAGCTATCTACTGGGGGGATCAGGAGGTCCAGGCCAACTACTGGGAAGACCATAAGTTCTGGGGGTTCTTTGAGAGTCCTGTCTGTATATTGTGTATCTTCGTGGAACTGGAGACAAGACGATCCAAGGGCCAGCTCCTGGGTAGGCTGAGCGTCTAAGGCCAGCTACTGGGGGATCCATAGTGTGTGTGCCTGTGCATGTGTTTCTATGTGTAAGTGGGGTTCAGTGGAGTGGGGCAGCACTACAGCAACTGGCTGCAGGCCTTAGGGGCTCACATGTCCAAGTGCCAGCAACCTAGAGAACAAGAACCCAGGGCCAGCTACTGGGTAGACTGCATGCCTGAGGCCAGTTAGTAGAGGATCCATAGTGTGCCTGTGTGTGTGTGTGAAGGGATGCATCAGTGACTGAGAGTGTCTGAATACTAGAAACAGGAGTGGGGCTGCAAGCTTCAGGTGCTTTTATGTGCAGGTGCCAGAAAATGGGGAGATCACAGATCCAGAGGTCAGCTACTGGAGACTGAGTGTTTAAAGACAGTTATTGCAGGGATCCATATTGTATATAAATGCATATATATTTCCCACTAACAGACCTTCATTCTGACCAGCCAGAAAGGGGAGCAGGATGAGGCCGTTGGTGGTACTGTTTCTGTTTGCATGACTGGTGAGTGTTTCTGTCTGTGTTGATCTTCGTGGCTGGCCATGTGTATATGTGCAGTGCCTACGTGTGTTTGTGCGTGTGCCTATTGGGAATACCCACTCAACCTTGCTGTTGGTTGGACCTGGGGACATGGAGCTGCAGTAGCCTTGCTTATGTGAGGTTACTGGATTTGGCAACCCTTAACAATATTTTTGCACAAGCCCAGAGAATGCTTTCTCTTTCCAGCCCTCTTAGAGAGCATTCGCAGTCTTCCTACTTGTTCACGTTCCAGGCATGATCATACAAGGCGGAATAAGCTCGGTAATATTTCAATTCTTTTCAAGAAGTCTGTTAAGCCAGAGAGCTTTGCTGCTTGGGGCATTCAACTGCATAGCAAAGCAAACTCTCTGAATGTTACCTTTTACCCTAGTGCCCTTTGACGTATCTACCAATGTACGTATACATTTGGATATATTCAGAATTCAACTGGACAAGGCCTTGAGCAACCTACTGTAATTTAGCCTTGCATTGAGAGGCGTGTTGATCAAGATGACCTCTTCCAGCTTGTTTCATTCTGTGATTCTATGGTCTGGTCATTCTTAGCACTAGCTTCTAATCCCACGGGTAAAGGGATTCTTTTGCTGTCTTCTCAGGATCAACTTTCTTCTCAGTGGCTATAGTTTGCCTAGACCTGGATTATATAATTCCCTCTTGCACCACTCCATTGTTAAAACACTGAAGGCAAGTGTTCTTCAATCCAGAAAGCTGTTAGGCCATCTCTGCAATCCAGAAAACTGTTAGGCCATCTCTGCCTTCATGAAGCTTGTCCAAGGGTCAGTCACCCTTGGGTAAATTATCTTCTCGCATCAGGGGAACATTTTGCCTGTAACACAAGCACTAAAGTGTCTTGCTTGAAAGTATAGGCTAACCAAAATCTGAAAATCATTAACATGCCTATTCTGAACAGCCTAGCTGTAATAGCAACTTCCAACCTCTGCCCAGTTGATCTTGATGTTGACATTATAGCATAGTGCAGCCCAAGAGATTGATTTGTGGCGTAAGTATAGACTGGTACTAGCATAAGCCTTTGGAATTTTTTCTTCACCCTTTCTGGCCTGCAAGAACAGAGGACACTGAAATGAGAGTGTAGTTAATTCTGAATTCTGTTTTATGAAGAGTGTAATGAATCCATTTGACTCTGCTATAAAAGATGATGGGTTTTTTTAGTTTAGGGAAGAGAAATACAGGAGAATCTCTCATCAGCTATTTTTCTCTTCTCTTGAACTAAAATAACAGTCTTAATAAGAAATTGGAATCTCATTCTTCAAAAATGTGAGTTTAAAGCAGGAGTCAAAAAAGAATTGTCATGATTTCATGTGTTTAAAAGCCTCCAGATTGCTCAGATACCTTGTTTATTCCTCATTTTTAATCCAGAGTGGAAGATTGTTCTGTTGATACTCTGAGGTCCTCAGTAAGTGTTGTCTCTAGCAGCATCATGGACTGTCCTGGGCCTGGATCTGATCTGATCTTGCGAGATCCTTGATTTTGAGTAAGATAGAAAAGGGTGTAAGCCATTTTTCTTCCAGGTTGGTAAATTCAGCTGAACAGATCATTGCTATCTGCACTGAAGAGCAGCAGAATACTGGTCTGGCCCAGCACACTGAGGATGTGGAATGCTACGTCAGTGCTAATAAAGTGGCAGAGTGAAGGCTTATACCTGTACACTGGTGTGTAGTCATTCATACTGTAAAATTATTATCACAGTCATGGGTTTGGCCCGAGCCAACTAACCTTCTCCTAAACAGTGCCTAAGTGTACGTTTGACCGTAGGTCACCAAATGAGATTTATGCACACAACATTCTTGTGTAGTTTTCTTATTTTTCTAATGCTTCCTGACTTATTCACTGTGAGAGGGACAGTTCTGTCTGCTTCAGGCTGCCTGTATCTATTCACCTGTGAAATATTCATGTGCTTGATAAAGATTACCTTGCTCACTGGTGAGAAGCCATCTGGAGAATATTCTTCCTGCTAGTCGTGGCAGAGCCCAGGCTGCTGAGCAAGTCTTCTCTATTTTCTTTCATCTCCTTTCCTTTCTCACTTTTTATCTGGCTTTCCATGCCCTGATTAACTTTTCTCTATTTTATTTTCTCCTAGAGTTTCCATTGGGTAGTTGCATTATACTTTGGTAAATGGGAGACTCAGACCTGATTAGAAAAAAAGTTTGTTCTTTGTTGAAAAATGACTTTGTGTATTATTCCAGCATATCAAGGCCATGTTTGGGAACCCAGTGGCAAAGTACTGACATGACAGAGTGCAATCCCTGTGCCAGACTGTGCAATTCAGACCATGATGTGCATGGGGGAATGCCAAGTCCCTCTGCTGCCAGGACAGCCTAGGGGAAGACTATGCGTCAAGGAGGCATAGGCCTTTCACACATGTTTTGCCGCTCAGAGGAGCCATCTGAGCTGAGCTATCCTTGAATACTAAGCTGCTCAGCATTTCCTGAGTCTGTTAGGTAATTTTAGTGGAGTTGTGCTTTAGCTGTAACCAGTAGCTCTTTCCAGTTCTGGCAAGCCAGCCCAGATATTTTTGCACTGCTTCTGAAGCAAGGAACTGCATCGACTCCTCAGGAAGGTCTAAGAAATATATGATCTCTATATGATTCCCTATAGGAATATAGGGAACATCAGTTCAGGGACATCGATGAAGCCTGATGTCTGGATAAACTTGCTCACTTGATCACGTCTGCTTTAGGATGAGTCTAGTCTTTCCTTTCTGCTGATTAATGTGGAGTGAATCCCCAGGAGCACTGATAGGAATGGTGAAGTCAGCAATCCATAATTTGGAAATAGAAACTATTGAGGATTTCTCCTGTGTAAAAACATGGGACAATCATATCACTAAACCTTTGCAAGAGGAATAACGAATCCTGTTTGTAAATAAGCTGGATGTTGCTGTTGGGTTTTGTTTTTTTCTGTTTGTTTTTGGGGTTTTTTTTAAACAAAGCAACAAGATAGAAAAATGAAAATTAAAATAAGCAAACAAAAGAGACTGACTTTCCAGAATTTAAGAAAAAGCGGATGATTTCTATAGTATGTATCAACACATATAAATACCTATTTGACGGAGTCTTTTTCTTCCCCTATATCCTCACTATAAATGTACATAGAAAAGCGCATATGTTTGCATACCAGTAACTTGCAGGGTGGTCTCAGACCTCAACATTCACTTCTGGAGAATACTATGTGTATAGCTTGCACTGTCACAATCTTTTCTGTATTTCTTTGTACCTGAACAAAGAACAACATCTCCAAGAGCGGTCAAGCCTATTACCTGTCTCCAGTGGTAGATTCAATAACAATGGAAATGCAGACTAGTTGTGGGAATAAGCTAGGCCTGTGAAGTTCTGCATGTACCCTACTCCTGAGCAGTATAATGCAAAAGAGTATTTAATACTGATTTTCTGATAAAACTGGGACTCGTACACAGGCTTGCAGCCTAATGCCCAGCTCCAGAACAAAGTGAATCCATTACAGGATCAACTGGGTCATCATCCTAAAACTCCCACAGAAAATTGGTTCCAGAGCTGGAAACGAAAGTGTCTTGGCCTTGTGTCCACATTTACACCTGCAAATGAAATGGGCAACCATGGTCCTGAGGAGATTGGCATGCATTCATATAAATCATCTCTCTGTCCCACCCTTTCCTTTCCAAAAAGAGGGTGGCCTCACCTGTACTGCTCATTATGATAATTCTGCTCCATGTTGTCAGCGTGCTTACACTTTGCCTGGGAAAGTTTTCGTCTGGCCAGAATATTGCTAAGCAACTTGCTAACCATGACTTAGCATGATTATGTGCCCAAGTGCCTCTGCCCCTGTCTTGGCCCTGCTTAATTTACTAGTATGGACGTAGCTTGTCATATTTAATCACAAAACACGAATGTATATTCTAGGTGTGTGGAAGCTCTCTACAAGACATGTTTTTGGGGTTTTTTTTTGCAGAGACAATCTTGTGAGGGACAGATAAGATTTTAGCCTGACTTGGAAAAGCACAAAATACTTTTTTTTTTATTTAATTTTTTAAAATATAAACAGAAATACTTCTGGATACAACTGGAGAGACCTCAGAGATTAGCTGGACCACCCACCCTTCTGATGGGGTAAGCATTTCCCTTGTCCTCTTCTTGACCGCACCTCTGCTGGGAAGGCGTGCATGCTGGTGATGGAGAAAGCGAAACTGGAACCAATTAGACTTGTTTTATGGATTTTGTACATATGAACAATTTAACATGGTACATTGTGCAAAGCTGTATTGTTAAGAGAGGAAGATACTGGGTGGGATACTATTGCCACCTCCTTACCCTCTTCCTTCCACCCTCCTTCAGAAATACTCATGAGGTCTCCAGCCATCTCTCCACACAGACTAACTAGAATAGAATAGAATAGAATAGTTCAGTTGGAAGGGACCTACAATGATCATCTAGTCCAAATGCCTGATCACTTCAGGGCTGACCAAAAGTTAAAGCATATTATTACGGGCATTGTGCAAATGCCTCTTGAACACTGACAGGCATGGGGCATTGACCACCTCTTTAGGAAGCCTGTTCAAGTGTTTGACCACCCTCCTGGTAAAGAAATGTTTCCTAACATCAATTCTGAGCCTCCCCTGAGGCAGCTTTGAACCATTCCCACACATCCTATCACTGGATCCCAGGGAGAAGAGATCAGTACCTCCCTCTCCCCTTTCCCTCCTCAGGAAGCTGTAGAGAGCAATGAGGTTGCCCCTCAACCTTCTTTTCTCCACACTAGACAAACCCAGTGTCATTAGCTGCTCCTCATAGGACATGCCTTCCAGCCCTTTCACGAGCTTTGTTGCCTTCCTCTGGATGCATTCAAGGACCATAACATCCTTCTTAAATTGTGGGGCCCGGAACTGCACACACTACTCAAGGTGGGGCCGCACCAATGCCGTATACAGTGGAATAATCACCTCTTTTGACTGGCTGGTTATGCTGTGTTTGATGCACCCCAGGTTTGCCCTCTTGGTGCCAGGGCACACTGCTGACTCGTATTCAGCCTGCTGTCAACCAGCACGTCCAGATCCCTTTCTGCAGTGCTGCTCTCCAGCCACTCCTCTCCAGTTCATACTTGTGTCTGGCATTCCTCTGTCCCAGGTGCAGAATCTGGCATTTCTTCTTCTTAACTTTCATGCCATGGATGATTGCCCAATGCTCCAATCTATCTTTTGTGTGTGTCCTAGTGTGTGTGTGGTTGTGTGAGGTGACTCACAGGAGGAGGACTGGGGAGTTCAGGGCCAGTGGCTGGGTAGACTTGAGTGTCCAAGGCCAGTTACTGGGATCCAGCATTTGCTTTTGTCAAATTTCAGCCACTGATGATTGCCCAATGCTCCAGTCTATCTAGATCCCTCTGCAAGGCCTCTTGTCCCTCAAGAGAGTCAACAGCACCTCCCAGTTTGGTATCATCAGCAAACTTGCTAATGCATTCAACTCCTGCATCCAGATCATTGGTAAAATTATTGAACAGAACCGGCCCTAGAATTGAACCCTGAGGAACACCACTGGTGACCTGTCGCCAGCCAGATGTAGCCCCATTCGCTACAACCCTTTGAGCCCTGCCTGTCACTTAGTTCTTCACCCAGCGCACCATGTACCTGCTCATCCCACAGTTGGACAAATTGTCCAGAAGGATGCTGTGAGGGACAATATCAATAGCCTTATTAAAATCCAGAAAAAAACCTACATCCACTGCCTTCCCTTCATCCACTAGGGGGGTGATCTTATCATAGAAGGATATCAAATTAGCTAGACAGGACTTTCCCTTTGTGAACCCATGTTGACTGTGCCTGAAGATTGCATTGTTCTTTAAATGCCTTTCAGTAGTACCCAGTATGATCTTCTCCATAATTTTTCCAGGTACTAACAGGTCTGTAGTTTCCTGGGTCTTCCCTCACACCATTCTCGTAAATTGGAGTAACATTGGCTAGCTTCCAGTGAGTAGGGACATCCCCAGACTCCCAAGACCTTTGGGAGATGATTGAGAGAGGTCCTGCTGTAACATTTGCTCCTTCAGTACTCTGCGATGAATCCCATCAAACCCCATGGACTTGTGAACATTCAGCTGATACAACTATTCCCTTACAATTTCAGTGTCCACAAATGGAAAACCACTGTCCTGCATTCATGGTCCTCCGACTCAGGGGACTGGGCAGCCCAATACTATCAGTATTATTAAAGACTGAGGCCAAAAAAGCATTGAATGCCTCCACTTTTTCTTCATCCCTGTTAGTCAGGTGACCATCTTGAACAAGTATCTGTCCAATGTTTTCTTGAGACCTCCTCTTTCTATTAACGTACTTAAAAAAGCCTTTCTTGTTGTCTGACATAACACTAGCCAGTTTCAACTCTAACTGAGCTTTGGCCTTTCGTGTCTTTTCCCTGCATATAAGAACCACAGCTCTGTAATCTTCCTGCGAAGCCTGACCTTGCTTCCAGAGATCATATAATTTTTTTTCCTCTTGAAGTCCACGAGGAGTTCCTTGTTCAGCCAAGATGGTCTTCTGCCCCACTTGGTTGACTTCCAACACACTGGAATTGCCTACTCCTGTGCATCTAAAAGGTGGTTCTTAAAAACTAAGCAGCAGTCATGGACTCCTAAGCCCTCAAAAGCAGATTCCCAGGGGACACTGCTAAGTAGCTCCCTGAATAGCTTAATGTCTTTTGAAATCCAGAGTAGGAACTCTGCTGTTCTTTTTTCTCTTTTTTACACCAAAAACTTTAAACTCAACCATTTCATGATCATGGTGGCCAAGACAGCCACCGACCATCACATCTCCCACAAGCTCTTCTCTATTCATAAAAGGCAAGTCTAGGAGGGCATCTTTCTGAGTTGGCTCACTGAGTACTTGTGACAAGAAGTTTTCTTCCCCAAACTTCAGGAATCTCCCAGACTTGCTCATCACAGCAGTATGGTATTCCCAGTTGATGTCTGGGAAGTTGAAATCTCCCATAAGGACAACAGCTACCGATCCAGAGATTTCTCCTAATTGCCTATAGAATAACTCATCAGTGCTAACATCCTGACTGGGCAATCGGTAGTAGATACCCACTACAACATCTCCTTTGTTTTCCATCCCCCTAATCCTCACCCAGAGGCTGTCAACCATATCATCACTAACTGTAAGGGCTGTACAATCAATCCTTTCTCTTATGTACAGTTCAACTCGTCCACCTCCCCTGCTCTGCCTGTCCCTCCTGAACATCCTGTAGCCCCTCATCCCAGCACTCCAACTGTGAGACTCATTCCACCAAGTCTTACTAATACCAATGATATCATAGCTCTGGGAACTGACCAATGCTTCCAGTTCATCCTGTTTGTTTCTCATAGTGCATGCATTGGTGTACAAGCATTTCAGACGTGCTCCTGAGCCCTCCATGCTCCCAGGAGCAGCATATGTTCCCACTAGCATTGTCACCCCCAGGCAATGCCATGCCAACTCTTGGCTTACCTTCAGCTCTTCTCTTGGTATCCCCTTCCCCCATAGATTCTAGATTAAAGCCCTCTTCATCAATCCTGCCAGCTTATGAGCAAAGACGCGTTTCCCCCACTGGGACACGTGGAACCCATCAGGTCCCCGCATACCTTGTGCCTTGAAGACTCTTCCGTGGTTATAAAACCAAAAGTTTTGGCGGAGGCACCAGTCCTGAAGCAAGGTATTGATATCTTGGGATCACCTGTTTCTTCCAAAGTCTCTCCCCATTACTGAGAGGATGGAGGAAGACACTACCTGTGCTCCTGAATTTTTTAGCATTCTTCCCAGGGTCCTGAAATCTCTTTTGATTGACCTTAGACTTTTTGTTGCAACATCATTAGTACCCACGTGAAAGAGCAGGAGTGGATAATAGTCTGAAGGCTGTACTAAGCCCTTCCGTTGTCTGTTGACATCCCTAATCCGGGCCCTTGCCTGAAAAGAGGATCTGGTCTGCAAATGGGTGCTTCCATTTCACACAGGAGGGAGTCACCAATGACCATAACTTGCTGTTGTTTTCTTCCTGGCACTGGTCTTAATGCAGATCTTGTTGGGAGGAGTTGGTCGATCTGACCTTGGCAAAAGCGCTCGCACAGGTTCCTTCTCTTCTATCTCATTATGCGCTTCATCTGTCATACCCAGGGCCTCATACCTATTCTGTAAAGCTGTTGAGAGGGTAAGGAGGGGTTTCTCTTACAGCTCCTTATAGTAACCTGCTTCCACCCCTCCCTATCCCTCCCTTGTGCCTTCCTCCTGGCACAAAATAGATCCTGGACCTGCCCCCGTAGTGGCCATGCTGAGTTGGTTTGTGTGCATCGGAGATGGCAGAGCACAGCTCCAGCTGTGATAAAGTTGGCTAGAAGGGACTTCTGCTTTAATGTTTTCTCCAAAGAACAGTGTCTTGTTTCTCTGTCTCATCTGTTTGTGTTGTGATTCTTGTCTCTGGAGATAAAAGATGGGGAAATAGGAGGGAAGAAACTGCGACTCTCTGATTTTAAGATTCTCAATGCCATGTGACAGGTTTGCATGATACTTGCAGGCTTTAACAGCTCTTCTTTACAGGGTCATACTTTGTCCTGTCTAGAGTGCTGTGCTGCACATGCCATCAGCAAGTTCAAGTCTTGTCATAGACATGGCAAAGAGAAGGGAGCGGAAGAAGAAGGCCTGTTCTGTATTGTTGGTGTAGTTGAACACTGAATCCATATGTTTTTTTACTATTTATTCTTCCTTTTCTCTTCCATATATCCATTATAGTGGGATGAGGTAAGTGTCCTGGATGACAAGAAGCGCGCGATCCGAACCTTTCAAGTCTGTAACGTGGCTGAACCAGGTCAGAATAACTGGTTGCGTACTCACTTCATAGAGCGACGTGGAGCCCACCGAGTCCATGTCCGCCTCCGTTTCTCAGTGAGAGACTGTGCCAGCATGCGCACTGTGGCCTCTTCTTGCAAAGAGACTTTCACACTCTACTACCACCAGTCGGAGGCTGACATAGCCTCCCAGGAACTGCCAGAGTGGCGTGAGGGCCCCTGGACCAAAGTGGATACTATTGCAGCTGATGAAAGCTTTTCCCAGGTGGACAGCACTGGGAAGGTGGTAAAGATGAATGTTAAAGTACGTAGCTTTGGGCCACTCACCAAGCATGGCTTCTACCTGGCCTTCCAGGACTCAGGAGCCTGCATGTCCTTGGTGGCAGTCCAAGTCTTTTTCTACAAGTGCCCAGCTGTGGTGAAAGGATTTGCCTCCTTCCCTGAAACTTTTGCTGGAGGGGAGAGGACCTCACTGGTGGAGTCACCAGGGACATGTGTACCAAATGCTGAAGAGACAAGCATGACTGGGTCTTCAGGTGTTCGACTGCACTGCAATGGAGAAGGAGAGTGGATGGTGGCCATTGGACGATGCACCTGCAAGGCTGGCTACCAGCCTGTTGATGATGAACGAGCATGCCAAGGTGAGAGACCCTTTTTCCCCACCCCTTAGGCAGCCACTTCTTTGTGGTTCTCTGTATTAGTAGTATTTGGCATTTGCCAAAAGTTCACAGAGCTAGGAGATTAAATCATTTCTCACAGAGAATGCTTACTAGCAGCCTCTTCTGACACTTTTAGCCTCAGACTGGAGTTGGAGCGACCACTTCTTGGTGCTAAGGACATGGTTGGAAACTCCACTCCGGCCTTAGTTCAAGCTGCCACCAGAGACAGCCTGTTAGGCTACATATACAGAATTAGCATGAGTTGTAACTAGCCAGCTCTAACATAGTTCCACTTCTTTACCAAGAGGCAACAGCATTAAAAGAGAGATGCCACACGGAGCAAAGCTGAGCTCAGAGCTAATACACTCTACCATCCTAACTAATTTGGACCCTTTTGCTAGTGCTGTTGGAACTAGTGATAAAAAAAAGAAAGGGGAAGTGGCAGCAGCCTAGTCATGGGACAGGGAACATACAGCAGGGATCTATGAGCCTGGCTCGATAAGAAAAAACAGTCATAATGGTATTATCATTACCTCTAATGTGCTCTCTGCCTTGGGGCCCATGGTATTTTCTGTGAAATGCTTGTAGGAGGAAGTAGAATAAATTATGTATCACCCAGTAATAGTATTGGGCCAAAATCTGGTCAAGCCTGAACACCAGTCTAATGTCATGACTGTCTTCCTATCTCAAGCTTAAGACAGTCCATTAGACCAAACTGCTTATGTATGTTGATTATATAATTTTGTGTATAATGTTCTTCTGGTGCTTCCTTGGTTTTAACATGCATCTACTCAAGATCTCTCAGTGATGTAAAATGTTGCTGCACCACACTTAGTACTCTAAAAAATTAAATGTAATGTGGAACCCAGTTTTGGCTGCAGACACAATTTTGAAGTTGGATTGTAATTTATTCAAGTAAGAGTTCAACTGGGACGTTGAGAGTACCGGTTAACACCAAGTGCAAATGCAATGGATAGTTAATGTTACCTTCAATTCCTGTTTCATGAAGTGATGGGGGTCACGCAAAATCACTTTATTAAAATACAGTTCATTGTGCTGGAGACTTATAAAGAAATTAATATTGATAAGTGCTTTTTATTTGTTTAAGCTTTGAGAATGATTAAAATGTGTGCACCTTTTTATCCTGCTCATCCTGAAAGAAATGCAACTACATTCATATAGTGCTGCTCCTGAGGCAGAAAGCTTAGACAGACATAGAGCATTGGCATTAGCTATATGGCACTAGCTTTGTTGTCTGCATCAGTACCATGACTAGTTCATAATCCAGGTAAACTGCCAGTAAATAATTTAGTATCAGATAGTGGTTTTAAGCACTCAAAAAATATGGAAATTAGGCTTGGCAAATAAAAATAGGGATTTTTAAAAAATCTATCTTCCCTTTTTTGTGGCATTCAATGAAAGCTGATACTCCCTTGCAGCCCCATTATCACAGAAGCTGGAGAGAGATGATAATGGCAAATATTTTAAGGAATAACTGAAATAATGACAGTCTATCAAACTACAAAACACTGTTCCCATCATTTACTTCCTGAGATTCCATGAGCAGCTTAGAACAGCCAAAGACAACCAAATAATGAACCTTAATGTTAGAAGGTATTTTTTCTCCTCATGTTTCTTGTAAACTCCTCTGGCTTGATCACCATTCCTGATCTCTTCTCCTGATAACAATATGTAGCTGTCCTGTCAGAATGGAGCCACGTTCAGCTAGCGTAGTTTGTCCCCTTGCTTGGTATTTCTTTGCGTGGAGTCCTTTCCAGGACTTCTCCTCTGTAGGTTCTCCCTTCTTCCTAAGAACAGAAGTACACTGTGATACAGAGTTGCTACAGTGTTCTATATGAAATACAGAAGAAAGGGCAGATTTCTACTGATGATCTTGCAGAGAGCTCTTCTTTAATAAGACTGAAGAATGAACCAAGGATAGGAAGGAGAAGCAAGTTTTCTTCTTATACTTTAGTAGAAGAGTGTGTGGGCATTGCCTTCCCCCTCACCATATGGAAGCCTGTAGAGTCCTTCTTGGACCAGCTGTTACCTCTTTATTTAGAACAAAGAATCTGACAAGAACCATTTTGAGCAGATAGATAGAAAGCCCTTTTTTTTTCCTGCCCCCTACCATGAGTTAAGATACTTTCTTTCATTAGTTTTGTAAGACTGCCTGCTCTTTCCTACTATATGGCCAATTGCTCCAGCTAAATAGAAGAGTGAAACAATATCCTTTAGTAAGTCCTCTAGGTGATGTGGGATGTGGTGTGTCTGGGATTCACTTTTGACTTTATCCAAGTAGACTTTTTCTCATGCTGAACAGTCAGAAAGGAGAATGGCAGTTTACAGAGAAAAAGGAAGGTTGGGACCTTAGCTCCTTTTCTTCCTGTTGATGTATACACACAGGGTGCCTTGCCTTGCAAGGTTTCCTGCAACTCTTAAGTGTTTTTCCACATAGGAGGCCAGAAATGGAAAGTTCTGGGTGATTAGGCCATCCTAGCCTACTGGTTCCCAAAATTCTGGACTGATTGGCTGTTCTCCCATGTCTTCTCTCAGATCAACAGATTCATTACTGCAAACAGTTGTTCCTGGATTCCATCCCCACAAACCATTTTAATGTACAACAATATAATGTGTTTCTTGGAAGTCACTGCCCACTGCTTATCATCGCCTTTTAGCTAAAAGTCACATGGGCTTTAAGTTACCAGATGCTTTTGAAAATAATACTTAGAATTCATGACTGAGACATTTTAAAAAATATTTCAAAAATGACAATGTGAACAAAAAAGAGAAGACAAATGACTACTTGATAAAGTGCTAAGCTGACTTCCGAATGAAGAAGGAAGGTGAGCTCTTAGCTTCACTGAATCACTGAAATGGAACTATTAATTTAATAATTCGGAGTTTATCTTTTTTTTCTTTCAAGTCCAAATACAAATTAAGTCCAAGTCAGTTCTGCCAGTCAAGTTCCATGTCTCTTTTTCTACTCAGTCTCATAGCAGTATCGAATATGATGTTTGACCCACATCACTGATAATGTGCCATTATTGTATCAGTATACCCTTACATCTGCTATTACCCTCCAGCTACCTTCTTGCTGTTTCTGTAGCTCAGAAGACTGACTTTTTTCCCTTTATCCAGCTTTGATGTCTTAGGGAGTGTCCTGGTTTCACCTGGGATAGAGTTAAATTTCTTCCTGGGGCTGTGTTTTGGATTTAGTATGAGAAGAATGTTGATAACACACTGATGTTTTTAGTTGTTGCTAAGTAGTCTACTGGTCAAGGACTTTTCAGCTTCCCATGCTCTGCCAAGTGCACAAGAGGGAGCATAGCCAGGACACCTAACCCAACTGGCCGACGGGGTATTCCATACCATATGACGTCATGCTCAGCATATAAAGCTGGAGGAAGAAGAAGGAGGGGGAGGACGTTCGGAGTGATGGCGTTTGTCTTCCCAAGTAACCGTTACGCGTGGCGGAGCCCTGCTTTCTTGGCAATGGCTGAACACCTGCCTGCCGATGGGAAGCAGTGAATGAATTGCTTGGTTTGCTTTGCTGGAGTGTGCGGCTTTTGCTTTACCTATTAAACTGTCTTTATCTCAACCGACGAGTTTTCTCACTTTTACCCTTCCAATTCTCTCCCCCATCCCACCGGGGGGGAGTGAGTGAGCGGCTGTGTGCTGCTTAGTTGCTGGCTGGGGTTAAACCACGACAGCGAGGGAAGATCATGGGACTATAGGAGAAAAACATAGATGGAACCATATTTAGAAAGGGATGGAGTAGAGGGAGCTATTTCAGTCATGAGATTGGGGACAGATCTTTGCATCCTTGTTGAAATCCCCTTGTTGGACTTGGACTGCTGATCCCCTTGTTGGGTATCATAGTGTGTTGGGCTTAGATGGCAAGGTTCTGGTAGTGGTGGGGGCTGATGGGGTGGCCTCTGTGGCAAGAGGGCAGGGGCTGTCCCATGCCAGACATAGCTTTTTCCAGACAGCTCCGCAATAGACCCAGCACCGGACAGAGCTTAGCCCATTAGCCATGTGTGCGGCACCTCTGTACAAACATATTTAAGAAGGGGTAGAAAACACCAGCCAGAGAGAAGAGGAGGGAACAGAAAGAGTGAGAAACAGCAGAGGGAACACCAAGGTCAGCGAAGGAGGAGGGGAGGTACTCCAGGCACTGAAGCAGATATTCTCTGCAGCCTGTGGAGGATCCAATGCCCGAGCAGATGGATATTTCCTGAAGGAACTGTGGCTCACGGAGAGCCCACACTGGGGCAGGGGAAAAGTGTGAGAGGGAAGGAATGACAGAGAGAAACTGTACACCCATATCCTACCCTGTGATGTTTGGATGGAGTAGAAGAGTTTGAAGTGAAAAGACTTGAGTTTGGAGTGAAAAGACTTAAGTTGAGCTTGGGAGAGGGAGGAGGAAAACTGTTGTTTTAATGTTTGTTTTTGTTTTCTCATTATCCAAATCTATTTTAATCAGCAATAAATTAAATTAATTTTCCTCAAGCCAAGTCTGTTTTGCCTGTGACAGTAATTGGTAAACAATCTCCCCGTCTTTATCTCTACCCACGAGCTTTCTCATCCTATTTTCTCCCTATGTCTTGCTGAGGAGGGGGAGTGAGAGAGTGGCTGGGTGGGCATTTGGGTGTTTGCCAAGGTTAACCCACCACACAGCTACTTCTCTCTTCTTTCCCTAGATGTTTCTGAGAGTATTGAGGAAGCAAAAGGTCTGTCTGTCTTCTGTAGTAGCTGTAACTGGCTCTTCTTCTGTAGGATGCAAGGGTGTACGAAGAAGTCAGATGGAGAAGAGGATTCCATAAAATTGCCCATGTCCTGTGGTTTGTAGTCCCGTCTTGCAGATTGCAGAAGAAATCGCATCTGTATTACAGATAACTGCAGGAGCTAGTAACTCTGCACACAGCTGTTTGAGGGCTCATTTGGGAAGGATATTGCATGATTATTTTTGTGTTCCTTTTTGTGTTATTAAAAGATGCCCTTCCTCACCAGCCTGGATAAAGTTTTTTCAGGTGTGAGGCTAAGGAAATGTTAAGATTTATATTAAAGCATAAGCTTCAGTAGTCTGCTAAAATATGCATATACTATTAGCAAAAAAAAAAACACAAAAGCTTTTCTCAAATTTTAATCACTTAAAAGATGCTTCCTTTAAAACCATAGAATAATTTACATTTCAGGGACTTGTGGAAGTCGTCTGCTCCAACCCCATGCTCAGAGCAGGACCAAATTGGGTTAGGCCTATTCTAGTCTAGTTTTCATTACTCCTAAAGATGAAGATTCCACAATGTCCCTGGGCAACTGTTCCAATGTTTGATGACACCCGTGGTGAAATTTCTTTTTCCTATATAGGAGATTGTAATAAGATATAATAAGAAATTATTACAACTTGTGTCTCCTGTCTCATGTTCTACCACCTTGTGCCTACGCCTTCTCTATATCCTCCCATTAGGTGACTGATGCCAGCCATAAGTTCCCCCCCACCCCAGCCTTCTCTTCTTTAAAATGAACAAGTGTCTTAGCCTCTCCTGAGTAAGAGCTTTAACTTTGAGGTGAACTCACAGGTGATAATAATGTTTGGTGCCTTATGCTAGATTACCTATTTATATATTTTTTTCTTACATATTGCACCTTTCAGCAGCTTCTCCAGCCTTACTCTGCTACGTGCACATACATTTTGGTGCTTTTCAAGTAGTTTGCTGCTTTTCCTATATCCAGGGGTTTCTCTCTACTCATATTCCATCCTTCCTCTGATCAAATCTTTCCTCTCTTGTTTTGCCTTTTTTTTTTTTCACACGGCCCCATTCCCTGGCAGTCCTCCCAATATATAATTAGCTAGTAATTGCTTCAGCTCCACCTCTTTTACCTAAAAATCCCTTACTCAACTGACCTCCTATAGACAGTTCAGCAGGAAACAGTTCTTAGTCACTTCATTTATTTTATCTCAGTTGATTTGATGTTCTCCCTTTCCATTTAAAAAACCCAAAAGCCACATTCTTCTCTTCTTACGTTTCTTTCATTTTCCACTATCTCTTCCCCACCGAAACAGCTGTAGAAACTATGAAACTCTAGATCCATCTAGGGCCCTATCGCTTCACCATGCCTTGCTTCTAACTCTGGCTGATCCCACCTTATTCAGAATAAGATGCAAGATACACTGTGGAATAGCCTGCCCCAGTGGGAAATTACTTCCTATCACCATAGTCATAGGCTTATAGGGGAAAAAAAAGGAGCGTTCTATCTAAAAGTTACGTAGATTTTTCTTTTCTGGTGTGTCTTCTGCATGATAATTATGCCATTCTCTACAATATTATCAATTATTAAATCCTTTCCATCATCCTGCCCTCTGTAACTGCCAAACTCCATCCCTCTTTCCTGTTGATTCTGTTCAGGGCTTATTCTAGCAGTGCCTCCCATTATCCCAAACAAGTAGCATGGCCCGTACCAGTTATCTTTTAAACTCCATGCTGATTCTGCTTTGCCTGGAATCATTCTCATTTGAGACCCTCTGTAGCTCTGCACATCCAGTTCTCCTAGGCCTCAAATGCAGCTATGTCCATTCATCCCTCCCAGTTTGACTCCAATGCCAGCTTTGACACTGTTCATTTTCAATACTCTCACATCTAGTATTCATTCTTGCTGCCCCACAGTATGCCTGGGAGAAGAACTCCCATATAAGAAAGAGATCACTTGTCTCAGTCAAAGAGAGAGCACTTTTATGCTCTTCTAAATGTCTTCCTATGTCCCAGCTCAGTTCGAAATCATATCTGGGTACAAAAAGTCAGTGTGTCACCTGTATCACATTCCGTAAAAACACTGCTGGGGGTACGTAAAGCTCTGTTGAAGTTTCTGACTGCCCTTCTTGGTCCCTCTCCCCTTGCTGTATTTTGTTGTGCTCTTGGAATATTTCCTCTCTGCCCTTATTGTCCAAGTGAGCTTTTCAATGCCTCTTTCTCTCTCTTAACTTCTTTGGTTCTTGGTCTGTCCCCTTCCCTTTTTCATTTTCTTCATCCCCCTTCTCCCCACACTCCATGATTCCAGCACTTTTCTCTGCTAGTTTTGATATTTGTTATCGTTAGGAATCTGTCAGAAACTGCTCCTCTGGCCTCCTGGGTGGAACTTGTCTCCAGTGAGCAGTCAGGCAAATACAGGCAACACAAGGATTGTAGGGTGGAGCTGAGGAAAATTGGGTCAGTGTCTCTGAGATGAGCTGTGCCTAGCTGAACTGTTGTGGCATTCTGACACTGTGCCAAGATATGAAAAAGGACTGAGACAAGCTGAGAAAAAAGCGCTTGCGCACTCCAAACCCTGTCTTCTCCTTTCATAATAACTTTGACTTGATGGGAAGTGGCAGCTTGCTCTGCCCCCTGAGGTGCTAGCTCTGCAACCCTCTGTCCTTGCATTGGATATTGTGAATCAATGAGAGCTAAATCTGTGTTTTTTTGGAAAGTACTGGTGCCTGGGGGATGATGAAGTTGTACTATCCCCAGTGGCAAGGCCTGCGGCTTAACTGGTGTTGGTTATTTGTCTGAACTTCTTCTGCAGACACACAGTAGAGGTGTTTCAGAAGAAGCTGCTCTTGTTCAGGCTTTCTCTGGGATGGTCCTGAAATGGTAATGTTCACTAAAGCAAAACACGCTAGTCTTAGTGATGGTGGGCTTGCTTCAGCTTGGGTATTTGTGATGACTGTCTCCAGTGAGCACAGTAGTCATCTGCAGAGATTGTAGGACCACAGCAAGTGGACATGATGCCATGATCTGCATTAAGAAGGGAATGTAAGGTACACAAAAACTGAAAAATCTCATGGTGTGAAAAAAAGGATCCTTCAGAAAAAAATGAGAGATGAATTCTGTCTGTGTGTGGAAAGACAGCCTTAGGCTCACTGTAACTGCTGGAATAAAAGGAGGTGGCTTTTGCCTATTTAGATTGCCAGGGGACTTTTTTCTCTTTCCTCCCAACTTGACCTTTGATATACTATTTATAGAGTGACTGGACTGAGGCAATGCCAGCAAAAGCTCCATGTCATGGGAACAATTATTGTTGCCATCTGTGGGCTAAAGTCCTGAGTGCAGTGAGCTAGCATATCTTAGGCAATTTTGGAACGAGAGAAAGTTGCTCGTGAACGTAAGCAGCTCCCTGACTTGATGCAGATGCAAGGCTCAGGGTTTAGGTGGAAGCAGAAGGTGTGCCATAGCATCAGTCCCTGCCTGTGAAGGCCATTCTTTAGCTACATGGAGGCCAGTTAGTGACTATTGTATTCAGTCCAGTCTTACGGGCCAAAATTGCAAATGTAAAATACAAGTAACTATGAATTTTAGGTCATAGTCTTTTTCTCTTTTTTTGCAACTATCTTTTCATTAGGAAGGTGGGGGAGGTGTGAATCATGGCTGCAAATTTAATTGCTGCAAATCAGCTTTGCTTGTGGTATGCTGTATGATTTCATTTTGCTGTTTTTCATCTGGAAGTAGAAATACCCGGGGGCAGAATGAGAGTTTCAAAGCATGATCCTTTCTCTGTATCTGCCATCCCTCCTGGAAATACCAGCGTGAGATTATAGGTTTATGTAGTCATTAATTTTTTTCAATAAACAATATAAAAATAATCATTGCGGAGAGATCTTTCCTCCTAAATTGCTATGGATTCCACTCCATAGTTCTTCAGCTGCCTTATCTGTCATGTGAGTTGAATTGGGCGGGTGAGTCTCTTCCTTATTGCTTTTCTTTACGCTTTTCTCTGTCTCCTTTAAATTCTTTTCTCAGGTTCCTCCCTCAGAGGGAACCTGCCAATCCTATTCTCCTTTCACTTCTGAACATCTGAAATGAGATGTAGCCTAATGTCAAGAACTTTCCATTCATTGCTCCCTGTGTACCCGCAATCATGTATGTGGTTAATGATTGGGCAGTGGGGCAACCAAGACCACAGGGATCTATCCAGACATTTTAATTTGCATATGTTTAAGGGAAGTCACAGAATGGCTGAACTTGGCAGAGACCTCTGGAGGACATCTTCTCCAGCCCCGCCTGCTCAAGCAGGGTTGCCTCAAGCAGGTTACCCGTGACCACGTCCAGAACACTTTTGAATATCTCCAAGGTTGGAGACTCCACAACCCCTCTGGGTAACCTGCTCCAGTGCTCGGTCATCCTCATGATTTCCTTGTGTTCAGAGGGAACCTCCTGTGTTTCAGTTTGTGCCCATTGCCTCTGGGCCTGTCACTGAGCACCACTGAAAAGACCCCGTCTCTGTCCTCCTTGCATCCTCCCTTCAAGTATTTGTGCACATTGAGGAGATCCCTGCAAGCCGTCTCTTCTCCAGGCTGAACAGTCCCAGCTCTCTCAGCCTCTCCTCCCATGAGACATGCTCCAGTCCATTAATCATCTTTGTGGCCCTTTGCTGGATTCTCTCCAGTATGTCCATGTCTCTCTTGCACTGGGGAGCCCAGAACTGGACACAAGACTCCAGGTGTGCCCTCACCAGAGCTGAAGGATCACCTCCGTCGACCTGCTGGCAACACTCCTCCTAATACAGCCCGGGATACCATTGGCCTTCTTTGCAGCAAGGGCACATTGCTGGCTCGTGTTCAACTTGGTGTCCACCAGGACCCCCAGGACACTTTCTGCAAAGCTGCTTTCCAGATAGTCAGGCCCCAGCATATACCAGTTCATGGGATTATTCCTCCCCAGGTGCAGGACTCTGCACTTCCCCTTGTTGAACTTCGTGAGGTTCCTGTCAGCCCATTTCTCCAGCCTGTCGAGGTCCCTCTGCATGGCAGCACAACCCACTGGTGTATCAGCCTCTCCTGCCAGTTTTGTATCATCAGCAAACTTGCTGAGGATACACTCTGCCCCATCATCCATGTCATTAGTGAAGATGTTGAACAGTATTGGACCCAGTATTGGCCCCTGGGGTACACCACTAGGTGCTGGCCTCCATCTAGACTTCATTCCGCTGGTCACCACGCTCTGGGCTCAGTTGTTCAGGCAGTTTTCAGTTAACTTCACTGTCTGCTCATCCGGCCCATACTTCATCAGGTTTTCTATGAGGATATTATGGGAGACAGTGTTGAAAGCCTTACTGAAGTCAAGGTAGTCAATATCCACTGCTCTCCCCTCATCTACCAAGCCAGTAATTTCATCATAGAAGGTTGGTCAAGCCTGAGCTCCCCTTTGAGAATCCATGCTGGCTACTCACTGTTACCTACTTGTCCTTCATGTGCCTGGAAAATGTTTCCAGGATTAGTTGTTCCATCATCTTCCCAGGGATCAAAGTGCGGCTGAGCTGCCTGTGTTTCCCTGGGTCCTCCTTCTTGCCCTCCGTGAAGATAGGAGTGACATTTGCTTTCCTCTAGTCCTCAGGCACCTCTCACAGTCACCATGATCATTCCAAGATTATCAAGAGTGGCCTCAAAATGACATCAGCCAGGTCCCTCATGGATGCATCCCATCAGGGCCCATGGAATTATGTAGGTCCAGTTCGCCTAAATAATCTCTCACCTGATCTTCTACCAAGAAGAAGATCTTCCTTGCTCCAGACTTTCCCCGGTCTCTGGGACCCGGAGTTCCTGAAGGCCAGTCTTGCTAGTAGAGGCTGATGTGAAGAAGGCATTCAGTACTTCAGCCTTTTCATGTCCTGTGTCACAGGTCCCCTGCGCCACCCAGCAGTGGGCCCACATTTTCTCTAGTCTTCCTTTAGCCACTTACGTACTTATAGAAGCTCTTCTTGCTTTTGACATCCCTTGCCAGATTTGATTCTAGATAGGTTTTGGCTTTCCTAACCAAGTCTCTGCAAGCTTGGACAGTGCCTCTGTGTTCCTCCCAGGTTACCTATCCCTGCTTCTACCTTCTGTATACTTCCTTTTTATGTTTGAGTTTAGCTAGGAACCTCTTGTTCAAATATGCAGGCCTCCTGGCATTTTTGCCTGAATTCCTGCGTGCTGGTATGGACCGCTTTTGCACCTGGAGGAGGTAATCGTTGCACATTAACTAGCTTTTTTGGGGCCGCTCTTCCCTCCAGGGCCTTATCCCATGGGACTCCTTCAAGCAGATCCCCGAGGGGATCACATCTGCTGTCCTGAAATCCAGTGTTGTGAACTTGCTTTTTGCCCTGCTCACTCATCTCAGGATCTTAAACCCCTCACCTCATGGTCACTGCAGCCAAGACTGCCTTCAGCCTTCACATCACCAGTGAGCCCTTCCTTGTTTGTGAGCGTGAGGTCCAGCAGGGCACCTGCCCTCATTGCCTCCTCTATTGCTCGGGTCAGGAAGTAGACACTGATGCCTTCCAGGAACTTCCTGGATTGCTTATGCCCTGCTGTGTTGCTCCTCCAGCAGATATTAGAGTGGTTGAAGTCCCCATTGAGGATCAGTGCCTCTGAATGTGAGGCTACTGAGAGCTGTCAGCTCTCAGCTCTGTTCAATTTTTCACATGTAAGCATCTAAGGCTACCTGAGACACCGTGGTGTAGCCAAGACTTCCACTCAGGGCTAGCAGATATGACATAGGAACAGTAGAGGACCCAGCACTTACTGGAATGCCATCTGGATGACAGAGATTGGATACCAGGGGCCTCTCAAATGTATGGGCAACTGAATTGCTCCTTGGGTCTTTGCTTTAGTTAGATAAGCAACCTACTCTGTTTTTCTGAAGTTGTTTATTTGTTAAGAGAGATGAATCAATGGCCACTCAGCACCTATGTGGGTTAGAAACATTTCCAAATAATTGTTGTTGGCGGTGGGAGCCTGTAAGTACAGTAAGTAATAACCAGATGGGTAATTCTGTAGCTTGTGGTGTGGTATTCCATTTTGGAACATTCATTAGATACCCTAATTTCATATTAACACCTGTATACAATATTCTTCTTTTACACATTTTTCTTTTTTTATATAACTTTTTACTATCCATAATCCTTTGTATTGTTCTGCTTATGGTCATCACTAGGACAGTTCTTCTCTTGAGTGTGCCCTTGTGTCTTTTGACATCAAACGCTTATCTGGGGTCTCTCTAAATGTTTCCCATTCCCTGTAAATGCTCTTTATTGCGAAGTTAACTAACCAAATGTCAGTCCATAAATGAACTTTCACCTGAACTTGTTAGTCCATACAATCTAAAAGAGCTGTATCTACTTACATAGAAAATCAGCTTTAGAAAACTGACATAAAACTTATGTAAAAATTGTAAAAGCTTTATCCTAGCACTTCAATGTAACATCCAAGCACCTATCCAAGTTAGGTAATTCGGTGTAGCATCTTTGCCAAACCTAGAATATGCCATACTCCCATACTGTTAATAAGTTATTATTTTTTCATTTTCTTTCCCTGTAGGATAGATTTCTGTCCTTGTTTCAGCTTTTTGCATAGGCATGTTCCTATGCATTTGTAGATTAAATTTGACTAAATTACAAGGCTTTTATCCATTATTGGAAAGTTTCCAGACCTACAGGAAAAGAATAGGACTGCCGATCTGAGTGCCTGCTCCTAATTTTGATGCAAAATCAGCCATAGTAGGTTATATTACTTTAAGCAATGAAACTGTTGAAGGTAGCATAAAAAAATCCATTTTTGTGTCTCTGTTGGGTGGGGATAAGGAGGTGTGGATAATACCTGTAACTGTTATGGCTATTTCCAGACAGATCACATGACTATGCTCTTTGGCTTCTCCAGTGCTAAAGTTCTTTGAGTGAGTAATGAGAAGACAATTATTTCAGATGGCCAAAGCTGTCTCTGGACTGGTTCTCTTTTATCTGCCAGTGAATCAATTTAAGCACCTGTTGTATATAATAAAATAAACTGTTTTGAAATTACAACTTTAACAATACATGCTCCATAAAGCAACAAAACCAGTAGTAGCTACTCTATGTAATAACTTTTTCCTACAGCAGCAGCACGAGTTAAATGTAAATAAAATTGCATTGTTTCTGGAATCTGAATTAATGACTTTCCTGCTTCTGCCTCTCTCATTTTCCTTCTCTTAGCCTGTCCCCTTGGTTTCTTTAAAGTATCTGTGGGAGATGACCCCTGTCATCTATGCCCTGCCCACAGCCATGCTCCACTGCCAGGATCCAGTGAATGTGTGTGTCAGAACCGCTACTATCGATCTGCTTCGGACAATTCTGATGCTCCCTGCACTGGTAAGTATTTGGATGAAGTGTTTGAAAGCAAGAAGGGCAGTTAATGAGAGAGAATGTGCCTGAATGATTCAGGGGAGTTGCAATTCATGTCTTCTCATGATCTCTGAAATAACCCAAAACTTCCCTTTGCTCCTTCAGTTGACTGCAGGGTATATCCACTCACTGAATGTAGATGAGAAGGCAGAAGTGTTCCCACATACTTTTTACCATGTTGATACATTGGTGAAACTGTGTTTTGAGAATACTGGAGTGTTGCAATACTAGATGCCCAGAAATGAAAAAATGTCAAATTTTAGATGACTCATGCAACCTTAAATAAGTCCACTGCAAGTATGCATAAGGTGCAACTTTTAATCAGAGAATAATATACTAATTTCTCATTAAACGCTAAGTGTTCAGTGAAGGAGTTAACCAATATTTTCTTCCCTTTATCATTGAAAGTGTGAAGACCATATTTACCGCACAGAATTAAAATTCTGCAGATTTTATTTATGGGAAAATAATTAATTTTTTCATTGGCTTCTCTGTGGTTCTCATCAGTTATGGCTTTTCACAGTCATTGATGATCAATATTAATAGGTCAAGAAAGAATAATTAGATGCAGAAAATGAAATAGGGTTAGTGATTAGCATTCAAAAATATACTTTAAATAATATATCAAACATCACCCTTGAACTTTGTGGAAGTGACAGGGAAAAAAATTAACCTCCTAAAGCATCTTTCAAACACTTTATGGCTCTGAAGTCACACACTCAGAAATCAGGAAACGTGATTGTGTTTTTTTTCTGTAATCCCTTGCTTCTTATACTGCACAGAATCCAAATCCATCTTCAGCAGCATCAAGCAATCTTTACTTCACAGGGATTATTTTTCCTGAGCAGTTGTCTATCCTTTGCGTTGACTATGATAAGAATCCTCAGTGAAAACTAGTATATGATCATGCAATTAAGTACTATATCACAATGCAAATGCTGAGTGGCCCAGTTAAGATCACAAAAGAAAATTTAATTCTGACATTTCCTGATGTACAAATGCTTCATCTTGTCAGGAATACATTTTTTAAACAGTCTTCTGTGTGCAGTTTTCCAGCATAATTTATTTTTTTAACAACACCGGAAATGTGGGTCCCCAGGGAAATACAGCTATTGGAAACACTCAAATGTTCCAGCAATGAACTAGATTGCAGCCGGAGAGATCCCCCACAAAGACCTCAGCCACCTGTACTACTAATAGAGGGTGTCATCCTTTATATTGATCTATTGTCGCTAGACAGAGAGAAGGCTTTGCCCATAGTTTTCATCGATATTTGTTGACTATAGAGTAATGGTCGGAATGAGGATTCTTTGATTTCATTACAGTCTTTGGAGGGAAATGTTCTGTAAATCATGTTTCCCTTGCCCCCCTCTGTTACTGAACTCAGCCTCTCTGTCCCTGCCCGTCTTGCTTTGTGTCTATGCCCAGGTTTAGCAGTGCAGCACTGTTGCATATTTTTACTTATCTGAGCTTTTCACTTTCTAGCTCCAGTGTCTTGTCCCATTCTTATCCCCATGCCATCTTCTCACCCTTTGCATTTTCCTCCTTCTCTTCACTGTCTCTGTGCCAGCAGGGGAAGTGTTGGATGCACAGAATGGGCAGTTTTTCAGCTGTCAGAGTTTACTCCCGATGCCATTCAGGAATCTGGCTGGCAGCAGGAATAATCATAGGGAAAGTGGTGTTCAGTTTCTGCAATAGATGGAATAGGCTAACTCAGAGTTCAGAGATATTAGGTGCCAAAGGAGAGAATTAGAGGTCTCAGTAGAGACAAATCTTTACTAAGCTTGTGCAAAATTTAAAATTTCGAAGACTTGGAATGTCCCTAAACACTGGCTGTTCTTTTAGGGAAAAGTAAAAGTCACACCCTTGAAACAAAGACCCTTCTTGTTAACTTTGCTTCTCTAAAATGTGATAGTACAGTTGCTCCTTCGTTTATATAAGTGTATGTTTGATGTAGAAAGAATACGTTTTTCTTAGCCTTGTTCAAAGAACCAACTAGAGAAGAGTAAGAATGAAAAGAAAAAGCAACTTGTTTTTCTGTTCTTTTTCCCGTGCTTTGTCTTCTCCCCTCCCCCACCTCTCTCCCATTCTTTCATGGGATTTTGATCTTTCATTCTGTCTTCTAGGCATCCCCTCTGCTCCCCGTGACCTTAGCTATGAAATTGTTGGCTCCAACGTGCTCCTGACCTGGCGCCTCCCCAAGGACCTGGGTGGCCGCAAGGATGTTTTCTTCAATGTCATCTGCAAAGTATGCCCAACAGGGTCCTCAGGGCCATGCGTGCGCTGTGGGGACAGCGTACAATTTGAACCACGCCAAGTGGGCCTGACAGAAAGTCGCGTGCAAGTCTCCAACCTCTTGGCCCGTGTGCAGTACACCTTTGAGATCCAGGCTGTCAACTTGGTGACTGAATTGAGTTCAGAAGCACCCCACTATGCCACCATCAATGTTAGCACCAGCCAGTCAGGTGAGGTGACGCCTGCATCTGAGTCCCAAAATCTCCACTTCTGTCTCTCATTTGATTTGCTTTTATCTTTTGAATCCTGGAGCTTTGTCTTCTTACTTGTGTATTGTGCCTTTTTTTATAGTGCCCTGCTAGTTCCATGATTTCACTTCTGCCCTTCTCATTCCTACTTTCTCTGAATGGGCTTTCCTTTCTTCCCTCTTAGCAGAAAAACTGAGTTTAGCAGCTGGTGTGGTTGTATATAGAGAGGAGTTGTTGGGGCAGAAGCTGCCCTGGAGAAGATGGCAATGGGAGATGTAGTTCTGTGTGTCAGAAAAAGCATGTTGCTTCGTTGTGCAAGACAGGGGACACGATCAGGGTTTGACGGGGATTTTGTGAGCATCAGCTTGCCACAGCAGCTCTTAGAGAGCATTTCTTCATTTCCTCTTCACCTTCTCTATCTCCTACTCTTCTCCATTTCATCTTCTTATACTTAAATCAAGCTTTCTAGCATTTTTCACCTATTCACTTTTCTTTTTTGTCTTTCTATGTTTTGAGATACTCTGGTTTTCCATCCTTTCTTGTTTCTATACACCACCTTCCATTCTCCTAATTTCAGTTCATCCTCTAGTGCAATTTAACAAGTGGTATTGAATGTTTCATCAAATCTGTCCACCTTTGCCTTGATGCATATCAAAGTAAGGAAGTGGAAAATAGAGAGACAGATAGGCACTGTCTAAAGATGAAGATACAGTTAAAGATACAGATATGTATATGTCTTGTCATACAGTATGACAAGAAAGAATGTATACAACTATATTTACTCATCACCTAAATATACATGACCCTGGGATGGCATGTGTTAATACTGTGCAGTCCTGTGGTCACAGAAGGATATGAAAACTACAGCTTTTACAATTCCTGGAGAGGTGTTAAATGGAATTTTGACAAAGGATCCAGAAGCAGAATCACCATTCCTATTTTACAGAAATTGCTCTGGGTTCTTCCACATGCCATATATTTTATTCTACCTTGTTCTTGCCTTTTCAACCTTGCTGTTCTGATAAGTGGTCTTTGAATATTTTTCTCCTGTCAATAGGAAACAAGGATTTCTCTTGTTTTTACATGGTAGAAATATTAAAATATGTTGTACAGTTGTATCAAAGGTGTTGTGAACCTTGTAACTAGGAACTAAACTGCAGGGGTATCTAAACTAAAATACTAATGGCTTATGTGGGCAGTCAAAGGAAGGGGAGAGATTAAAGAGTTGAAGAGTAGGTCAAACTCATGGATAGCATACAGAAGGCTTATATGTATGGAGGAAAATGGAGAACAGCATCAAGCAAATTCTTATTTTCTGTAAATATCGTATACAAGGACTGGAGCTGGAGAGAGCCATGTGCATACAGGCATACAGTTCTGCTAAATGTCAACAATAAGAGACTGGGCATATGTTGTTCTTTACAAGCACGTATAAGCTGGTATGGAGAGGAATTGTACACAGCTTGTTTAAGAGGATATAATGAGGAGTAATGTGATCAGGAGGAGAAAGAGGGGGAACAATTTGAACTGAGTGACAGAAAATGTCTGTAAACATTTAGAAGTGTGTAAATGTTAAACTCAAACAAACCCCTAGTGAGATTCTACAGTGTAATTGTGGAAACCGCTGCAAAACAAGGTTTCGGTATAGCTCAAGAGAAATGCTGCAAAACCAGATAGAGCATCATGACCTTGGTTAAATCATATCTTTTCATTTCTGCCTCTGTGCTATGGCAAGAAAGGGAATATATATACACCCCAAGTAATTTCCTACTGTTAGCAGATGCCAGGGGTTTGACAACGTCTGTTTCTTCCCTTTGAAACATTACCTGGCAGGCATTGAGTAGCAGAGCATGTTTAGGATACCCAGTCTCCTTAAGAGGCTGGTTACAAGTGGGTGATCAGTTTTTGTTTACAGTAAAAGGTACGGTTGAGTAGTTTGTATGGTAGTTCCAGGCAGTTCCTTTGGCTTCTGCTGGAGGCGGGTGTGTGTTCTATTAACATCCTAAAGAATTCTCTTTCTTCATGCCTCTCATCTCAGCCTTCTTCATCTATATCTGAGGTAATTTGATTGAGTAGCTGCTTTCTTCTCCATCTGAGGTAATTTGATTGAGTAGCTGCTTCCTCCTCCTGCCTGGAATCACCAAATCTATCCTCTACTTTTACTTCTGTTTGACTTTTCTGAGCACTCCTGTTCCTCCAGGTGTCTCTTAGTGTCTCTGGGTGTGTTGGGTGTGTTGAGTGTCTCTCTTGTGCACTGAAGCAGTTCCAGGGGAGGCCAACTTTCTTAAACAGCAATGTGTACTGAATGGCTTCTTTTTGTGTTTGTTTTTTTTCCTTGCTCTTCCTCAAGATTGTTAGGAGTGAGCTTGAGATGAGCTGCCCTCGATTCATAGTGACAGCTCATTCTAACAAGGCCCTGCTTCCTCCATCACCTGACCTGTCTCATCCATACCCCCTCCTTTCGATCCCTTCAGCAGCTTTTCACTTTAGCATGGCTAAAGTGAAAGCATGTTGTTGTTGTGTTATTGTAACAATTATTATTATTACTATTATTATTATTATACAAGCAGAGATGGACATTTCAGGATCTTATGTTCTGAAAGAGACAAGGAAGGGACAGGAAAGCATGAAGGGTATAAAAAAAGCAATCTGGAGAAAGATAAACTTTCAGAATAAATGGCTGTAGCAAAAATTTTCACTCCATTGAATTAAAGGTGACCAAAGAAAGACCCTCCAGTCCTGGCAGTTTCTGAATATTCTACTTACTCATGCATCAGTCAGAGTTCTCTCACTTCTTCCAGTTGCTGATCCAAAAAATCCTCCTCCCCACTCTCTGCCCCTTTGTTAGAGGTATCTTCGGCAATATTCTGTGCTGAAACAGTTCTACTTTTCTTTTTCTTTTTCCCCTGCTACCTATTTGCTCTTCATCTTTGTCTCCAAAACACTGTTCATATAAGAGTTTGCTTACCCCTAACAGTCTGCTAGCCCTGCTTCAAAGTATGATAGGATCCTTTGGTTACACAATCACATTTTTTGTGGTAGCCTGATTATGATGTTCCTACTCTCCAGCGACTATGTGTTTGAAGACAAAATAAGAAGGGCTGGCACTGAAAAACTTCCTTTAATATAGTAAGACTTAACCTTCTATAGCAAAAAGCATCCGAAACCTCTTTGGATAGTAATAATAAAACCTGTTTGGATAGTAATAGTATGATATGCAAATATGATATGCAAACTACCAGAAGGAAAAACTGTCCAGAGATGAGACAAGAGAGAAAGAAATTGCTCTCAGCTCAGGTTTGAAGTGCTGATGGTGAATACCTAAAGAAGTGTCAGGATGTATAGAAAGCTGTTCGGAGGCTGTTCCAGATAGCATGAACTGCATGAGAAAAAGCTATTATGTAATTGTAGTGGAGTTATGCTTCTTCATAGAGGGGAACCTCACACAAAGAAAGCAAAGAACTCAAAATCCAACCATATTATTAAAAAAAAAAAATTAATCTGACTAAAATTTTAATGATTATCTTAACATCTTCAAGTGTACTTATCAGGGTAAACAAATATCTCTTCTCATGTCTCAGGACAGGAGTCAGATTTTCATTTAACAGATTGTCATAAAACTTTCTCCGTGCACAGCTGTAACTACCTGTCCATTTTTTTTCCTACACCTTCCACTGAAGCATGTAGTAATGTCTGTTGCCAGAGACATGCTACTGAACTTATTCCTTCAGGCAGTTGTTACATTCCTAGAAAGAAGAGGAAGAGATAAAGACAGCAGAGACTTAAATGTTGGAGCAAATCTATGCAGACTTTTCAAAGCAAGTAGATTTTTTTTTAAACTGAATCCAGACATTATGAGAGCTAACGGAGGTATGTGAGGATAAAGGTTATGTGACCAGGTTGACTTGTACCTGTGAAAAGATATGTAGCAGCCTTCTACATCAGTTGGATTCAGAGTGGTGGGACCTGGCAATACCAAAAATCTGTAGAACTGCAGAAATGAAAGCTAGACAGTCTGAAGGCTTGTGTAAGAGGCTGAATGGGGACAAGAACAGTTATGGGTAGTGCCAGGAAAATTAAGAGGACTTGACAGAAGACTTTCAGGTGAAATGGTGTGAGAAGAGAAAAGGAATTAAATGCCAAGTATGATTATGAGATTATGAAGGGAAATGGATGAGTTGCTTGAAGATGTTTGCTTTTCCAAAAGAGACAAAAGAGTCCAGTAGACATAGGTGGCAAGAGCAGGGACACAGGCAAGGCATTTTCTTGATCAAAACAGAAAAGGAATAAAAAGAGAGCTGTCAAAAGCTACATACTACTGTGTTTTGCCAGGCTAAAACCAGCAGGTAAAGCAAGCAGAGTGTGAGCTCTGTGTTCGTTGTCCTCTGAATGAACTACATTAATTTTCAAAGTAACAAGCTGTTTGTTTATTTACGATCTAATTGCCAACCCTGAGCCAACTCGCCTGGGAATTTAACTGTATTGTTTTCTTCTTACATAGGAACAACAAAAATACTCTTAAGGTTTAATTTTGGCCTTAGTGACATTTGTCAACTTTGCCGTCTTCAGCGGATTTGCTCAGTTATGACTGGGGCTTAATAAAAATTTCTGTGGCCACTCAACAAAAAGAAACTATTCCAGTTTCTCTCTTTACTATGCCCTATTTCTGCAGCATGAGCAGAGAATGAATGTGCTTGTTTTCACATTTCAGGTTTCAGCAACTTTTTAAATGAAGACAGAAACTTTTTGAGCAAATAGAAATAGGAGGTGCATAGTAAAATGTGGCATCTTGTGGCATAAAGGATTTTCTCCTCTTTATTAGGCATGAGTGGAACCCATACACAAGAAGTAGTAATAATAGAGGTAAGGGAAGTGAAAATAACTAACTAATTTGCCTTTCTAAAGCACTCTTCATCCACAGAAGTAAAGTACAAGGTTTTGACAGAAGACAGCAGAAGATACTTTTAAAGGATTTTCAGGTATTTAGAGAAGGGGTCAGAATGAAAAAGGAAAAGACGTAGGACGTTTTCAAAATGAAGATAAGATATTAAACACATAAAGAAGGGCATTTCCGTGCTGTATTCAGAATGATCTTCCTTGAAGATGGTATGTGGGAAGATGTGTGGAACAAAGCTAGGGTCTTCATGCCATTTGCTTAGAATATGAGGATAATAGGATACCTGAAGAGGTAATGAAGGAGAAACAAGAATGTGAGAGTGGTAGATTTGGGACTAGTATTAGAGAATATAGAGGCATATTAGAGAACATTAGAGGCATAGCTGAGGTTGATCAGACTATGTGAAATATAATGAGAGAGACTCTGGGTGCTTTCATGAGCTTATGGGGTGAGATGGAAGGGGAAGAAAACCCATAAATAACTAGAAAGAACAAATAGGCCCTGGCAGGCTTTAGTTTGAATCCCAATTAAGTGATGACCTGTGAGTCAGTTGTTTGAACTCCTGTTGTAGTCCATGGATGTCTAGTCCATGGATGTCTAGTCAGTACTGCTGAGTCAGAAACAGAAAATGGCTAAGCTTGGCAGAGACCTCTGGAGGACATCTTCTCCAGCCCCGCCTGCTCAAGCAGGGTTGCCTCAAGCAGGTTACCCGTGACCACGTCCAGAACACTTTTGAATATCTCCAAGGTTGGAGACTCCACAACCCCTCTGGGTAACCTGCTCCAGTGCTCGGTCATCCTCATGATTTCCTTGTGTTCAGAGGGAACCTCCTGTGTTTCAGTTTGTGCCCATTGCCTCTGGGCCTGTCACTGAGAACCACTGAAAAGACCCCGTCTCTGTCCTCCTTGCATCCTCCCTTCAAGTATTTGTGCACATTGAGGAGATCCCTGCAAGCCGTCTCTTCTCCAGGCTGAACAGTCCCAGCTCTCTCAGCCTCTCCTCCCATGAGACATGCTCCAGTCCATTAATCATCTTTGTGGCCCTTTGCTGGATTCTCTCCAGTATGTCCATGTCTCTCTTGCACTGGGGAGCCCAGAACTGGACACAAGACTCCAGGTGTGCCCTCACCAGAGCTGAAGGATCACCTCCGTCGACCTGCTGGCAACACTCCTCCTAATACAGCCTGGGATACCATTGGCCTTCTTTGCAGCAAGGGCACATTGCTGGCTCGTGTTCAACTTGGTGTCCACCAGGACCCCCAGGACACTTTCTGCAAAGCTGCTTTCCAGATAGTCAGGCCCCAGCATATACCAGTTCATGGGATTATTCCTCCCCAGGTGCAGGACTCTGCACTTCCCCTTGTTGAACTTCGTGAGGTTCCTGTCAGCCCATTTCTCCAGCCTGTCGAGGTCCCTCTGCATGGCAGCACAACCCGCTGGTGTATCAGCCTCTCCTGCCAGTTTTGTATCATCAGCAAACTTGCTGAGGATACACTCTGCCCCATCATCCATGTCATTAGTGAAGATGTTGAACAGTATTGGACCCAGTATTGGCCCCTGGGGTACACCACTAGGTGCTGGCCTCCATCTAGACTTCATTCCGCTGGTCACCACGCTCTGGGCTCAGTTGTTCAGGCAGTTTTCAGTTAACTTCACTGTCTGCTCATCCGGCCCATACTTCATCAGGTTTTCTATGAGGATATTATGGGAGACAGTGTTGAAAGCCTTACTGAAGTCAAGGTAGTCAATATCCACTGCTCTCCCCTCATCTACCAAGCCAGTAATTTCATCATAGAAGGTTGGTCAAGCCTGAGCTCCCCTTTGAGAATCCATGCTGGCTACTCACTGTTACCTACTTGTCCTTCATGTGCCTGGAAAATGTTTCCAGGATTAGTTGTTCCATCATCTTCCCAGGGATCAAAGTGCGGCTGAGCTGCCTGTGTTTCCCTGGGTCCTCCTTCTTGCCCTCCGTGAAGATAGGAGTGACATTTGCTTTCCTCTAGTCCTCAGGCACCTCTCACAGTCACCATGATCATTCCAAGATTATCAAGAGTGGCCTCAAAATGACATCAGCCAGGTCCCTCATGGATGCATCCCATCAGGGCCCATGGAATTATGTAGGTCCAGTTCGCCTAAATAATCTCTCACCTGATCTTCTACCAAGAAGAAGATCTTCCTTGCTCCAGACTTTCCCCGGTCTCTGGGACCCGGAGTTCCTGAAGGCCAGTCTTGCTAGTAGAGGCTGATGTGAAGAAGGCATTCAGTACTTCAGCCTTTTCATGTCCTGTGTCACAGGTCCCCTGCGCCACCCAGCAGTGGGCCCACATTTTCTCTAGTCTTCCTTTAGCCACTTACGTACTTATAGAAGCTCTTCTTGCTTTTGACATCCCTTGCCAGATTTGATTCTAGATAGGCTTTGGCTTTCCTAACCAAGTCTCTGCAAGCTTGGACAGTGCCTCTGTGTTCCTCCCAGGTTACCTATCCCTGCTTCTACCTTCTGTATACTTCCTTTTTATGTTTGAGTTTAGCTAGGAACCTCTTGTTCAAATATGCAGGCCTCCTGGCATTTTTGCCTGAATTCCTGCGTGCTGGTATGGACCGCTTTTGCACCTGGAGGAGGTAATCGTTGCACATTAACTAGCTTTTTTGGGGCCGCTCTTCCCTCCAGGGCCTTATCCCATGGGACTCCTTCAAGCAGATCCCCGAGGGGATCACATCTGCTGTCCTGAAATCCAGTGTTGTGAACTTGCTTTTTGCCCTGCTCACTCATCTCAGGATCTTAAACCCCTCACCTCATGGTCACTGCAGCCAAGACTGCCTTCAGCCTTCACATCACCAGTGAGCCCTTCCTTGTTTGTGAGCGTGAGGTCCAGCAGGGCACCTGCCCTCATTGCCTCCTCTATTGCTCGGGTCAGGAAGTAGACACTGATGCCTTCCAGGAACTTCCTGGATTGCTTATGCCCTGCTGTGTTGCTCCTCCAGCAGATATTAGAGTGGTTGAAGTCCCCATTGAGGATCAGTGCCTCTGAATGTGAGGCTACTGAGAGCTGTCAGCTCTCAGCTCTGTTCAATTTTTCACATGTAAGCATCTAAGGCTACCTGAGACACCGTGGTGTAGCCAAGACTTCCACTCAGGGCTAGCAGATATGACATAGGAACAGTAGAGGACCCAGCACTTACTGGAATGCCATCTGGATGACAGAGATTGGATACCAGGGGCCTCTCAAATGTATGGGCAACTGAATTGCTCCTTGGGTCTTTGCTTTAGAGTAAGCCAAATTGCTCATTAGATTCCACTCATTTTATTGACTGGGAGTGGTATTCAGCTGCCTATCATGGGTATCTGCACGGAATATGGACTGAATGTCACATGCCAGAGATGTTCATGGTCTACTGAGAATGGCACTTGGCTGTGCTCTGCATAAGTGGGCATCACCATGTGCTGGTATACTAGTCTGGTCTCTTAAGTTTTTTTTCTTACAGGGAGCCTTCTTAGCTCCCTTCTCTCTGTGATGTGATAACTTGACATTTTAGGGTTGTTTTTTGCATGGAATACCAATTAGCCATCACAGGCGGTGGTTTTTTTGCACTTGAGTCACTGTGTAAAAATGATACATCTTAATGGAGACTTTAACTCACTGTTTGTACCCCTCTTTCAACTGTTTCTTTGGGTCACTGAGGAGGAACATGATAGCTAAAATGGCAGAAATTCCACCTCTTCTCCCAGAAGGGAAGGAGCATGTGAGGACAGAGAAATATTACTGAAATTTGTTTTGTTGTTGAAACAGCTGCAGTGGAATTTTATTTGTCTAGTTTACTCAGCTGCAGTGGTGTGCTTATAAATGAGCCTGTGTGGCCGCTTCACTCTCTGCTTATGTTAAATACAGGACAAGGGAGTATTGGAGCTGGAGACATTGGGAGGGGGAGATATGTTTATGTTAATTCTGCTACTTTGCTCTCAATGGCAACTGTATCACGACATCACTTCAGAAACAGGCCAGGTTCCTTCTTAAATGTGGTTAGGCTTTTTTTTTTTTGTCTGCTGCTTGTATCGGAAGTTTTTCTCAGAAGTCTGCTGCTTTAGTTGGTGGAAGTATTCTCATTTAAACCTGTAATTTACTGTAAAGTCACCTGTTTTCATGCTGACATTGCTCTTCAGCATAAATAAACAGTTCTTCATTCACTGACTTTTACAGTTGTGGGATTACATTCAAGAATAGATGCTGCCTCAACAAGTAGGGGAGAGAATAGATAGCAAGAAACCACCGAAGTGTGACAGCATGAAAAGCATAGCACACTGGGCAGTGGTAGGGGAGATAACAGTAACCTGCCTTTGCATATGGTGCAGGCATATAATGGCAGGCACGGTACATGGATGAAGAAATTAGATTTTGTAAGGCAAATATGAAAGAATAGCTGTAAGTATTTCATCTCTAGTATTTGTGACGAGTACCTTTTCCAAAGTGTTTTCTCTATGGTATTGTACTATAACTGTGGTATGAGTAGTTAACATTGTTATCCATTAGCAGACACCATGTCCCTATACAAAGATTTGTGTTCTTGCTGCGTTGGTTGGTTGGTTGGTTGTTTTTTATAAGCAGCTGTTGAATGCTTCTGTCACTTGGAGTGACTGTCCACAGCATTAATGAAATCTTGCATGGCCTTTTAAGCAATAGATTTGCTCTGCCTTATATAAACTGGCTTTCTTTACTGAGGTGGTAGTGCTACTGGCATGTTCATTCCATTATGTAAAACCTACAACATCATTGCACTTTTGCTTAATATCTTTGTCTAACTCATTAACAGTGTGCCATTGCTGCAAACCTCATCTCTGCATCTCTCAGGCTCAACAGCAAGTTGCCGGTAGACTGGTTTAGGCTTTGCCTTAAGTAGTATCTGCTTATTAGGTACATATCACTGAAATGAGTATTTTTAATACAGCAGACTGCATTATCCTGGGCATCCCCACCACCACCACCCGATTACCCTGAGTGATGGACATACCTGCTTAATAGAGACGTTCTAGAATGCTGCGGCACATGGTCAAGAGATACACACAGTGTAACTCCAGTGATTTTTTTTTTATATGTTTCCCAATATTACTAATTCCACAAGTTGTAATCTGCTTCTGCATACTGTCCATCTGAGTAGAGTACCGTTTATCATCATTGTTCTGGTGCAGATTTTGCTGTGCCTAAATGTACTATGCGCAGTACCAGCTCAGGTCTTTGTACTCTTGGCAAAAGATAATCTGTTGATGGGTAGCTGAAAATTGATAGTACATATTAACATCAGAATGGGTAAGTTTTAACTAAAATACAGGTCAAATGTTGCTAGTTGACTTTAAGTATTCCTTCCAGGTAGGGGAAAAATAGTGTATTGGGAAGAAATAAGAAGGGTGGGGAGAATAATTGTTGGGAGTGGGGAAGAGAGGAATGAAACGAGGTGGAAGGGCAGGAATGGAGGGGAGAATTAATTCTGATCATTCTACAAAATCTTCATTAGAAACTAGAAGGAAGTGGGCTCTTCCCTGGCAGTGTAGCTGTGTATTTAGGTTTGCACCTCTCCCTGTGTGTGCTTTATGTCCCATCAGAAGGAAGTTAACCTTTTCACAACATTAAAATATAGCGAAATCTGTCTTGATCAAATGTTAGCTGACTAGTTAGCCCATTCTCCTCACGTTATCATTTGAATACAGTGTTCTTAAATACGGTCTTGGTTAATTGTTACTGTCTTCCATCCTTGTTGCAACATTGTCATTAGCAGGTGAAGTAGTTGTGCAATCTTGTTTGAAAGACAAGCAATTGTAAGAAATAAAAGGAGTAAGGATGAGAGAAAGCATTTTATTGTTTATACTCTTACATTTTTGTTTCATTTACATTTTTAACTGGTTCCGACTTGCCTGAGCTGTTTGGAGCCCATTTGAATTGTGTCTTTCAGAATAGTTGTATCTTGTTATTAGAAACAATCCTTTTATCTTTTTCACAATTATGAGGGAAGAAAATGCTATTCTGCAGTTTTTGATCATTTGCCAAACGTCTCTGCTTCATTCCTCACATCAAGGAAGTTTATGTCTATTGTGTAAAACCAGGGGACTTAGGTGGCAACTTTTCATTGGCATGCTTTTTCTGGAAAATTTAAATGGTGCTGAAAATGTTACTTCCATTAGGAAAATGAGGGTTCCCTAGCTGCCTACCTGGAGGTTTCTTGGCAACATGACATTTTTCTTGCAGAGAGAAAGCAAAACTTGAGAAGAGCTTTGTGGACAGACAGCTGGCAGGCTGAAAGATCCTCTTCCAATTATCCTGAAATTTTTGCTTGGAAATCTTTTCCTAAGAATTAACTGATATTCTTTTAGCTTTTGCACAAACTTGGAGCGTGTGTGTGTATGTATAAATTCATGGATGTTTTTTGTAGAAATGGATTTTCATTCTCCAGAAAGCTTCATGTGCAAGTGGCTTTAACAACCATTCATTTCCCTTCCTGCTCTGAGGACATTTTTTAGAAGAACTAACTACTTCAGGAAAGGGCCTGCTATAAACAGATGTTCTGTATTTCTGTTTTCTCAGAACATGTGAATGGTGCCTCTAGGAGGATAAAAAAATGAAAAGCAAAACTACCCCAAATAGTAGCTTGGATTGTTTCTCATTGTAATCTAATTTTAGTTCAATGAACAGTGTTTGAAATCATTAATCATATTATCTTCAAGGTAATATTTTGTTTCCTTCCTACTGATTTAGTGAGTTTCAGGCTAGTGAGAAATAATGGCAATTACACAAGTCTCAAAGCCTTGAACTGAACTTCAGACTTTTAGAATAGCCAATCAAAAGATTTCTAAAATTGGTAGACACAAGTTCTTGCTTGCTTTCTGGTTTAGATTCATAAAAGCCCTCTTTTATATTTGATGTCCAGATCCTTGTTTCGTACATAAAGGGAAGTTGACATTTTCCCACAGTAATTAATATCTGACACAGACTATAAGCACTTAATACTATAATGGAATCAAGAGAGCTAACAACTCCGTCTGGGTAGTATACCAGGCTGGCCTGTTCACCAAAAGACAAAAACTTAGCAAGCTATGTAAGAACAGACAGAAAACCTGTATGTGAAGCTTCCACAAATACACACTTAACTGTGACCTTGGGGTGGTGGTTCCAGGCAGTTGTGCTGATTAGAAGCCCATTCAGACTGGACTTCTGTGGTTCAAGGGACCGCAGAGGGGCTGAGAGTCTCAAGTACAGTGTTAGTTTTGACATCTGGGCAACAGTCCTGACAGGGATTGGCCTGAGATCCAGGAGCTAGTCTGAACACAAGTCTGCTCTACAGAGGGATCTGGACAGCTGGATCAATGGGCCAAGGCCAATTGTATGAGATTCAACAAGACTAAGTGCCGAGTCCTGCACTTGGGTCATAATAACCCCATGCAACGCTACAGGCTTGGGGAAGAGTGGCTGGAAAGCTGCCCGGCTGAAAAGGACCTGGGGGTGTTGGTTGACAGCCAGCTGAATATGAGCTGACAGTGTGCCCAGGTGGCCAAGAAGGCCAATAGCATCCTGGCCTATATCAGAAATAGTGTGGCCAGCAGGAGTAGGGAAGTGATTGTGCCTCTGTACTGGGCACTGGTGAGGCCACACCTTGAATACTGGGTCAGTTTTGGGCCCTTCACTACAAGAAGGACATGGAGGTGCTGGAGCGTGTCCAGAGAAGGGCAACGAAGCTGGTGAAGGATCTAGAGCACAAGTCTTATGAGGAGCGGCTGAGGGAACTGGGACTGTTTAGTCTAGAGACGAGGCGGCTCAAGGGAGACCTTATCGCTCTCTACAACTACCTGAAAGGAGGCTGTAGCGAGGTGGGTGTCAGTCTCTTCTCCCAAGTAACAAGAGATAGGACAAGAGGAAGAGGCCTCAAGTTGCTCCAGGAGAGGTTTAGATTGGATATTAGGAAAAATTTCTTCACTGAAAGGGTTGTTAAGCATTGGAACAGGCTGCCCAGGGAAGTGCTTGAGTCACCATCCCCAGAGGTATTTAAAAGACATGTAGATGTGGTGCTTAAGGACATGGTTTAGTGGTGGACTTAGCAGTGTTAGGTTAACGGTTGGACTTGATGATCTTAGAGGTCTTTTCCAACCTAAGCTATTCTATGATTCTGTATCAGGCTATGAAAATGAGATGCTTTCATTCTCTATGATCTGCAACTGAACTGGGACCACTGAACTGAGGAATGCTTCAAAGTCTGTTCTTTAACGCGTCAGTGTTCTCATCTGCCTCTGTCTTCTGGTGTGCAACAGTGATCTGGTAGTGAAAGGCCTCCATTACTCTGATAGCCCATACTTGATTTTTTTCCCCAGGTAAAGAATTATAATCTGGGGGAGAAGCAGAAGAGAGGTGGTGTGCTCTGCTTTTGCTCTGACCGCTATCACATTGTTTGTCCAAGTGTGATCCTAGAACAAGGCAGTGGCACTGAACACCTTGTCATCTTGCATGTAAAAATCGCAAATTTGAAGATCAGATATTCCAGCTACAATATAGATAATTTCATAATTCCTGTGCATGATCAATTGGATGTGGATTTCTTCATTTTCTTTCTGTCCAAGTCATCAGTGACTGTATCTCCCAGTAGAGTAGAATTTTGCGTGGATTTCTTCTGGTTATTTTATAAAGTACTTCATAATGCAAATTAAGGAAGAGCTGACCTAACTTATTAACTCTTCATAATGAATATTCAATTATAGTTAATTGTTAAGCTTATCCCTTCGCAATCTCTCCTTCCTCTCTTTTATTTCAGTCCCCTCTGCTGTCCCTATGATGCATCAGGTGAGTCGTACTACCAGTAGCATCACACTGTCATGGCCTCAGCCAGACCAGCCCAATGGGATCATCCTGGATTACCAGCTACGCTACTTTGACAAGGTGAGCAGAAAGTGATGCGGTGCTGATTGTTGTATAGCTGTTATGCAAAAGAGAACAGGGAAATCTTCTGTCTGGGAGATGCCCCCCTGGATCAGGATGAATAAGGTGGAGAAAAATGCTTCAATTATGAGGGAAGAACAAGCTGTAGCAAAGCCAGACGTTCATAATATACACTTCATCTAATATAAGTCCATCTGCATTTCCCAACTTGGAACCATCTAGGGACGACGCAGATTAAAAAAGAGAAGACACTTGTAGCTAAGCTAAAAAGCTGTGGCTAACAACCTAATGTTTAGCACTAGCTGACACAGGTAACAGTGGAAGGAGCTGAAGTTTTCAAATGTGTATATGAGAATTGGACTCACTGCAACATTCTGTCATGTGTTTGTGGTGGGAAGTCCTGTGTCCCTGTTATTCATGGACAGACATCTCTAAGAAGTTTTGGGAGGAGGAATGCACTCTTTCATTCACTAAGTCGCAGATATCAGTTACCTGTTTATGTGCTGGAATTACAGGGTGGCAAATATAAAGTTATTCTCCATTCACATCTTTCATGACTCCTAATCCAACTGATTTGAGGGGAATAGGTACGTAGGGCTGTTCAGACAAGCTCCCATTCTATATTCTTGATCTTTCACATAAATTGTTTTGCAGGATTGTGTAGGGCTACTGTTTTTCTAGCAGTAAAGGGGCCTGCTATTTGTAATAACATGTCTAGCAGCTTCCCGGATCAAGCATTACAGGTGTTCTTGCTCTGGATTCTCCTAGGAGAATACATGAGTTTGGAGATTGTAGGAAGCAAAATTTCAGGACAGGCTAGGGCTTTTTTTATGGGTACACTTAGCAAGGAACCACAAGACAAGGTAGTTTTGTCTCTCCCTTTTGTTTAGGTCAGGACTGAGGGTCTTGGCAGGGAAGTCCAGGCCTAAGGGAATGAAAAGCAGCAGTGAGGAGCAACGAGTAGTGTGTGAGGAAGTCAGATCTGGAATAGCAGTTGTGGCTGGGAGGCTCTGTAACAGATTCAAAGAATATTGGGCTGACATGGAACTAGCGTTTCTTGATGAGGAGAGCCAGCGGTGTGGGCAGAAGTCTCCCATTCCTTTTTGGTCACTGACATTCACAGGGAGAAGATGAGGATAATTCATTCACCTTGACTAGCGAAACCAACATGGCCACCATAGCAAATCTGAGCCCAGGCAAGATCTATGCCTTCCAAGTACGAGCTAGAACAGCAGTGGGCTATGGCCCATATAGTGGAAAGATGTATTTCCAGACTTTAATGGGAGGTAAGTACTACCATTTTGTACTCAGATCTGCACATGACCATCTTTCAATTGTGTGTGTCCCTGAGTGTATTAGCTTATCCCCTGGAGGACTGCTATCAGACACTCCTACTCAACTTGTATTTCTGTGTATCGTAATTTGCATATACAGATTTGTTCACTCAAAGCTTCATGCTGTCAGAGCATATTGTTTACACTCCCTTAGCCTTTGCTACCGCCATATTCCCCAGTCCTATTCCTTGTTGCCTCTGACCAGCAGGAGCAGAGTGTGTCAGTAGAACTCTCTTTAGGAGGGTGTTACAGTACGTAGCACTATACGCTGCTATAGTTTGATCTCCAGCTGTCACAGGACATCTTACAGCTGAATGCTCTGTGAGAGTCTTAAAGACAGTTGGGTCACAGGACATATACACAGAAGCTTGCCTTCCAGCAGTATCACCATCCATTCATGCAGAGAGTAACATATTACCTTGTGATACTCTTTGGTCTGGATGAAAGGTACTCATGTATGTCATCTACAAGCTAAATTAATAGGGGACAATGGGATCAAAGCCCAGGTGTAGACCTAGCCTATACTTAAGTGGCTAGTCAGGTGTCGGTAGACCAGGGGAAGGAAAAGTGGATTCAGAGGGAGCATTGGCTTTTCAGGAGTAGAAAGGAAGGCACTGGAGAAGCACAGTGACTGAAGGGGTAAAGGGATAACCAAGTCAAGCATTTGTTGAACTGTCAGGACTGGGAAGCAAAGGGCTGGTAGGGATGGAATTATGGGCGAGACCTAGCTGAGTAGAAGGGAAACTAACAGTTCCTGTCCTCTGCATTTGTGTGTGTGTATGCATGTGTCTTCCTTGCTAGGGGAGCGCTCGGAGATGGTGCAGGATCGACTGCCGCTTATCGTGGGCTCAGCACTTGGTGGTCTAGCCTTCTTGGTAATTGCTGCCATTGCCATCCTTGCCATCATCTTCAAGAGGTGAATTCCTTGACCTGCTCATGTGCCAGTGCCTGCACTGCAGACAGTGGAACTTTCCTACCCCCTGCTACATAACCCTGTCCCAAGGGAAACAGCCTGATCTACATTTATCCAGATGTCCATGAGATGCCATTTTCTAATTAAGGAAAGATCTTGCTCCATTGCTCCTATCTGAGGAGCCTCTCCTTTGGTAACCCGCTCAAATACTTAGCTGATATTTGGCTAGTTAGCAAGAAGAACACAAGGGAAGCATTTTAAAACTGGTGCTTAGAAGGTATTTAAATGCATCACTGTAAAGAAGGGACTGTAAATTTAGGCAAGCAAGTGGAGAATTAAACAATGTAGTGAAGAAGGACTGGTGGAATAACTGTTTAGATCCACTGATTTAGAAGATGCTAAATACCCTTTAACCAAGGACCAAGCTCATTTCCTGAAGAATAAAAGCTGTACAACCCCAATGGTTCCATGAAACACTGACTCATAAAATGTAGGTTAAAGAAAGCAAATACCACTTCCCATTTTGGGAAGAAAAAAGGGCAGATAAGTCAATGTAGAGATAATTTGTTATGGCAAAAAAGGCAGAAATTTTAAAAAGAAATAGAGAAAAGTAAGGGTCACTAGCAGAGCTGTGTAAAGGTGCAGAAGTAAACAATGGAGGTTTTGTTATTTGAAGAAAAGAAACAGTCATCACCCGCTCCTTGAATTTACTGAGGTTTGAACTTAATCCCCTAGATTGTCAGTAATGGATTTCTGTATCTTTGCTCTACTCTGCCCCTGCACATGAGAGACTTTTTAACTTTTTCTGCTGATCTGAAAAAAATGTATAAACTACTTAACTTTAGAAAGTGACATCTAGTTTTAGTTCTTTTTTGTTCTCTTCCCTTTTCTACATTTGTTTTCTCCTTCTGTGTATATTCTCTTTTAATATTTTTCTTTCTGGAAAGAAAAGAATTATCAAATATTGTTATATTTGCATTGTTGCCTCCTTTTGTAGCTTTAAACTGTTAAAAATGTAACCTCTTGTTACAGCTGGAAATGTGATACTATGTGCACAACTCAATAAAGTGTATATTTTTCTAAAAAAAATAAACCAAATCCAGAATAAATTAGTATTACCAAAACTCTGTTGGGGAAAGACGTTAATGGGTTTCTGTAAATGTATCTACGTAAAAGGAAAGATCATAAAAAATGGATTCATTTATATTTGAAGGATCATGTGCAATTAATAGACAGTGGTTAAGGAAAAGTGGAGATACCAAATTTCTATTTTAAATTTGTCCTTGGTAAGAAAAGTAAGTTTGAAGGTGTAGTAAATGAGGAGTTCTTCAAGAGGTTGAATATACGTAGAATCAAATGCTATAATTTTAACTTGTTTTTGTAAATTGTACGCTTTGTCCAGGCAATATACAATGTGAAACACTTACCTATTTGAGCTAGTTGGTTTTTTTTAATGATGGAAAACCATTAGTATGTCAGATAACCTATAAAAAACATGAGTTTAGACCTGACTTTCAGATGCAATAGCAGAGTTAGAGATCTTAGGTACAGGCCTCCAGTAAAGCCAATTTCTTTCCACAGCAGAAAGAACAGATTTTGAAGGTAGAAATACCGTGTTTTTGCAATCTTAGCTGAATTTAAAGAGATAAGCCTGACAAGTAAGAATAATACACAAAGTTTCCTGTTAGAATAACAGAATTAGTTATGTTAGTAAAGAAAAGTAACATAATGATACTCTGTCTTCAGATGCTAACTGAATCAGCAGCTAGAAGGTCTTGTACTGAAACAGCAAAGCATAGGAGTTGACACAAATCCATGCATACAGCAGGGATACTACAGGATACCATAGGCTTTGATTTACAGTCTTGTCTAATTCATATGATTTAGAAAAGATTGTAAACTAGTATGAATTGTACATTTTTGGAAAAAAAAAAATATGAACACTGTTGGGAGCAAAGGAAGTGACTTAAAAATGGAAAATATATTTAGAGCAAACCAAGAATAACAACTAGATCATGTGGGAAAAAATTGCTTGAATCACACACATTTAAGGGGAGAATGAAATCTGAGAAACGCCTATGCTGAGAAGGACCTATGCTTACTGGAAATTAGATGCATATATGCAATAAATATTACAATAATAAAGACCATACCTGTTTTGACCTGCACATGCAAAAATCACATCATGGAACAGATTTCTGTCCATCTGGCTCTGTGTGGTTTGTTTTGGGTACCATACTTATGAAAAGAATAGTCAAAGTAAATGCTTTTAAGAGACCAGGAGGAAAAATAAAGAAGAATTAATCTTTGGGGAAAATTTATACCAATTAAGCATTAGAGTAAATAGCTCTTAGAATGTTTTTGAAGAACTTAGAAGGCATCACAGGAGATGGCTTAGATTAGTATTGAAAATAATAATTTATAGTAATTAAATGGAATTAAAATGCAAATTTAGCCTGAATAGCAAGAAAACTTCCAAGACAATAATGTTAAACTGTAATTTTTTTTTTAGGATAGTGCTGGAGGCCCTATCTTTTGTCATATCTAAAGTGGGGATGCAAACAGCGGTGTAAAAACAACCACATAGAAAACAAGCACGCGCTGGTTACCCAGAAATGGGCAGGATCTTAACACGCATCTTCTATCTCTAAATTCAAGGCTTCTCTAAGTCTTGCATTGAGAGCCTACCCCAACATCCTATGAGAGACTCTTGTGTGTGTTTTGACTTTCCTTTCCTTTATGTCCTGCAGTAAAAGGCGAGAGACTCCATACACAGACCGCCTGCAGCAATATATCAGTGCACGAGGTAAGTGTTCTTGAGCAACAGATGGCAAAGGCCTGTCTCTTTTCAGGACTCATTAATACCCATGTCTCTCAGGATTTGATTCTGGTGATGTTTTGGGCTGTCTCCTCCACTGCAGGACTTGGAGTGAAGTATTACATTGATCCTTCGACCTATGAAGATCCCAATGAAGCTATTCGAGAATTTGCCAAGGAGATTGATGTGTCCTTCATCAAGATTGAGGAGGTCATCGGATCAGGTAGTGTGAGAATCTGCAGATTTTGAAGTGCCTTCTTGTTCACCTTGAGACCTGACACACTACTGGCCTGAAATAGACCCAACCGTGGTACATCAAGTGTCTCAGGATAGCTAGCCTTCATTTTTACCAAAATTCATCTTAACGTACTTATCCTTAGATGCTGGCTCCAAACCAAGTTTAAAACACCCTTTGAAGACTCAGAGCTCCTCATTTGAACCCTGAAGATGTAGTCTCCAACCTGACTGAATTCAGAGCCTTCATCAAGAACTTTACCTTTATCCAAACAGTCCTAGTAACCCTATTTCCAAGCAGCACCTGGAGTCTTCCATAGTAGAATGTTTTAGTGCACCTGACTAAAATTCTTTGCTGTGTTTCCTTACTTGAGGTGTGTTTCTTCCCTCCCTGACAGGAGAGTTTGGAGAGGTGTGCTTTGGGCGCCTAAAACACCCAGGGAAGCGTGAATACACAGTAGCTATTAAGACCCTGAAGTCAGGTTACACAGATGAACAGCGGCGGGAGTTCCTGAGCGAGGCCAGCATCATGGGGCAATTTGAGCATCCCAATGTCATCCATCTGGAGGGTGTAGTCACCAAAAGCCGACCAGTCATGATTGTCACAGAGTTCATGGAGAATGGATCACTGGATTCCTTCCTCAGGGTACCACAACCAGAGTCTCCCACAAACGTTACCTCTTCATCTTACTGTGTGCCAGTCTCAGATCCGATAATTTTGCCTGTCCTTCCTCTTCACCCCTATCTCTATAAGTCCTCAGTTGCTCTCTTCAGGTACAATAGAAATAATAGCAAATTACCAGAGGAAGCGGTTTTGGGCCAACGTGGTGAAAATATTCCAAAAGCTTACTCATCATACAATTTTTTTCATTATTTTAGACCTTTCCAGCTCAAATAATTAATGGTAAACAGTACTAAATTGTTTATCTTTGTACACAGCCTTCTAGTTCCTTATGTGCATGCTCCAAAGTTTGCCTTTCTAGTAATGTTTTTCAGACTTTATGCAACTGAATGTTTTCAAGTTTCAACATTGTAATGAAGTAATGAAACTTGTAGTTATTTTTGGACTCAGGGTTTCCAGTTTTTTTTCTAGTAATGAAACATAAATACAGACATTTTTGTAGTATAGATGCTTCACTTCTTTTTTTACTGATTTAGATGCTAATTCAACTACAAATGCTTTGGCAGGTACATTTTGAAGAGCATGTCAACCCATTGTGTAGAATTGCATAGAACCCATTGTAAAGATTTTAAAACAGTAAGAGCAGATTTGTCTGCTCCCATTCATTTAGCCATCTTAGTAGTTAATGAGACTAGGCATAGGGTGCTAAAGGAGGATATGGCCACAAGATGAGATTTGTCTTCAGAAAAAGATCACCAGTGTCAGACTTCATTTGAGATCCATTGCCTTAAGCCCACCCTCCTTTCTTACTTGCTGTCCCTGAACCTTCAGATTTTGGCTGAAGTTAAGATATATGTTCTCTGACTTCATAAATCAACCTTGTTACCTTGCTCTTTGTTAGTCTTCCGGGTTGGCTTCTGTGGTCATAAAAGCTTATGTTTGCCTCCTCACTTGCAGCAGAAGGAGGGACAGTTCAGTGTGTTACAGCTGGTGGGAATGCTACGGGGGATTGCAGCTGGCATGCGCTACCTTTCAGATATGAACTATGTGCATCGTGACCTGGCAGCACGTAACATCTTAGTCAACAGTAACCTTGTGTGCAAGGTGTCAGACTTTGGTTTGTCCCGTTTTCTGGAGGATGATGCTTCAAATCCCACCTATACTGGAGCTCTGGTGAGTTACCACTATGGAGTGAATTACTGTAGTGCTGCCATCTATAATTTTTTTCTGTGTTCCTCCTTTATTTGGTGTACCCTTTTTAGTCCATCTTGAGACCAGAGAGACCAGTGGGGTAGAGCCTTCTATCTTGTGGGCTATCTGTTCCAAACCAGCAAAAAACCAAAAATAACTGAATATCTGATCCACTCTGCCATGTGAAATGGAGTCTCATTGCCGTTCTTTGTGAAATGATGGTGAATAAGACAAACCTCATAACCTGATGTAGGTGTTATCTTTCCCCTTTCATTAGCTTCTTACAGGAAGTGTAAAGGACTGAAGGAGAGATTGAAGTCCTGTACTACTACCCTTTGAGGAAGGAGTTGTTTTTTTCCTACAGAAAAGATAACTGGCATAAGTATATTTATGGGCTTACAACCAACCACCATATGAACTTATTGCCTATGAAGCTCTGACACCTGTTATACATACCACAAAAGGAGTGGGAGTAGAATAGGTGGGTTGAAACTTCCATTTGGTATGCAGGGGATGAAGAAGAATTCAGTCACTGAAAAGTAAAACAGGTTTTAGATGTATGTGTTTTTAAGAACCAGCACCTGAATGATATTTCATCTGGCAGGTCATACCTGCAGTCAGAGAGGTCAGGATGGGAAGAGGAAGGAGTTAATGCTAGCCACTCAGTGTATCTGTCCTTGTTGTTGCAGGTTGGGATTGTTTAAATGGCTTTAGATTTCCAAATGGTTGTGACTTTCATGAGGATTTGACTATCTGCCACCTCTCAAATGCTGCAAAGAAGAGCTGTAAAAGTTAAAATCATCATGAGATTTGTAGCAGCAAGGGGGCATGATTCTGTTTTTTCATCTATATTTGTCAATAGAACAAGGTGAAAACCTTCAACATAGTTTGAATTTAAACCAACAATGTCTACAAGACAACATCAACTGGACTGGCACTCCATGCTGAGAGTTGTGTCGTGTTACCGGCATCTGATCAGTTCAGTGATGTAATTTTCACAAATAGCCCTTTCACTAACATTCTGGTTGCTCTCTGACTGCTTTCTAGGGCTGCAAAATCCCCATCCGTTGGACTGCCCCTGAAGCTGTCCAGTATCGCAAGTTCACCTCCTCCAGTGATGTCTGGAGCTATGGCATTGTCATGTGGGAGGTGATGTCCTATGGTGAGAGGCCTTACTGGGACATGTCCAATCAGGATGTAAGTTTTAGCAGTGGTGAGAATGTACATCTGCCTCACTGTCCTGTATTAATTCAAGTAGAAGAAAGTCATATACCACCAAGTGATTGAAGCTTGTTTGTCTTTAATTGTCCCAGCTGTGATAAAGCTTTGTTCTTCTTTTTCTGCAGGTAATTAATGCCATTGACCAGGACTATCGCCTGCCACCACCCCCGGACTGCCCAACTGTTTTGCACCTGCTGATGCTTGACTGCTGGCAGAAGGAGCGGGTCCAGAGACCCAAATTTGAGCAAATAGTCAGTGCCCTAGATAAAATGATCCGCAAGCCATCTGCCCTCAAAGCCACTGGCACTGGGAGCAGCAGGTGAGATGAGGATTTAGTGCAAAATAATAGGGCTTTTGTCTGGGTAGACATCATGAGGAAAAGAAAGCAGTAAATCAAGCTGTATAGTATTTTTTTCTAACCCTCTCATGTAAGACTAGGACCAAATAGGAAGGAAAAAAAAAAGGGGGAGAGGATTAGAAGAACTGTATATCCTGATTCACTTAATGGGTGATGAAGAGTTTTGAGTGCTGAATGTGAGGGGAGATAAATCTCTTGATGAGGTGCACTGAGGATGAACATGAGTGAGGGATCTTAGGTAATGAAGGGAGGGAGACATCTGGGTGCAGCTATACAAGATATTCTGTGATCACACAGTAGTGTCACACAAGAGGTGATGAAGGAAGAGAAGACCTTAGCTTATGGAGGGAAAGAAATCTGTAGCTAAAACTAATTAGAACTGCAGCTTGCATCCCATGTTTTCCCAACTGCGTTTTGCAGCCTGATGGAACCAGAGGCAGGAGGTCAGCAAAGGAGAAGTCTCACGGGGGGTAAATGGCACCAAGATTAGATGGCTGTTGGGCTGATGACAGAATTACATCCTGCTGGCCTGGAGGGTTTTTCCCCATGATTATAAACCTTGTCTCACTGCGATGTACTCCATAGCTGGGGGAGGGGAAAAGTGCCTAGTCATGCCCAGTTTAGTGTTATAGCTTTGGGACAGATTCAGATGACAGGGAAAAGAGCAAATGCCATGTATAAATAGTCATTTCTTTGGCCTTTTACTGCTATGTTTTTTTCTGGTGGGTGTTGGAGCTGAAACAACACACTCATTGTCTCATAGGTTACTTTCTGATCCAAGGATGCATCTAGGAGAGGGAGAGCTAGTCACAAAGGTAAAAAGTTATAAGGTCTCATCTCTGTGCCTCAGAAACCTCCTCACTGCAACTCTTTGCCCAGCTAATGGGTCTAGACCCAGAAAGTGTGAAAAGATCCGAGGCAACAAGAATAGAATGTGCCTGAGAAAGTATAAAATGGGAAGGAAGAATCAATTTCTTGGGTTGGGTTGATTGTTTTCAGGCAGAAAAGGGAACACAGGTAGTCTAGAAACAGGACATCAAGGTGGGACTTTAGGAATTGGGGCATGAAGAGCAAATATCATTGTTCTGCTCCATTCTGTGCTCTAAAAAGGTTGCATTCTCTCCCTCTCATAACTCTGACCTTACTAGTGTGGTCAGCTGATGTTGATAACTTGAATTTTTAGAACCTGCCTTTTTTGCAGACCATCTCAGCCTCTCCTGAGCAACTGTCCTCCAGATTTCCCTTCACTCAGCAATGCCCATGAGTGGTTGGATGCTATCAAGATGGGCCGTTACAAGGAGAATTTTGACCAGGCTGGTCTGATTACATTTGATGTCATATCACGCATGACTCTGGAGTAAGTAGAGGGGCAGAGAGCAGAAGATACCAGACACTGATTTTTCCATGGAGAAAATGAAAGCACTCTGAGAAATATGTAGTAAGGACTATATGGAGAATACATACACATGAAAAAGGAGAGGGAAGCCAGAGCAAAGTAGCTACTGTTTCTTACATCTTATTAGGGCCTCTGGAAACCCTCCACACCACTGTACATTTGTAATCTGTTTCTATAAGCGCTAATACTGATCCCGTGTACACTACAAAACATATTGTCAGTGTTGCAGAGAGACTGTTACAACAAAATGTTCATGACAGCTGCCACAAGTAATACCCACTTTTAAGGAGGTGTGTAGAACCAGCCATACCATATACTGGGTTGAAGTGTTATGTAGAAGGCAGGAGCCAGGAAAAAGAACATTCTTAGAATCATAGAATGGTTTGGTTCGGAAGGGGCCTTTAAAAATCGTCTAGTCCAACCCCCCTGCCATAAGCAGGAACATCTTTCAGTAGATCAGGTTGCTCAAAGCCCTGTCCAACCTGACTTTGAACACTTCCAGGGATGGGGCATCCACAACTTCCCTGGGCAACCTGCTCCGGTGTCTCACCACCCTTCCTTATATCCAATCTATATCTTTCAGTTTAAAACCGTTGTCCCTTGTCCTGCCACTACAGGCCCTGGTAAAAAGTCTCTCTCCAACTTTCTTGTAAGCCCCATTTATATATTGAAAGGCCGCAATAAGATCTCCCCGAAGCCTTCTCTTCTCCAGGCTGAACAACCCCAACTCTCTCAGCCTGTCTTCATAGGAGAGGTATTGCAGCCCTCTGATCATTTTTATGGCCCACTTCCATGGCTTCTTTTTGTATCATAACCTACCAAGTTCTGATGACACCCCCTTCACCTACCCACATTTGCCAAGCAAAAGCAGAAGCCTTGTCAACTGTTTCACAGACAAAGATACATGTATACATATATCCATACATATTGATTTGGATCTACAGGGAAATGGACTGGGACTGTTTAGAACAAAAAGCCCATTTTAACACCTTCCACATCCTCTATTCTCTTGCAGAGATATCCAGCGTATTGGCATCACCCTCGTTGGTCACCAGAAAAAGATTCTAAACAGCATCCAGCTCATGCGAGTCCATTTGAATCAGCTTGAACCAGTTGAAGTGTGATGTTTACACCATCCTTATTCCACTAGTCTCAAACTCTGGAAAGGTTCTGGGGGAATTCAGAGGGATTTTCACTGTAAGAAAAAGAGATGTCAGTATGCTACTTGAAGACTTAATGCACCCGGAGAGTGCACACTACATGTCCTGTTCCATGAACAAAACCAAAAACTTGCCATGATTTGAAAACAGAGCTGAATAACTGGTGGCATTTAAATGCGGCTGACATCATACATTGAGAATGGGTTGTGGGAGGGAAAGTTACAATAACATGGGGAGGAGATGGAATAACAGCTTGGACAGATCACAAGCACCTGTTGCCTCTTCTCTGCCAACAAAAGGTATCAGACAACTTTACAAAGCTGTCAGCAGACTTTGTCTGTGGCTGGGATTCCAGCAAAGCTACAAAGACATAATAAAGGCAACAAAAAATTACCATTTTTTTCCAAAAGAATGCCATCATGGTGTGAGAGATTATTACTCAGATGGAGATGAGCATCAGACTATCACTTGATATGCCAGCTTGGTCAGGAACTCAAGTGCCAGTTAGGGCACAATATGTGCTAAGCAATGAGACATGTCACCTGGTAAAGAGGTTGAGAGTAAAGGGCTCAAAATTCTGTGCTATTTCATGTGCAGTTCTTGGGTCTGCTCCATGATCCAGGAGGGCAACTTACTAATCCTTTATGCTGATGCAAGGAACAGCAAGTCCTTGGTGCTACACAACTCTATTTATGGGACTGCAACACAATGGAACAATAAGGATTCCTAGAATCCATCCTGCTGGATCTGCAAGTGGAGAGGGTAACAAATAGGTTCTGGTCCTCACAAGCCCCTTCTTGAGAGGAAAGGCATAATATTCTAATATTCTGAAATCCTGAGCACCCAGAATTTGGGTTTTGTTCTCTTCTGATCCCCTTACAGACACTGAAGAGCGTGACAAAAAAATCTGAAGCCCTTTGCTGTTGAAAAATACTTGCTCTTTTTCTCACCCTAAACAGCTACATCAATGGGCACAGCTGGTTGAATATTGTTTCTGAAGAAAATGCAGACCTGCAGTAGTCAACTTCAAATAGACAATTGGAAGAAGGGAAGTGAAACTCTTTCACAAGTTCTTGTCAAGAGTGATCAGGGAAGGGTACCAGTCCCACAAGTCACTTCAGTCCTTAGAAAGGGAATAACAATATCCTTGGGATCAACTATGTAGTCTGGTAGAGGTGCATGAGGGTGACCAGAATGACAGAGCTTATGTCTCCCTTCAGACAGACTAGTACCTGCTTAAGGAAAGACCTGCTTTGAGGAGGAGCAGAGTTTCAGAACTGTATCTCTGTATATATCCCTATGCGGGAGTATTGAAAACATGCAGCTGAGCTTGAGAGGAAAACTCGTAAACTATACACTTGTCCACCTCACCAACACATAGGAAGAGAAATGGAAATGGGCTTGTTAAGCAACACCCCAATGAAGACATTAAATAAAAAAATACCTTCTTTGTGTCTGGAGAGGAAGTAGCCCTAGCTGTTCCAATCTGTGCCCATCTGTTGGCTCACTGTGAACTAGTCATGAACTTACTTTATTTCTCCAGCTGTCAAGGCTAGAATAGCGTGACTTCTGCAGATACTACTCTTGTACGGATTTAAGGATTCCCCCAGTCAACCCAGCAATTGAAGACTGAGAAGCCACGTTTAATATTTATTGAAGAGTCCCATAATACGATAGGAGATGCTCCAGAATAGTAGCACTAGAATAGCCAACACAGTTCAGACTCTCTATTACACCATTAGAGCAACATTATTGTTAATTTTTTCTAGTTGAAGAGGGAGAATAGCAGTGCATTCTTTCAAGATATACAAAAGTTAATACAAAAACAATACAAGGAGACAAGAATAAAATATTCACAGCAGTACAAAGAGAGTGTGAAGATTAAAAAAAAAAACCACATCAGACTAGAGTGAGTCCTACTCTAGAAGATTTGAGTCTGTTGCTTTTTAAGGGGTTTCTACAAACTTGTAATACTTACAAATCCAGTTACATGTATGCTGACTGACTGTCAGCTCCACCTACAGCATCTGAGACTGAACAAGTGGTGTCCTCTTCAGAAAGCATATTGAGCACAAGATGTTGAGGGGAATCTGTGGTCTGTAGCACCTTCCATATGTATTCACCAGAGGACAACAATGCATGTATACATATTCATATATGAGTGTATTCTAGAAGTTCTGAGGGACGTTTGGGGAAAGACAGCAGGCTGTGTTTTCCATGCCTTGGGTGGTCAAGATTAGTGGAGAAATTAGTGATCTAATTAAAATCCTATGGCCTCTTTTCAGCCTAGTGGAAACTTAAATGCAGAAAATACATTCTTTCTCTTCATGCAATGGGAGCCTTGTCTGAATCTCATACCAATGACAATGAGGTTCAATAGTCCCTTATGAGGAGCTGCAGTGAAATGAATTTCTTGGGGGTAGTTCAGGCAGTAGGACATTTACTTTTGCATATGAAGTCTATGGCAAAGTTGTTTTCACAGTCAGAGGAAAGGGATTTACTCACTATACCAAGGCATAGAAGTAGTGATTGAACATCATAGATCTCTTCTTCCTCCTGTTTGAAGGCTAGGCTGAAATGTCCCTATGATAGTTCCAAGGGGTCAAGTGTCAAGATGTCCTGGCTGTGTCTAGAACTGCACAGTGACAGGCTTGGGGAGTGCAAAAGGGTAACTGTTCTCTGTAAGAAGTCTCCCCGTTCTCTTTATTCCCAGGGTGTTCCCTATTTTCAGAGTACTTCTTCCATAATTTGGGATGTAAAGGCTTTCGTGTCGCAATGCATCCTGTGTTATTTGTCATCATGTCGGTCCTCAATTCTGCAAGCATGGAGGAAAGGCAGTCATGGCAAAAGCATTAGAAATATCCTGATCTCACTTTTTTCAATCTTATGTGAAAGCAGAAATCCTACATTCTGTTTCCACAGACGTCGCCTGGGATGTCCTGCAGTGTATGAGCACCCTCAACAGGTAGGGATGAGAATCAGGAGGAAAAGGAGTGGGACTCATCTAGGCACCTGATATCTGTCCTTCACCAGAAGAGTGAGAAACAACGCAAAAAAGTCCTAGAGCCATATTCTTCGCCAGACAAGCAATGGGAGATTAACAAGTGATTGCCCACATTTATTCCATATGATATCTATAATATGCAGCGCATAAGAATGAGTAATTTAAATGCACAGATATCAATGCGTAGATCTTCATGAGGGCATTAGACATTTGTGTGAAAAATCAGAAAAGTCATACCTACAGTTGGAAAGAATATATTGCAAAGACTAATAGCTCTTCTGCTTGAACACCAACTTTTCACTATGTGGAAACAGGAAGAAACTTCACCTTAAGGCAAGCTGGTTTATAATTATTCCTGATGAGGTTCCTTGCACCTGCCTTTTTGGTATCTGTTGCTGGACAGTCTCCCAGACAGACAGCTGGGTCTGCACCAGTATGTGAGTTAATGTATCGTGCTGCCAAACAGCACATCAGGCAAGCAAGTTCACCTATGCTGCTTCAACAGCCAAGTGAAATTCTCAGTGAGGAGCTACATGTCTGTGCACCCCCTGCCTCACTAAGCCATGGCATGTTTATGTCAAAAGCAGGCCCCGCTCACCCAGAGTATTCAAAGACAAGCACATAAGCTAAGATTTTTGCACCCATGCCTGCAATGATGTTGAGGAAAGGCTCAGTGACAGTATGACTTACACAGTGATTTCTATGTTTGGTACCCAAATATCCTCAGTGCATGTGCAGATGATACAGCTTGCAGTCCCTATTTTTTTGTTTATTTGTTTTTTTTTTTTAAATTCAAGGATTTAATCGTAGTGCATACTTTGACAGCACTATATTAGGGCTAGTTGAGGGAGCACAAGCTGCTTAATGCTGCTAAAGGAGAGCTGAAAGAATCTGACTGTTTAGTACAAATATATTCAGCACCTGGGACTATCTAGAAAGAAAGAAGCTGCTGTAGCTTGCTTAGTCCCAGACAATTTACATGTTATTAAGCTGAATGAAGCCTCTGAGTGTGGTGGGAAATGATGAGCAACACCAAGGAACTTAACTTTAATAAGCAAACAAAGGTAGAGCTGTGCCTACCAGTGGATCTTCTTTGGTCAGGGATTCCAGCCAATGAATCTACCTGGGGGCTGGTCTAAGTGAAGGTAACCAGCTTGAGTCCATCCTGCCTTTGGCACACTTTCTCAGCAGTCAACTACACAGCTCTTACACATACAGGTGCAACTAAGGAATAGATTTGGTTTCAGGACAAAACCGATTCTTTCTCTTCCCTGAACCCAGCTGATGCTAGAGGGAGCAATGCAATGAGCTGTTCACGTCTTCCATGCTAGCAACTATTCATGAGTATCGAGCATCCTAAGGGTTGTAGATCATATGTAAATTTGAATCTCTGGATACCATTAAAAGACAGCATGGAAGAGCAAACCTCATGTCCTTCTAAAAAGCTAGCCTAATCCTTCACTTTTCAAATCTATATAGAAAAAATGGCACCTCCCTTAGAATTTACATTTGAATGTTGTGGCATTCAAGATCATGCTCTGTGGATGAAGCTGTTCCACTTCTGTGTTACTGAAAGGGCTGCGCTGAGCTGAAGAGAAATCACTGCGTCTTCTAAAGCTTGCCATTTTGTAACTCGGACCTGTACAAAGAGGAATTACTGCCCCTGGTGTTCTGCTACCTGAAACACAGAAGAGAAGGCTTAACTGCCCTCAAAAAGCCTTGTAGCTTATATATCTTGTCTCCCTTTTCTGGGTGATGAGAAAACTCTCTTCCTGAAATAGTCTCAGTTGAAACATGCAGATTCATGAAGACATATATCAAGATTTCTTTCTAGTTTCTGCCATGACCTTTGTTCCTTGAACGAACAGAGTAATGTGGTCTTTTAGTCAACTGCTGTAAGAACGTCACAAATATGAGTACAATGGGTTGGCATCTTGGCATGTATGCTTCAACTAGTTAATAGAGTTTGGCCTGTTATTTATGTCTCTTATACAAGACCAATTGTGCTTAGGTAACAGCAATAACGCTGTTTGCTTCTCAAAACTAATCCCTTAAATTCAGGCTGTGCTAAGTAAAGTTGGATTTTTTTCTAGTTTACAGTGGCACTAGACACTATACACGCTGCTGGCTAAAACTAGAATTTCAGTTACATCTATGCAAGTCGCTCTCTCATTGCATTTTGATAACTTTTATACAAACCTACTACTGTCCATGCATTTGGACTGCTGTAACAGAATGATCATTTATAAACAATTCTGTTGCTGAGAACAGACTCTAGACCTCTTTGAACCATATTGACTCTGCAAGTGAACAGGAGATTAAAAATAAGAAAATCAGGTTTATTCAGAGAAGTCAGCTAGTTTGACAGATATGAATGAGAAAACACTATCTGAAATAAGCTATTTAAAAATAGATCTATTAGTGCTGCTCTCTTAAAAAGGACAGTAATTATAATGTACCCTAATTTCTCTACTATTAAGTTAAGTTGCAAAACTGTTGCTATTTTAACCTGTCATCTCTGCAGACTTGTAACAAGAACAAGCTAAGAACAACAATAATAACAATGATCATGGTAAACAAATGTGTTTTTCCCCAATGAAGAGAACTACAGTAAAAATAGCAGTAGTCCAACAGCTGGATTGCCTGCAATTTGTACTGAGAAGCAGTGCAATTTTTTGACAGGTGAAATACTACTGCAAACTGAAAGATCAGTCTATCAAACCTACCAATTAGGAAACTAAATGTCAGCCTAGGGACATACTTCGGATCATATGAACAGCTGCTTAACTGCACGCACACAGAACTTAGTGAGGATGTAATTGTTTATTACATGATGTTTATTGTTAGGACTGCTAGACAGTTTTTATTCAAATTTAGGATGCTTTTTAGACCTCTCTAGGAAACAGTACTAAGTTATTAAGCTAACACTGAGGATCTTAGATTGAGTAGCTTCACACAAATATATATCATATCATAAAATCAATGAACCATTCTTGAGGCTTCTCTTATCCAGCCACAGTCAGAATGCAGCACAATTGGCAAGCTGAACTGCAAGTTCAGCTTTCAGTACCGCAGACCTAGGTGTGGGCCATTTTCTTATGGCTGTGAGATGATGCCTTCTCTTCAGAAAGGAATTTGCTATGGTTTTTGTGTGAAAGCAATAATATCCACCCTTAATCTTTGTTTGGCAAGGTCAAACAATGTGAGGTAATTTCCATGCCACCTCAGTATTATCCCAAGACCCTTAGGTAAGATTTAGGAATTGTTTAAAGGAGTGCAATTCAGGAGTAAGAGTGAATGGAAAGAGGCATTTTCTAACAGTGATGGTTTATGGGGCTGTGACTATGCTGAGATACTTGCTTAGGACCCCTATAAGATACATTCCTCACTTTGTGATGTGAGTATGTTCCTCACTTTGTGATGAACTGTAGATAAAAAATCTCTACCTGACCTAATATCATAGAATCATTGAATGATAGAATGATTTGGGTTGGAAGGGATCTTAAAGATCATCTAGTTTCAACTGCCCTGCTATGGGCAGGGACACCTTCCACTAGACCAGGTTGCTCAAAGCCCCATCCAACCTGGCCTTGAACACTTCCAGGGATGGGGCATCTACAACTTCTCTGGGCAACCTGTTCCAGTGTCTCACCACCCTCATCGTAAAAAATTTCTTATATCTAATCTAAATCTACCCTCTTTCAGTTTAAAGCCATTACCCCTTGTCCTATCACTACATGCCCTTGTAAAAAGTCCCTCTCCACGCCCCCGTCAGTTATTGGAAGGCTGCTATAAGGTCTCCCCGAAGCCTTCTCTTCTCTAGGCTGAACAACCCCAACTCTCTCAGCCTGTCTTCATAGGAGAGGTGTTCCAGTCCTCTGATCATCTTTGTGGCCCTTCTCTGGACTCACTCCAACAGGTCCATGTCCTCCTTATGTTGGGGGCCCCAGAGCTGAACATAGTTCTCCAGGTGGGGTCTCACGAGAGCAGAGTAGAGGGGGAGAATCACCTCCCTTGAGCTGCTGGTCACGTTTTTGATGCAGCCCAGGATATGGTTGGCTTTCTGGGCTGCAAGCGCACATTGCCAGGTCATGTTGAGCTTCTCATCGATCAAGATCCCCAAGGCTTTCTCCTCAGGGCTGCTCTCAATCCATTCTCTACCCAGCCTGTATTTGTGCTTGGGATTTCCCTGACCCATGTGCACGACCTTGCACTTGGCCTTGTTGAACTTCATGAGGTTCACACAGGTCCATCTCTCAAGCCTGTCAGGGTCCCTCTGGATGGCATCCCTTCCCTCAGGCGTGTCAACCACACCACACAGCTTGGTGTCATTGGCAGACTTGCTGAGGGTGCACTCAATCCCACTGTCCATGTCACTGACAAAGATGTTAAACAGCGCCAGTCCCAATACCGACCGCTGAGGAACATCACTCATCTCTGGTCTCCACTTGAACATCAAGCCGTTGACCGCAACCCTTTGAGTGCAACTATCCAGCCAATTCCTTATCCACTGAGTGGTCCATCTGTCAAATCCATGTCTCTCCAATTTAGAGACAAGGATATCGTGCGGGACAGTGTCAAATGCTTTGCACAAGTCCAGGTAGATGACGTCAGTTGCTCTTCCCTTATCCACCAACGCTGTAACTCTGTCGTAGAAGGCCACCAAATTTGTCAGGCATGATTTGCCCTTAGTGAAGCCATGTTGTCTGTCACCAATTACCTCCTTATTTTCCATGTGCCTTAACATAATGTAACAAGGTTTTTAAAACTCTGATTCTGTCTTTTTCTGGTTCTTGTCCAGCTTCAGATTTCAGAACTCCACATCAGATCCCAACAGTCCCGTCCTGCATTATGTGGTTTGTTTCACTGGATCTGACAGGGTAGTTCTTCCTCATGGGTTTACACATGTGAATTTACTGTGTTTAGTTGTCTACTCTAACAGAATCTACCTGAGATTCCATCTGTCCCCTAGACCATATTTCTGGACACAGATTCCAGAGCGAGGACAGAGACATCATGGAAGCTTCCTCTCCAGTATGACAGTAATAGCAACAACCTGCAGTATATAAATATATAAATAAGTAAATATTTGTAGGCATTGAGGGATGCAGAAAGAGAAGAAATAGAGTGTTTCCATAGTTGCCATGAGACCAACATAGCAAAAATAAAATCCACACTTCTAATCACCTTTTAATTCATGAAACATTTACATGTACTTCTCATCTAGCCCTATTTTTGCTCGTAAGAATTCAGTTCTTCCCTCCATAAGAAAATCCACAACTCTTCTCAACCGAACATGCCTCACTTGTCAATGCCTCAACTCTGCTCCTTCCAGGACTGGCAAGCAGTCTATCCCTTCCAACACACTCTTCATAATTCACAATGGAGTTACATAGCTGAACAGTTTTCTCACCTGTGCTCTCCAAAGCTCATCCTGCTCATGAGCCACTCTCCAGTGGGTGCCACCCATCATGTCAATGAGCAAGTTGAGCATAAGGAGCAATAACAGCAAAGGCTGAATAAGTGATGCCTTACATGAAGGGTAGGTCCACTTCATAGTTGGCAGGTCCATCAATGACGATGAGGAAGAGCTCAAAGGTGCTAAAAGTGCCATGGGGTAGTTGTGGAAGTGGCCCAGCTCATCGGAATCTTAGGTCTGGAAGATGATGTAAAAAGCTAACAGAGAAAAGAGAGGAGGAGCAAGAAGAGAAAAAGCAAAAAAAACCCCAAGACTCTTATCATGGCCTTGACCAGCATAATCTGATTATCTCTGTAAACTAAAGCATCAGATTTTAGCCCAAACAATAGGACAAGACAGCCACATCTCCAATGTATGTCTATGTCTAAGTTTGTTTACTTATAACTACTTCAGTTAGCTCTTCTTATGGTCTTCAAGGCTCCTGAGTTCAGCATCCTATTATGTACTGATGGGCCAATATTCTGTCCTCACCTCCTGAGTTATCCAAACAGGTTGGCATGAAAGAAGTATAATGGCTACATCATGTCGACATTGTATTGCAAGAAAAACACAATGCTTGGCTATGCTGTATCCAATCATATACTTTGGGAAATTCTAGAGAACACATCAATAACAGCAGTAAATCCATGTTGTTTCTGAAGAAGAATGAGAAGAATGTAGATTCTCTTTTACTATGGGTATTGGAATTTTCCGGAAGCTGGATCAAATTCCAGCAGTCCTCTTCTCTTCCTCTGAATTCATACCCTGAATTTAGATCCTCTAAATAAGCCCTCCTTTTATGGACCCAAGTCTGCACATGAGATCTCCAAATATCATCTGCAGGTTAGACAAGGTACTAGTAATAAGACCAAGGCTTCTCACAAAGAACCGAGAGCATATTGCCATGGAAATTAAGGCAGAAGAGGGAACACTGGTCGCCTAGTCTGATCACCTTTACCCTCCAGGATATTACATTTCACCTCTTTACCCACTGTTGAGTTTAACTTACACTTGACTGAAGAATCTTTGCTAGAAAGGCATCTAATCTTGATTAATTCAGGAATAATGAATCTACGAGATCCCTTAGACTGGTTTTCCCCATGGCTACTCAATCTTACCGTTATGATAATTTTTAATTGCAGTTTGCCTGGCACTTTTTATACACTACCCAATTAGGATTAAGAGCTGTTTGTAATCTGGTATTTCTGCACTTTCCACCATCATCAGGTCACATATTCACCTCTAAAAAAACTGAAATATTTAAATGTATCTCTGTCGCACCTCTATAGTTCTCTTCTTCATCACATTTCTGAGCGTCCTTTTTAAGAGAAGAATATCAAGAACAGACAAAATCAGTCTCACTAGTACCATATATGGACAGAAAATCAGCTTCTCACACTGACTCTATTTGCTGTTTATTCACCCACAGACCACAGTAAGCCTTTCACAATTGAGTTTTTTGGCTGCTAGGACACCCAGATCTTTCTGACATAAATGTTTTTTAGGAAATCCATTCTATGTAGATAGAATGTGTGCTCTTTTTTTTCCCAGCTGTCAAGGACTAGCCTTAGATGAGAGTTTTCAAAAAATGGATATTTATATTAGTATTTTACAATGCTAAGCAGTCTTTCATCAGTATTATCAATATGTTCTGCAAAATAATAGACCATGAAATGGTCCATAGGTCAAGTTTGGACCACACAAGGTCCATTTTATCAGAGGTTTGCTATCCAAATCTCAAACCACGAAGTCACAAGAACCACCTGAATTAAGGAAAATATATCAGTGTCTGCCACTTCTTCCCTAGACACAGTTTTCCTTTGCTTGTTCAGGACCTCCTTATCAGAAGTATCAGGCATCTAGCTAGTCCTGAGTTGTAAGCCCTTCTTAAACACAGTGAGGACTGAACCTGTGGCTTCAATTTTGTGATGCTTCAAGGGCAGAGGAGTCCCAAATCCTGGGCCATACTCCTAATGCATTTTTTTCTATTACAACTAAGGATTTACAAAGATAAAATGTCTAAAAAGGAGAGCAATCCAGAATTTTTGTCTCCATCACCTAAAAATGTAATGGTCTTATCAAAAGTAGACCTTACCACCTGCCAAATATTTGTTCATGACTGCTGTTTTGTATTCTATCAACTTTTTCCATGCCTGCTTTGGTTTAATAGATATATTCAAAGAATACCTATCAGATCAGGTTCCTTACAAGGTATAGTCAGAGCAAAGCTAGACTTGAGATAAATTCTAAGTCGCATATGTGTGATCTGATGGGTAAGCATAGCAGCAGTATCCTAGGATCTAAAATAACTCAGTCAACAAAATCTTAAACAGCTATATCCTCTTACCTAAATAGGTCAGGTGCGGGAACTGTGGATCACAGGCTTGGACATTTAGGTGTTAAAGTCTTTCAGTGGATCTAGATGCCCATGCTGTAAAATTATCCTGCAATCTATTGTATAACTCTAATGATACTGTGCTGTTGGGGTTGCACAGGACTGCAGAGTATGTGTTCCATCATAGCAACTCAATGTTTTGTCCACACATCGCTTGGGATCTGTGATCTCATTCACGTGGGAACTTACCATGTGAATTATTTAGTCTTTTAATCCAATGATAGAAATGAAAAATAACCTGCATCCCTTCCAGTCCTCTTTTCAAATTGATCCATCATAGTCAAGATCCCACAATACTGAACTACTCTTAAGTTCTTAAGTAATAGTATCCTTAATATCCTAGTCATCAATCTACCCTGCTTTTTCAGTTTTTGGCATACCAAGTCGAATCAAAGGTCTGTTCTTGGATCTCCTCTGTCTTGTTTGATCATCTGGTCCTCTGTTTTGTTTGATCATCTGGTTAGATGGCAGCATAGGCAAAATGAAGTATAGATTTATCCCTAATCCCATGAATGTAAACTGGAGAACTAATTTTATTTTCTTCAGGTTTGTAGTGTACCAGTGAATAATATACTAAATATTTTTCGCTCTGAGAATGAAAAGTACCATGCAAATGATCCAGTGGGAGGACAGCAGAATGACTCGATGACTTCAACATGTTGAAGTGTCTGTAAGAGAGGTGGCTATAAAATAAGACTGTTTCCTGCTCCATCAAATTGTTGTTCTATGCCCTAAATCATAAACCATCAATAGCCCATATTAGAGCAGTATCACCGTCAACATTTTTATTTATCCAAATGCAGAACTTTTAAAATATTATTTTTAAAGTGTTTTCCCCAATAAAGGGGAAATGGCGTGCTTTTCCAAAAGTGTCACCTCTTAGTGTTATCTATGGGCAAGAAGCTAAACCATTTCACCAATACGCAGACATGGAAACCAGATCCAGTAGACTGATACTTTATTCCAACTTAGTGACTCTCTCTGCCATGTTGACCATTGAAAGTGATTGCCTTTAGCTTGTGCCATTTGAAGAAACTTATTTCTCCCTTACTGATAATATTCCCTCTCTAATTCTACCACTGCTGTTCCCAATTCACGAACTAGGTCTGTTCCCTCAATTTCAAGCACCATGTCATGGAATCATAGAATGTTTTGGGTTGAAACGGACCTTTAAAGATCGTCTAGTCCAACCCCACTGCCATGAGCAGGGACATGTTTCAGTAGATCAGGTTGCTCAAAGCCCTGTCCAACCTGACTTTGAACACTTCCAGGGATGGGGCATCCACAACTTCCCTGGGCAACCTGCTCCGGTGTCTCATCACCCTCATCGTAAAAAATTTCTTCCTTATACCCAATTGAAACCTATTCTCTTTCAGTTTAAAACCATTGTCCCTTGTCCTGTCACTACAGGCCCTGATAAAAAGTCTCTCTCCAACTTTCTTGTAAGCCCCCTTTATATATTGAAAGACCACAAAAAGGTCTTCCTGGAGCGTTCTCTTCTCTAGGCTGAACAACCCCAACTCTCTCAGCCTGTCTTCATAGGAGAGGTGTTCCAGCTCTCTGATCATTTTTGTGGCCCTCTTCTGGACCTGCTCTAACAAACAGGTCCATGTCTTTCTGGGGACCCCAGAACTGGACACAGTACTCCAGGTGAGGTCTCTCGAGAGCAGAGTAGAGGGGCAGAATCACCACCATTAACCTGCTAGCTACACTTCTCTTGATGCAGCCGAGGATACAATTAGCTGCAAGCACACATGGCCGGCTGACATATATTTTCTCATCCACCAATATCCTCAAGTCCTTCTTCACAGGGCTGTTCTCAATCCATTCATCCCCCAGTCTCTACTGATCCTGATGATTGCCTCAACCCAGGTGCAGGACCTTGCACTTGGCCTTGTTGAACTTTATGATGTTCACATGGGCCCACTCCTCACGTCTGTTCAGGTCCCTCTCGATCGCATCCCTCCCCTCAAGCATATTAACTGCACCATTCAGCTTGGTGTCACCTGCAAACTTGATGAGGGTGCACTCAATCCCACTATGAATGACACATTGATGAAGGTATTAAATAGTATTGGTTCCAGTACAGACCCTTGAGGGACACCACTTGTTACTGGTTTCCACTTGGACATTGAGCCATTGACTGTAATTCTTTAGGCACGGCCATCCAGCCAGTTCCTTATCCATCTAACAGTCATAGAATCATAGAATCATAGAATCATACAGGTTGGAAAAGACCTCTAAGATCATCGTGTCCAACCGTCAACCCAACACACCATGCCCACTAAACCATGTCCCTGAGGGCCTCATCTACACGTCTTTTAAATACCTCCAGGGATGGTGACTCAAGCACTTCCCTGGGCAGCCTGTTCCAAGGCCTGACCACTCTTTCAGTAAAGAAATTTCTCCTAATGTCCAATCTAAACCTCCCTTGGCGCAACTTGAGGCCATTTCCTCTTGTCCTATCGCTAGTTACTTGGCAGAAGAGACCAACACCCACCTTGCTACAACCTCCTTTCAGGTAGTTGTAGAGCGCGATGAGGTCTCCCCTCAGCCTCCTCTTCTCCAGGCTAAACAACCCCAGTTCCCTCAGCCGCTCCTCATAAGGCTTGTGCTCCAGGCCCTTCACCAGCTTCGTTGCCCTCCTCTGGACACGCTCCAGCACCTCCATGTCCTTCTTGTAGTGAGGGGCCCAAAACTGAACACGGGATTCGAGGTGCGGCCGCACCAGTGCCGAGTACAGGGGCACGATCACCTCCCTACTCCTGCTGGCCACACTGTTCCTAATACAGGCCAGGATGCTATTGGCCTTCTTGGCCACCTGGGCACACTGCCGGCTCGTGTTCAGTCGGCTGTCAATCAGCACCCCCAGGTCCTTTTCCTCTGGGCAGCTTTCCAGCCACTCTTCCCCAAGCCTGTAGCGTTGCCTGGGGTTGTTGTGGCTGAAGTGCAGGACCCGGCACTTGGCCTTGTTGAACCTCATACAATTGGCCTCGGCCCATCAATCCAGCCTGTCCAGGTCCCTCTGCAGAGCCTTCCTACCCTCGAGCAGATCAACACTCCCACCCAACTTGGTGTCATCTGCAAACTTACTGAGGGAGCACTCGATCCCCTCATCCAGATCGTTGATAAAGATATTGAACAAGACCGGCCCCAATACTGAGCCCTGGGGAACACCGCTTGTGACCGGCTGCCAACTGGATTTAACTCTGTTGACCACAACTCTCTGGGCTCGGCCGTCCAGCCAGTTTTTTACCCAGCGAAGAGTGTACCTGTCTAGGCCGTGAGTCGCCAGCTTCTCTAGGAGAATGCTGTGGGAGACAGTGTCAAAGGCTTTACTGAAGTCCAAGTAGACCACATCCACAGCCTTTCCCTCATCCACTAGGCGGGTCACCTGGTCATAGAAGGAGATCAGGTTGGTCAAGCAGGACCTGCCTTCCATGAACCCGTGCTGGCTGGGCCTGATCCCCTGGTTGTCCCGGACATGGCTCATGAGCACCCTCAAAACCAACCGCTCCATGATCTTCCCCGGCACCAAGGTCAGGCTGACCGGCCTGTAGTTCGGCGTCACATTGGTGAGCCTCCGGTCGTCCGGGACCTCCCCAGTTAACCAGGACTGCTGGTAAATGATGGAGAGCGGCTCGGCAAGCTCCTCCGCCAGCTCCCTCAGTACCCTCGGGTGGATCCCATCCGGCCCCATAGACTTGTGAGCATCCAGGTGGCATAGCAGGTCATTAACTTCATCCTCTTGAATTATGGGGGGTTTATCCTGCTTGTCGTCCTTGTCTTCCAGCTCAGGGGGCTGAGTACCCTGAGGATAACCACTCTGACTACTAAAGACTGAGGCAAAGAAGGCGTTGAGTACCTCAGCCTTTTCCTCATCCTTGGTGGCAACGTTCCCCCCCGCATCCAATAGAGGATGGAGATTCTCCTTGGCTCTCCTTTTGTCATTAACATACTTATAAAAGCATTTTTTGTTGTCTCTCACGACAGTGGCCAGGTTGAGTTCTAGCTGGGCTTTTGCCTTTCTAATTTCCTCTCTGCATGACCTAATGCGATCCCTGTACTCTTCCTGAGTTGCCTGACCCTTCTTCCACAAGTGATAAACTCTCCTTTTTTTCCTGAGTCCCAGCCAGAGCTCCCCGTTCAGCCAGGCCGGTCGCCTTCCCCGCCCGTTCTTCTTGCGGCACATGGGGACAGCCCGCTCCTGCGCCTTTAAGACTTCCTTCTTGAAGAACGTCCAGCCTTCTTGGACCCCTTTGCCCTTCAGGACTGTCTCCCAAGGGACCCTCTCGACCAGTGTCCTGAGCAGGCCAAAGTCCGCCCTCCGGAAGTCCATGGTAGCGGTTTTGCTGGCCCCCCTCCTTACTTCACCAAGTATCGAGAATTCTACCATTTCATGGTCGCTAAGCCCAAGCCGGCCTCCGACCACCACATCTCCCACCAGCCCTTCTCTGTTCGTGAACAGCAGGTCAAGCGAGGCATCTCCCCTGGTGGGCTCACTCACCAGCTGCGTCAGGAAGTTATCCTCCACACACTCCAGGAACCTCCTCGACTGTTTCCTCTCTGCCGTGTGGTATTTCCAGCAGACATCCGGAAAGTTGAAGTCCCCCACAAGAACAAGGGCTAGCGACTGGGAGACTTCTGCCAGCCTCTTGTAGAATATTTCGTCTGCCTCCTCATCCTGGCTAGCTGGTCTATAACAGACTCCCAGCAGGATATCTGCCTTGTTGGCCTTCCCCCTCATCCTTACCCACAAGCACTCGACCTCGTCATCACTACCATCGAGCTCTAGACAGTCGAAGCACTCCCTAACATACAGGGCTACTCCACCGCCTCTCCTTCCTCGCCTGTCCTTTCTGAAGAGCTTATAGCCATCCATTGCAGCACTCCAATCGTGAGACTCATCCCACCACGTTTCCATGATGGCGACTGTGTCATAGCTACCCCGCTGCACAATGGCTTCCAGCTCCTCCTGTTTGCCGCCCATGCTGCGTGCATTGGTATAGATGCACTTGAGCTGGGCTGCCGATTTCTCCCCCAACAATGGCGTGCGGTCCCTAGGCTCTTCTCTAGAGAGCCTGGTTTTATCCCCTTCCCCCTTCGAATCTAGTTTAAAGCCCTCTCGATGAGCCCCGCCAACTCATACGCGAGAATCCTTTTCCCCCTGTGAGACAGCTGAACTCCGTCCGTCGCCAGCAGGCCCGGTGCCATGTAAACCTCCCCGTGGTCAAAGAAGCCAAAATTCTGCCGATGGCACCAGCCGCTGAGTCACGTGTTGATCCGATGAGTTTTCCTGTTCCTTTCAGTGTTCCGCCCTGCCACTAAAGGGATCGAGGAAAACACTACCTGTGCTCCTGATCCTCCCACCAGTCGCCCCAGCGCCCTGAAGTCCCTTTTGATCCCTTCGGGACTTCTCTCTGCAACCTCCTCACTGCCAGCCTGTATAACCAGTAGCGGGTAGTAATCGGAGGCCTGCACGAGACTAGGGAGCTTCCTAGTAATGTCCTTCACCCGGGCCCCAGGGAGGCAGCAGACTCCATCCATCAGTCCATCCATCAAACACATATCTCTCCAATTTAGCAGCAAGACTGCTATAAGACCATATCAAAGGTCTTACAGAAGTCCAGGTAGATGATATCTATAGCTCTTCCCTTGTCCACTGATGCAGTCACTCCATTGTAGAAGGCCACTTAGTCAGGCAAAACTTGCACTTGATGAAGCCATGTTGTCTGTCTCTAATCACCTCCCTGTCTTCCATATGTTTCAACATATCTTCCAGGAGGATCTGTTCTATGATGTTACTGGGCACAGAGGTAAGTCTGACTGGTTGGTAGTTCCCAGGGTCCTCCTTTTTACTCTTTTTAAAAATGGAGGTGACGTTTCCCTTTTTGCAGTCACTGGAGACTTCACCTGACTGCCATGACTTTTCAAATATGATGGAAAGTGGCTGGGCAACTACATCAGCCAATTCTCTCAGGATCCTGGGATGCGTCTTGTTGGATCCCATGGATTTATGTATGTTCAGGTTCCTTAGGTGGTCTTTACCCTGATCTTCACTTACAATGGGTAGGACTTCATTCCCGTAGTCCCTGCCTTGAGGTTCAGGGGCTTGAGAGATGTGGGGAGAGAGATTGCCATTGAAAACTGAGGCAAAAAAAATTGTTAGTACCTCAGCCTTCTCCATGTTGGTTTTCACCAGTTCTCCTGTTTTATTTACTGGGGGGGAGGTTGTACATTTTCTTTAATCATCCTTTTCTGGGCCAATGTACCTGTAGAAGCCCTTCCTATTATTCTTTCCGTTCCTTGCCAAATTCGACTCCAGCTGTGCCTTAGTTTTCCTGGTCCCATCCCTACACATTCAGGTAGCGTCCCTATATTCTTCCCAGGATACACGTCCCTGGTTCCACTGCCTGTGCATTTCCTTCTTACACTTTAGTTTGACCAGGAGGTCCTTGTGAGCTATGCTGGTCTCCTGCCTGATTTCTTACACATGGGAATTCAGAGCTCTTGCGCTCTAAGAAAAATGTCCTTAAAGAGCTGCCAGTTCTATTCAGCTCCTTTAACCCTGAGGACAGTTTCCCAGGGTGTCCCATCCATTAATTCCTTAAACAACTGAAACTTTGCTCTCCTAAAATTCAGGGTCCTGACTCTACTCTTCACTTGGCCTATATCCCTCAAGACTGTGAATTCCAACAGGAATACTTCCTGCTAGTCTCTTGTGCCTTGTTTATGTGATGTCCTGTGGACTGAACACATTCATCCATTCTTGCCATTGTTAGTGGATTGGATGTGATTTCTTTCACATTACCCAGCGAGCAATATAAACACTTCCTATCATCCAGTTTTTCCCCTTAGAATGACTTTCTAATTAAAGGAAAAATATTCCTTAAATGGTTTTCAATCTTGGAATCTGTGGCCACTCTGCCAAAAGGCCTGAGCTACAATCCTTGTTTGTACTTATGTATGGAATAATTCTAAAACTGCTAGGCTGTGTAGCTCTCCCTGACACATATATTAGTTTTTCTCTCATAGTCAAAGGACTTCTTTAACCTACCTTCTGGATCATGATGGTAAAGAGTCCAAGCATTTGGAAGCCTCATGCGAAGTACATGACATTGCACCATCCTAGCATCAGGACAAAGGCACTAAAAATCACAAGCAGTTTTCAAAGTGCTAGCTTCTTCTCTTCCATGACTCTGTTTCCTCATCCATGAAATAGAAATAAATAGTCAGTTTCTGAAAGGTATTGATAAGCAGAGCTCTCCATTAACACCTTTACACACCTTTCACACACAAGAGCAAGAAGAGAATGAGGGAAGAGATTTTGAATAAAAAAGGCGGACTAATACAGAATCACATAATAGCCACTTGTTTAGCTAGTCCACGTAGTGGGGACCTGTCACTTATCTTGACTACATCATGTAGCCTAAATGTTCCCAGAACTGGAAGTAGCCAGCTTTAGAATGCCTTAAAGTTTTGGACGGTGTTGTAGAATTTAAAGTGTGCTTCTCAGGAGGAAGTGCTACTTCTTCCCTTGTAGTGACACACTATGATTATGAGAAATATTGCTTAGACAGGCACAGGCAATGCCCATAACTGTGGCTCCCTGAATAACAGGCAATCTATTGCAGTGTTATGCTGAGTTTCAGTGCAGGCCATAAAAGCTTATTCATGAACTCCAAATATGCTTCTAGAACATACTGAAGCCTATGCTGCCTTATTATTGTGATCTGGGAAAGCTAGGGTGAAGCTGTTGAGTCACTCCATGGGGTGTGACTGCAGGGTGGCAGTGTTTTCTCCCCCTGGTTTTCAGTTGGTATTGTTTATATCTTTGAAATTTCAGTCTTGGGCATAATTTTTCATATGCACATCCCTACAGTGTTTTGCCTTGTCGTAGGGGACAGACTTTGCTGAGCTGAAACTAATATTAAAGTGTTTCTTTCACAAAGGATATCAACAGAACTTAGACTTCTGGAAATTGGAGAGATCAGCTGTCCATTGTTGACTTACAGATTGTCTTCAGAAACCTTTACATGGACCATATTTTATGGAAGGTCCATATACTATGTATGATTCATGACCATGCCTCTTCACTGCTTTTCACTTGACTGAACCTCATACTTCAGCACTCTTGAAGTGAAGTGACGGCAGTCAGAAACAATTTGGGAAAATGGGATACACTGTTGGATAGCACATTATTTAAGCAAAACTGAAAGAGGTTATTGAACAGTTCTTACCCAAGGACCCTTGTGCTCTGATACCAGCTCCATTTTCAATGAGTAAACATACAATTTCCACACTCCCAGCACAGGCAGCAAAAGATAAAATATTTTCCCCTGAAGAGCAGTTAAAAGAAATGCAGGAAATAACATGAAGATAAACAAAACTAATGAAAAAATCAGAAAAACTCTGTGTCAAACAGGTCTCCATTTATACACCACCACTTAATTTGAAATTCCCACAACATTCCAAAATGATTTGCTGAAGGTGAAAGCAGCAGAGGAATCTAGAAGTTTTGCCTGAGAAAGAGAGAAAATGATTTTGACAAGAATCAAGTCATAGCAAAGAGTAAAGGCAGAGCAAATTAAAGATGTATGTTCTTCAGAGGAGAAGGTGGAGGGAGTAATAAGACCTTCCAGGTTGGGCAGGAAGAACATAAAAAACAAACAACAAGTAAATACATGAAGAATTTTAAAACTAAGAAACTGCTTTGGACCTACAGCCTCAAAATTACTGAAAATGCAGCAAACCTGTCAAGAACAAGGCTAACTAGATTCCACAAGCTATCTGGGCAACCTGCTCCAGTGCTTAATCACCCTCACAGTAAAAACGTGTTTCCTGATGTTCAGACAGAACCTCCTGTGGTTTAGTTTGTGCTGATTGATTCTTGTCCTGTCAGTGGGCACCACTGAAAAAAACCTGGCTCTGCCTTCTTTAAACCCTCCCTTCAGATTTTTTTACATGTTGAACAGCCCCAGCTCTCTCAGCCTCGCCTCATAGGAGAGAAGCTCCAGTCCTTTAATCATCTTAGTGGCCTTTCGTTGGACTCTGTGTGGCAGCTCAATCTCTCTTTTGTACTGAGGAGCCCAGAACCGGACACAGGACTCCAAATGTTCCCTCACAGAGCTGAAGGATCACCTCCCTTGATCTGCTGGCAACACTCCTCCTAATGCAGCCCAGGATACCATTAGCCTTCTCTGTGGCAAGGGCACATCACTGGTTTCTGTTCAATTTGGTGACTACCAAGACCCCCAGGTCATTTTCTCCAAAGCCATACAGCCAGACGCATGATTTATAACAGGTTTTTTTTCAGGCTTTCATTTTGGTGCAGGAGTGAAAGAAGCAATCCCCACCCTTGGCTTTAGGGGATGAAGAGAAAGAACCATTCATATAATGAAATATGAGCAGAAGCATAACAAAGAAAAGACTTAGTTATTTACAAACATCAGAAGGGACAAACAAGAAGGGAAAGGAATAGTTTATACTAATCTTAACTCCTGTTTAAAATCTTAGCTCCTACTTATGATCTCTATTAACAGGGCAAAAGAGAACCTGAGTGGATGTACCTACTTAGCATTCATGTAAGAGAAGTTCATTGTGCACAGAGAAGCAGTGCAAGGCCTACACCCCACTTAAATCTTATTTTATAATGTCAGAGGATGTAAAGGAGTTCATCAGCCTCATAATGGCTCTGTTTACAAAGATTATTTTTTTCCTCATAGAAGTAGTTCACTTAAAATGCCTTTGCTTCAATGAAATGTCACTATTTACAGTGAAGTAATCAAGAGTAAGATTAGATCACCAGCTGTAGCAGATTTTATCTGGAAAATGTCTAAGTCTCTGAAAAGTTGCTTTTATTAAGCAAGTACATGGAGAGATAAGTGACCCTCTTTTGGAAGCTTTCATGCTTTCTCAGTCTGAAATAAGACAATGGCCCACTAGCAATTTTAGAGGACAATATAGAAAACTCAATGGGATGGAAAGATCTATGATGCTAGTTTCAGTAGGAGTAGATTTTAATGTTATCAGGAAAGAAATGGAAATAGAAGTGTAACGTACATGCATATATAAACACAACGTGCGTATATATATACACATCACAGGTATATACATACATAGACAACACAGATGTCTGACTGAAAAAGAATTGAAGGGCCAGTATAAAAAGTAGTAGTAAATTTCTCTCCTAAACTTATTTGCTTACACTCATAGATCCTGGCATTGACAATTACTAAATACAGTGGGCCAGATCATTGTCTAACATAAATCAACTAATTACATTTATTGCATCATTCCAGTTTTTATTAAGTGACAATTCAGCCCAGAAACATCTTAAGGGAATAACCCAACTTTACAGAGAGAAGAAATATGACAAGCAGGTTGTAGAATTTGGAGAATTGAAAACAGAAAATAAATTTGGAGATGAAAACAGTTCTGGTTTTGCATTCTTTTCCTGAAGAAATCTGTCCTGCAGAAATTTTCTGCTCTTCAGGGGTAATTCAGATTAACAGTACAATGAAAAGATTATTCTCTCCTGCAACAAGGCACTATGCTGATCTCATGTCTTCTCTATCTTGCCAAATCCTGGCAGCAGAGGTGTTCCAACATTTCAGAGAGAATTTTTTAATGATAGACAGATTGATGTTTTGTGTCAAGAGAGAGCCTTACTGACTGTTAGCAAACATATAATTCTTTAATTTTTCTGCTCTAGTTTTAAGTGACCAGTGCTTTGAAATGTCTGCTAATTGCCTAATACTTTGTATTGCAAGTTCCAAACTATCACAAATATTTCCTGATACTCAGCTGACACTTATCAAATTTCAGTCCTTTACTTTTTGTTATATTTTCTGAGACCTTTTTGAAAAATTGCTCTCTATGGCTGTCATATGTTTCTTTGAAGCATGAGATAAGATAAGATGAGATGAGACAAGATGAGATGACATGACATGACGTGACATGAAGACTATAGGAGACAACAGGAGAAAGAAATGCATTCACACAAGAAAGAAATAGGAAAGGCAGATGACTAAATCACAAGTCTCTGTGCACTCTGAGGCAATGATCTTTAATTTCAAAATGGTAAATAAAAAATTCTGTGAATATTTCATGTATATATACTTTCAGATAGCTACATTTTGAATGGACAATATAATTGACACAAAGCCATCTCTATTACTTTAAAGGACAAACCGTGAAGCCATGGATGAGAGCAAATATTTCCTTACAACATGTGTGGACCCACAGAACAACAGTCCCATTTGAGAAGAAAACATTATTCAACAATATGGATACATTTGCACAATCTGCCCTTTTGTTCATCAGATCATTTTTATGCTGACTTTGGTTTGGTATTACCTTCCACACACATCAGAATTTCACAGTTGAGGTTGGTGGATTTTTTCATAGTTGGGTATGAAAGAGCTGATGCTCTTGGGCACAAGTGAAAACATGATATGAAGTTTCAGATTAGTTGTATTAGTGCTGTAATGGATGATAGTGAAGTCATTAACAGCTCTTGTCAGTATCATTATATTACAGAGTTAACACCTACGATTAAAGTTTGGTACTTCTTTTAACCTATCAGGCTGCCTGCATGCTCAGACAGGTATTTGCCCATGGGTTCCACCTTGGTACATGGACTAAAGATTACTTCCTTTTTTTTTTTTTTAATGAAGACCAAACTTCTGGAGCAAAGTTCTCTGACAAGATTTGCCTTCCTTCGCAATTCTGAAGTTAGGGTTTATGGAAGACCCTAACTTCTACTGGTTACGACATGCTACTGATTAGACAAATTGTAGAAAGAGGAAGAAAAGGAGGACAGATGCAAAGACTTTCAGCTAGCATGTCAGAAATAAAGACATCACAGCAGTTTAGCCCACAGGTAAATACCAAAGTAGATGAGATTGTAACTGTTGTGTCTGAAAACTTATCCAGTGGCCCAAGGATTCTTGACATCAGCTCCCTTTTCCATTATTGCCTTCACCAAACTGATGGTTTCTTTCACCACAGCAATGTGAAGAGTAGTCTCCCCTGCAACACACAATTTCCGTGTTGTCTATCACACCATACCAAAGGTGCCAAAGCACTTCAACAATTAGAAATCCACAGCACAGCCACAGATATTTTATTAGTGAAAAACTGAGAGATGCTTGGGAAAAAACAGGATTTTCAAGGTTTTCCATGGGAATGAGCAATGAATATCCATGGAACTAGGGAGGTGAAGTGTATGATTTCTTTAGAGTCTCTTGGAATTCTCAGTTGAGACTTTTGTCTCATTTGCGTATTAGGAGTGACTTTGTAGAAGACATTCTGGATTTTGTCCTGTGAGAAGGACCACAGGACCTGGCCTAGTTTCTCATCCATGAAGTCTTTAGTTTGTGTTGACCCAAAGGCAGATACTACAACTGTGAAATGAATTGCCACTCAGAATGAACAATATTCACTCTCAGCATTTCTCATTAAAGTGTTTTAGCGCCTTTTTTATTCCACTTATGCTCCTACTCATATCTTTACACTTTTATAATAGCTTGTATGTGAGTATCTCAAGCACTTGGAAATGTTACTTCGCCAAATTTTACATCAGCCTTTGTTTGTGACTCTGAAATAATTCCTGATATTTTACAGATGGAAAAACTGAGAGACAGAGAAATGAAGAACCTTGTTCAGAGACAGGCAGATGACCATAGTTAGGTTTCCCACATAAATCACTATATATCCTACTTTTTTTCAGTCTTTTTCTGAAATAGAAGGATGCAATTCTCACACAATGCACAGAATTGCTATGAAATAATTCTAAAAAAGTGACATCCCCCCCGAAAAATTCACAGATTTAAAGGTAATGTTCACCCTGAAATTTAGGCAAAACAGCAGAATCAATACTGGTGCTCCTGAGGGCTACATGAATGTACAAGAGCTTCAGATGCATTGTCCTCTCATTGAGTGTGTTTGGTCAGGGAGGAGACTACTCCCCTGGACTGCTTACATTGCTTCCTCTGGCATGTCTCTGTTTAGCGACATCTGTGAGAATGATCTTCAGATAGGAAAAACATCCTCTTCTGAAACCATACTGCTTCTTGCAGCACTGAAACATTTCTGCAGAGGTTATCACAAAGTGATCTTGCTCAATTATCAATCCAGACAAATCAAATGGGAATGAGAAATGGAGAAAAAGAGTTGAGAATGGAATATATTCGAAGGACAAAATTAACTTCTGGCTTTTTAGGTCAGCATAGGTACACAGGTTTTAGATACATAGGTTTTTCAGATCAGCATATGTACACAGTTTACTTCTTGGAATGAAAGCAGAGTATCCAGAGATGTCAAGCAACTGAGTCAGGGAACAATAAAAAAGAACATCCTTGAGTAGGTCATTTTCACTGGCTGTTTGGGATCCTGAGTGAATCTCAAAGATGGATCTGGACCATTATTGGACCATTTTGGACCATTTGGGTGCCCTCACACTGTCCTTTCAGCTCAGCTCGGGGGCTGCTTCCATCAGAGCCTGAGCAGCATCCACATTGCCATATAAGGCAGCCGCATGAAGGGCTGTCTTCCCCACTGCACCTCAAGAGGCAATAATAAATTAACCATCTCGGTGCTGAATCCCCACAATTCAGCTGTTTCCACCTGCCGCTGGCAAGTTTATTCTCTGCTACAGCCCTGTGCCCATTACCCAAATATGCAGACCCCAGATGTTTTGTTCTCAAAAGTATTTCAGCCAAGGCTAGTACACGAACGAGCACTACATCTCTGATGAATACCACAGGCTTTACAAGAGACAAGTTTCTGAATAGTTTGTACATCATTATCCTTTGAGGCCTGAAGCAGGGGAGATTCCCAGATCCTGGAACAATAAAAATTCATAGTCTTAAAATAAATGAAGTGGTTATAGGAAACAAGTTTTGCTGCATCAGCAAAACAGACTTGGTTAGAGGTTTCGTTCTCAAGATAACAGACACTTTTGAGAACTATCAAGACACATATGCGAATGAACCACGTATTTTAAAGATCAGACATTTTGCATAACCAGAAGATCTTAATTCAGCTTTTAAATGACTAGAGAGCTGGTGAAAATGTCACAAAGGAAATATAATTCTGACTCAGGTGGTAATTTAGCATTCCAAGGTAATTGCACATTTACTGTACCTGACTAGACTTTGTACAAGGTGTCAAATTACCTTCCAATCTTACACTGCCAGGCCTCAGCATTTTCTAGCAGGCGACATCTGAGATCCATGCAGAAATTGCACATGTTCCCTGCATTATTTCTGGATTTCTGTTCCCATTTCAAGTTCATCAGCCAGTCTCAAGCAGGCTGGATGATTGATTCTTGTCATAATACAAAACTCAGTAACCGAATCCTTTCTTTCTGACAGATGGAAATACACCGGCAGAACATAAAACTGTCTCTTTGACTCTCAGCCCTCTATTCTAACCAGGAAACTTGGGCAGAAAAAGAATCCTAATTAAATATTCAAACCTTTCATCTTGCTCCATCCCAGCATGGGACCTTCAGCTGAATACAATACATAATGATCCCTCTGGAAAGTTTGAAAATAAAAATGTCATTGTTAACAGAAATAAATAGTTTTTAAGAAAAATAAAGGTTGGCTGCAGGCCCCTTGTAATTATCTTTGATGTTGAGAGCCACAGGGGTTCTGTCTGTATGTACCCAGCCAGCTTAATCTGCCAAAATGAAAAAAAAAAAAAAAAAAAAAGAAGCTGCTTCTTCATCAGCTTGTTCACTTAAAGTAAAATAAGGTGATACCCTAAGGAAATGTACTAACAACATGCAGCATCATGTTTTTCATAAGGAGAGCATGAAAACCACTCTGCCTGGTTTTAATGGAGCGGGCTGTGCTTAAGAAAATGAGAATTCAAGCCTGAAGTTACTGACAAACCTGCTAAAAGGGCAAGTTTGGGGTAACAGAGAATCTTGCCAACAGGTATTGCACCACAGCTATACAAGGTTGAAGAACTAAATTAGGAACAGGGCTATGTCTCTCTGCTGACCTGCATCTGCAAAATGGCATCTGCAGAAACCGAAGAAGAAAGAGCAGAAAGGATACAGAAGAAGAATGGAGTATGCTTGAACACTTGTTCAGCATTCATTGGCACTGCATAACAATAGGTAGTGCTGTCAGCTACTCATCTTCACCAGCAATGCAATACCTGATTTATTAAAAAGATAGATACAATAGAACAGTTGTAATAGTTCCTTAGCGGTTCGGTATAACATTTAATATAATAAACATCTGCAGTTACAATCCAGGACCTCTGTTTCACTGCCTCTCAATGCACAAGGAAAAAAAAGTATTATGTATTTGTATTTGGATGCTAGTCTCAATGAAACATTGAAAGAAGACATAGCGCTTATCATTTACACTAAATCAATTGTGGAAAATGGGCCCCCATAAGTATCCCAGAAAAAGATGGGAGAAACCCTTCTACCAAATCTTGCATGTTCCCTTCATATGTTTCTCCTTGGTTTCCGTGCACTTCATAGAAGAGGAGACTGCTCTGAAGTCTTTACAGCTTCTCTCTATCCATGCAGACTATGATCTCTTCAATGATTAGGAATAAGCAGCAACTAGCTCTCTCCTTCAGGAGCAGCATGGAATAGTAGTTCAACAAACAAAAAGCTTTCATTCTTCAATGAGTCAAGATGAAAATTCTGGGCTGAGATTGCAGCTGCAGAACACATGCAAGATATGCAGACTGAAAAAGAAACAGTTCTCCCACAAAACATAATTTTAGGATTCCCCTTCAACTGGAAGTTAGTTGCCTGAGCTAAGTGTAGAAGGAACAGTTTGTTCACACAAGGCAGGTGACAGATGACATTTCTCATTACAAAATCTTTGAGATACAGCAGATGCACTGCGCAGAACAACACCTGAGCACATGAAACACCTTGAGGCTGCTGGCTGAAATCCATGGGAGGAAGATGGCCCAAGGAACACTGTAGGTTACTATACATCTAAAAGTTGAGAGTGAGAAATTGGAGAGCTGACAAGAACCAGCTGGCTCTGCTGTTCAGATTGCTTTTATGCTCTCTCCAGAATTGACTCTAAGAAGTCTCTAAGAACATTGTAAAATCTCTGAAAAACTAATACTGTCTAAAACTAATTCACATCCTGAAAATGAATTCCCAATCTTCACAGCAGATCGCATCATCTGCAATTTTCTGTGAAGACACAAAGAAGATATTGAGAAGAAAAGGCTTTCCTCTCTAGCTAGTATTCCCTAGGCCCACTGAGCAGATGGTCTGCTTTGCCATACTTAAGCAAAAAGTTGCTACCTCCAAAGGGGATTGTTGAGGTTCTTCTGTCCCCCAATAGCCAGGGAAAAAGGTGGGAGGCCTGAATCTCATTACAGACCAATCAGTTAGGAGTTTTAGAAATTAAACTTGTAAATCTCTGAGGTTCAAGTGGAATGATGCCTTTATGAAAGATTAAGTCTGAACTATATATAAGGAAAGAAACTGGAGACTGATTACAGAATAATTAAATATTTGAACATGGAGTTGCAGAAAATAAAAAAATGGTTAAAAGTCAAGCTTGAAAAAATTATTTCTCTCAGGAGAAAATATGCATGAAAGTCTGGAATGTCATTTCATTGTGATGTACCATGGATAGTCCAAAATCACACTTTCTGCCATTTCTGAAGTCTAAATCATTTAGATTCCAAATGATTGGGCTTCTGTGCTTGAGGTGTCTCTTTCGTAGCCTTACAGAGCTGTAATTGTGCAGGATCTCTTCTCATCCTACCTGACTCTTTCCATTTTGCCTAATTGTTTCCTTTAGTTCTCTGTGTTCTTTCAGGCCATCATGACAATTTCTATTGCTTTATCTACACCCAAGAAATACTCATATACTTACAGCACATTATTCCTTTGGTTATACCTTTTTAATGAAAACTGTATGTTAATGTATATGTATAAATATATAAAAGTAACATTTATTAAGTAAAAAATATATTAACATATGCACTTGCAGATATCTGCATAGCATAGAGCATCTAACTTTATACATATAAATAGTATATATAAATATACAAAGAGAGTATACCAGAGCATCTAACTTTATACATATAAATAGTATACATAAATATACAAAGAGTATATCAATAGCACTAGTGCATCTTCCATTGAAAGGGATAAAAGTAAATAGTTTGTGTGTCTACATAAATCAGCTTGATTGCATGAACACATACTTCTTGAAAAAGTACTGAAAAGTACTAGGATCTCCTTTAAAAGAAAAGGCTTTTCTGTTCCTCTTTAGTCCATTGTTCCTCTGCCTAATAGCAAGGTCTAACAAGGTCTAGGACGTTGGGCACTTACTTTACTACCTTCTGACACATATATAAGTTGCATTTCCTTGCCCAGGCTTCAGTGACATAAATACTTGTAAGTAAGCAGGTGTATGTGTTTGTGCTATGAAAAGTAATGTGGGGAGAGGAAATAGAGGCAAACAGATACAGATACTGGTTACAATGCATAAAAATATCGCTGTTCAGCTTACAGCATAACTAGAACCTGAAGAACTGTAGGCACAGTAACAATAGGGGGCAAAACATGTCTATTCATTCTCAGTGAGAATTTATTTGGGATATCAAGAGGCCTTGATTGGTGAAGAAGCAGTAAAATGGCAAATCTGACCACACTGTGAGAAATGCAAAGCTCATATCTAATACTCATAGTTTCTGTTACTGAGTTAGCTCAGCCAAAGAAGGCATATTCTAGCCAAAGCACGACCGAGTTGAAAAGAAAATATTCTGCAGCTGAGACATGTCCCAGCATGGATCCTAATGAGGTGGTTCAGCTGGGAGTTTTTCTTTCTGTCCTTGCGCTCTCTATGGCCCCAGTTGGGTTGTGGGTTACAAGGTTCTAAGATAACCAGGGATTATACCCCTAACTGGCAGTGTCTCCTGCAAGTGGGCAGGCATGAAAGGAGATTGAAAGGGTAATCTAGAAGCCTGGGGAAACCTATTTGAAGTTTAGGCCCTTTCTCTTGCACAGTGTCTTTACATGGGAGAAAATAATGAGAAACTAATTAAACTGTAAGCACTTTCCGAAATGTTGCTTTCTATATAACTTTAATCAATTTCTTAACACCTTAGAAGAAAGCTGTTTCTATCAGAAAAGAGAAAATGGGGAAAATATTGAAGTGAAACAGATTAAAAGTATCTACATGGTACCTGGAAAGGCTGCTCACAAGTTACATTTGAAGGAAATTCTTCACTTTCAAACTGGGAGACAAAAGGATCTAGAAGGCAGCAGAACAGCTGAAGTTTATGACCTTGTGTGATCTCTTACCATCCATATTCCAGAGAAGGGAACATCAAAGTGCTTTAAACCCATGTAAGAGTCTCTTTATATTCTCTGCATAACTCAGAGCCAAAATACATCACTTAGAACACTCTGAGCACTGAATGATATGGTGCATGAAATACAATCCAAAGAACAATCCATCATGCTTTGAAAAGCCAAATACAGACTCACCTCCTATATTTTTTTCTAGTGAAATTTTGTGTCATTTGGACTAGCCCTTGCATCATTCAGATGGTCTTTGTTTGTGTAAGCAGTTTAGAAACTATCTTATTCTATGGACAGACACCAAGGCATGTAGAGAAGAGCAGTGAAAACAACTAAGGCGATATTGTTCTCAGAGATTCAAACATGAAAAAGGATTAATGATGAAACAATAAAAAGCCTTTATACTGGTATGTGCTTCCAAGAGAAGTGACAGAACTCCATTGCTTGAGTCATCTTAATATGAATAATTGGTGAGTAACACAGTCAGTCAAACATGTCTGGGAAGAATGAGAATAAATCTAGTGAGGCATGAGCTGAGATTAATTCCTCTCTTGAAAGATAGGAAGGACACAAAAGCAGGACGTTGATCCCTCTTCTCTTCCTCCATTGACTGGAACTTCACTACAGATTAGCAATAGTATTTTCGAGCATGGAAGTACCAGGCAAGTGGTACTTTGATACTCTTCATTATATTTTTCATTAAAATATGTTGAATGTTTCTTTACTGAAATTATTATTTTTTAACCATTCTCACAATTGGTCTTTTGTTAACTGGAAAAAATAATTGGTTTAGAGACAAGATTCAAGGGGGGGGGAAAGAGGAAATTTAATCTAGTCGCAATTATACAAATATTTAGGTGGGAAGGGACCTCTGGGGGGTTCTGCTCTAGAATTTTCTACTCCAAACCCTTGCTCACAGCAGGATTAACTCCAAACCCAGATGAGGCTGTTCAGGTGAATTCTGAATATCTTGAAGAATCTAGTTTCCCCAGGCTCTCTGGGTACCTTTTCTAGTGCTGAACCACCCCCAGGAGGAGAAATTTTTCCTTATGTCCTATCAGAATTTCCTTTAATGCAACCTGTTCCTGTTGTCTCTCTCTTTCACTGTGTTCTTCTGAGAAGAGTTTGACTCCTCCTTTTTCTCTTCCCCCCATGGGTATTGGAAAACAGTAATGATATCTACCCCAGGCTTCTCCAAGCTGAACTAATGAGCCATCTTCAGCCACTCCTCATATATCATGTGCTCCAGCACCCTAAGTATCATAGTCATCGTTAACTGTACTCACTCCACTTCATCATCGTCTCTCTTGTACTGCAGAGAGTACCCAAGAATTTTTTCTAGATGCAACATCATATGTGCTGAGGCAAATAATCACTTCTCTTGCCCTGAGAGAGGGCATGCTTTTCCTAATACATCACAGTATGTAGTTAAATGGCATTGTCACAAAGGCACACTACACTGCTGACGCATGTTCAACTTGGAAGTCTTGTTGCAGAGCTGTCCCCTAGTCAGTCAGTCCCTGACCTGAAGTGAGTCATAGGTTAGTTCCATTCCAGATGTGTGACTTCGCCTTGAATTCCTGAATGGTAGATTTTTAGTTTCCCTTCTATTTTTTTTTTTCCCAAACCATTATTCAGATGTGTAACAGTAAGCAGGAAGAGAGGGTTCTCACTTAAAATGTTTCAAAATTGTTCACTTCATTGGATTGTTTCTACCTAGTTATCTAGATAAGAAAAGAGAGTATTTTATTCAAGCTTGCTTCTTCTTTGTATTTGAAAATTACCTCTAAGTAATTGTCTCTAAGTACAGTTGTATTTAGAGCTGCTAGGCTAGTTGGCCTATCTGGAAAAGTTAAGCCACCAGGTCAAAGGGAAGGAAAATTGTGAAAATGTAAGCATGTAAGTAATAAACAGGCCACTTGCTTTCACAACATACATGTTTCTCAGAAGAGGAAGCAGCAAGAAACCCTGTAATCAGCCAAACGACTTTTCTGAACAGTTGCATGTCTAAAGATCGATCAAGTAATTTTCCTTGCTCACTGAAGGGTGAAAATTCTCATCAGCCTTTCTGCTGCTTCTAAAATGACTGTGGGAATAGAAACCCTGAAGAACCCTATCTTAACCATGTGGTTTTACCTTTTCAAGTCATGGGCTTCTATTTTCATGCGGATAGATGAATCCCTTTGAAGCAACTTTAGCATGTTGAAAATAAGTTTCCGTAATAAAGTAATTTCTTAATTCCTGGACACTTTGTAGGTAATGCGCCAACACACACACTCTTCCAGAGTCGTGTTAGACAAGTTCATCATATCTGTCTAACTATTCAGCCTTATGTGCACATATCCAATCATGTGATGACACCTGCTTCAAAAATTATTCCAAATAATATATAATATATTTTACAGACGTTTCATTAATGTTTTAATTAAGGGATATTACATTTACTTCATCTTCACAATTTTTTAATGGTAGGCTTTAAAAAAACATTTTAGGCATTTTAGCATCATGAACAACCTGCTAAGAATAAAAAAGGTGAGCACGTTAGGCACAGGTACAAACAATTTTAAGACAAAGGTACAGTTATATAGACAGTCATAACTACAGCCTGAAAGTTGGTCGAAATTATGATTTCAGGTTGACTGTCAGATAGCCTTTCCAGATTTTGAGGCTATCATTCCATGTATGTTTGTTTAAATACTGTAACAATGTCATATTTAAAAAACAGAACTTCAGGCCCTCAAAATTGCATAGCTCAGCCTTGCTTTTATTTCAACAGAGGATATACTCCCTTTGGTAGAAAAGTTGCATCTTTCTACAGAGCACTTCAGTGGTGGTCTCAGAAGTGGTACCACTTCATTCATCCGTCTCTTACCCAAACAGCTGCCTCATGATATCCAGCTGGGATTGGCCTGGCTGATAGTTTAGGTAAGAACAATTGTGACAGGTATGTTAGTGGCCCACAAAAGACAAACATATAATTTTGTCTAGGACACGGAGCTGAGCAGGATCGATTTTGCTGGGAGAAGAGTAGCAGGATACATATATTGACCAGCTTATTATTGCAGTGCTTTAATTTGTTTGGGGTTTTTTGCTTGTTTTTTTTTCTTTTCTTTATTTTTCCCCAAAGAATTAGTGGTACTGTCCCTGAGAAAACAAGCCCACATTGAAATGGTAGCAAGTCTGATGCCAGATGGAAAAAGTACCAGATATAGATAGATGGATGTGAACGTCTCAGAACTGCAAAAACTTAACTTGAGATTTTCACAGAGGTACACTTATTTTGCACAAAACTTGTATTTCTTTCTTCCCACTGGGCTGGGAAGACTGTATGGATGAAGTTGCCTCCATGCTAAAGAGGCAGAAAAAACATCCAGGACAACATATGTGGGCAGATTCAATGGCTTGTTGGCCTGAATGGGAAACCTGTTTACACAAATTTCTACAAATGCAAAGACAGATGCAAAAAATAAGATGATTGAGAACTATCCTAATACTAATAAATCTACCTACATTTACTAACCATCCAGAAAGGAATCCTGCGTATCCGTTTCTATGCAAAGGCTCAAAATCTAGTTTTTGGGGTGATTTATTTTCCCAAGTAAATGTAATGAATTTGATCTGAGAAAGGAACAATCATCTAGTCTATTTTTTAACACTAAAATCTGCAAAGAATTTGCTGAGCTGAGAAATATCTAGCATGTCTTAGCTCAAAAAGGCCTACCTCAGATGACTACCTCTCAAATACTTCTCTAAACTTGAAACTCTCAGTCTTGATTGTTACTCCTAGGACAGTTTTCTGGTGAGGATACGATGGCCATTCTACTGCAGTGACACGAAATGACCACAAGGTAGCAGCAGAGGTCTGAGTGGAAAAGAGGCTTGAGGTCAATTCATAATCTGCCTGAATTCGAGATATGAAGACTTACTCAGTATATGACTATAAATAAGGTCGTTAAGAACCGCTAATTTCTATACAGTTGACCTGGAAAACGGATCTAAATGCTAATTTTCAGTGACAGAAAAGCATATCAGGGTGGCACTTAGGATAGGCCAGATTTTATTTGTAAATAGACCTGTTGTGATGTTGAATCATTGAGAACAACACTGATTTTTACAGTGACATTTAGGTACTCAGGCTAACAGTCTTTTGGATACCCTGAAACATTTGTGCACGCACTCTTTTTTGGCTTAATGCTGTTTCTAGAAATTTAGCTTACCTTTAGCAGGGATAACATTGTATTATCCACACATATTTGTGCTGGCTTAATAAAACCAGCACATAATAACTTAAAAGTGTAGCAATGCATATTTCTGTTTAGAGAAGACATATATGTGGCAATTTCAGTTAAATACAAAGCATTTGAACTAGGTTTTAGTTCGAACTGCTACAAACATCAACCTAACCCCATCTAAAGTTTCATCCTCAGCTAAGCCATTGACATCTGGGTGTAAATCAGACCCTAAGCATAAAGTGTGCACAGGCTTTATGAGGCCAGTTTTACAACCCTGGAATGCAGCTGCTACCTCTAAATGTCAGGGAGTTTGTCCATAAAACTATATACCTTGTTCTCATTCCCAGGCTTGTCTCCACCCTGGCTTAGACAATGAGTCTCACTTACTTCATTTGAAGATGCTATTTTACCAGCTAACAGAGCTCTTGTAATAGAAAAAAAATGCAGCCTTCTTCCTCTGCCTGATTTTATTACATTTTCCTTAACTGTGCCATATCTTCAGCTCCTGAACCCCACAGTACAAACTCGTTCCCTTACAAACATCATATCCAGATAGTTATGTATTGTGCCTTCCAGAATCAATGTTTAGTCAAACAAGAGCCGAGCCAATGTGTTACTTCTTGCAGTCCATTCAGATTTTCATTTTCAGTCTTATTTTATGTTCATAACTAACATTTCAACAGGAGGCAGCTGCTGAAATGTTATATTCGCTGACAGAAATATGATTGCCTGGCTTGCAAAAACTGTTACAAAGACTATGCAGGTGTCCATAGGCTGTCATTTGTGTGTTTTGTTAAGACAAATTCAAATCTTCTCTATTTTTATTTGCACAGCTTGGGTGGAAGAAGAGCATGCTGCTCAGAATTAAGCCATTTGCATGAAAAGACGACTAGTAGCTAGAAAGCAAGTTTTGCCCAAGAAGATCTGGAACCTTTTCTTCACCTTGGAAGAAAAGAGTATCTTGCTCTACATAATGATTTGCATTTTAAGGCACTCAAGGATCCTTTGAAAAAGGTTTTTAGTGATGTTCCTTTCTCACTGCAAAAATCCTGCCACCTTTGTATAAAACATGTTACATTCTTCCATAACTAAACAATTCATGTGCATAAATGAGCAGATGATTTGGTCTTGTTCTCAAGATTCTGAAGCCATAATAGAACTTCCCAGGCAGCAGCAGAAGGGAATGGGACAGGTGATTCAAACTAATCATGGTATGCATCAACTGCTGCCTAACTTCTCTCCACTGACTCACAATATGGTGCGTTATGGTTAGCAGACGTCCTCCTTGTAGACAGCAAAAAGTTTTCTGTGTGGGTGATATCTATTGCTCTATGTCTAAGCTGTCCATCAGAATTCATAGGAGTTTAGCTTTTCTGAAAATTAGATCAGCTGGATATGAAGATAGTCATTGTTGAAAATGCTCAGTCAAAACGGAAAATTATTTGATCTGTATTTGCAACATAGGAAAGTTCTGGTGTCCATGTCCTACATACTTGCTGGACTGATGCTTTCACTTGAAACAGGATTCTGCTTCAGAAGCAATAACAGCACAACATGAACGTTTATTATTTTCTCAACCTGAGATGGTTACACGTTAGCGAATATAAAGCTTTGCTGGTTTATTAGACAATGTCTTTAACAATTGTGTCACAATTTATTCCGAATACATTAGAAAAATGTGTCTGAATCCTACTTCCCTGATTATCCATGCCGAATATATATGTTTGCAATCAGCTGTGATTCAGGTGAGACCCCTGGGCTTTTGTATTCCCTTAGTGAAAGAGAGTGTGGACCTGTCCAAGATGCCAAAAGCAAGAAATTAATCTGTTTAGCCATTTCCTGAAGGGAACTGTTGCATGAGCCCTCTTTCTTACACATCACAGAAGTATTCGAATCAATGCCAGGAACCTGAAACCCACTGCATTCTTCCTTTCAGTGGGGATACAAAACAAACAATCTTCAAAATGCATCATGGCTCTGAATACAGGTTGCATAGTCCTAAGACTTCCACATTTCTGCTCTGCAGGTACTGCACTTCCAAACAGCTGAACTATTAAGCTGACAACAAATACAGCTGTTTTTCTCTCTGAATAACTGAAAATGTTATCCTACTAGAGGATTTCAAACAGATGTCACTGCTGTGTCTTCCAGCTTATTTAACTGAGCTAGCTTTAAATGCAACCAAGGCAGCACAGACATCACTACAGATGCAAAAACCTGCTCAAAAAGCTGAGTAAATCCTAGGCATCTAACCTAACACAAACATTCCTACATAAAATGTTTCCCACAGGGAGTTTCTTCACTCTTTCTTGTTCTATCGTCTTCCTTATTTTTGATTTAATACACATCAAGACTTACGCAGCATTTAGTCCTTTGTTTACAAAAAAAAAAGAAACAGTTAACTACTCCAACAGGCAGCGCAATTTGACTAACCTACACCTTGAAATACAGGAAGGAAAAGATGGGATTTTACCTTTACAGATGAGAAAACGTTTTGAAGGATTTTGAAATACTGAGAAAAATAAGCTGATTGAGAAATTCTACAGCAACACTATCCAATCAAAATTTGGGCTGTCTTGAGTCCATCTTTCTCCTTTATACCAGTGCTAGTATTCATGTATTTGTGCAGAGAACTGATCTCAGGAAGGCATGACTAGTGACTAGCTCAATACATGGTTCTATGTGCTCCTGCACAAAAGAGGGCACAGGGCCCTGGCAGCTGCCTTTTGGTTTGTGCTCTGCAGGTATGGAACCCCATCCCCGGTCACAGCAGCAGATTGCATCAAAATAACGCTACTAGAAAAGGGAAAATCATCAAATATTATGGATCAGAAATTACAAATCTTATCTAAAATTAGCTTCCACTTTATCCTGAATAAGACTTATTTCAATGGGTGGATCCTGCAGCAGTGAATCCACTCTCTGATAAAACATAGGATGTTCCCTCTCTGTCATATAGAGTTGTGCCTAGAATCCTAAATTCTGTAACTTTCAAGGCAAATACCTTTAACATGTGAGGTAAAGGAGCATGTAAGAGTTATGGGACAGCAGACACTAATTGTCTTAGCCCCAGTCACTAATACTCAAGATGGTATTATAATCCACTAGTCAATATCCAGAAATAGTCAGGACAATGGCCTCTGATGATGTGTATTTCAACTAGCTGTTTACTGTGCAACCAGTTCTTGCACAATATACTATCTGAACAGAGACAAGAAATTCTTCACTTGATTTATTCTCTTTTTAATATGTAGGTTATCACTATTTGGTGCTATCTTACAGGAAGTAGCTTCATATGTGATTATCAAGGCAGGAAGGTGCACATAAGTAATTCAAAGAATCAAAGTATAAGCAAAACACCTCATATGACTAGTAATCTACGGTCATACCAGACTTAACATACCAGATAAGAAACTGAACCTTGGTTTCATCTGAACTAATGTTAGATGTCTTCTGTAGAGTTGTAGAATAGGTGTAGATAAACTAGATTTCTAGATTATCATTAACCTTTGTCACTTCAGCAAATAGGGATCAAGGTGTGATTCTTCTGTCCACAGATAGGTGTCTAGTTTAGAGTTAAATGAACTGGTCTTCATTTTATAAAACAAGAGAGGGTACACTGAGCAAAACAGTTTCAGCTGCAACATGCAAAGAACAGTTTAATGAGGCACAGGCGTTTTTCCTACCAACTTAATAGCGCTCTAGCTGACTAGCATAGCATTAACAGCCTACTCAGAATATAGGGTGTTCTCCACCTCTGGCTTTAGCCAGGACCCTAGCACTAGCACTAGCACTAGCACTAGCACTAGCACTATCTCTTTATTACCATTTTGGCAGAAGGTGATGCTCTTATGTAAGTTGTGATCTTGGTTAAGTGTAGCTGTTCCTGCCTCCTGTTTTCTCCCTACCCTTCTTCTCCACCCCTGTTCTCACCTATACTTAGTTTGTGTTCACTACTTGTTTGAAATAAAGGGATTATTAGAATTTAAGGCCAGAAGCAATCCTAATATCATCTAGTCTGACCTTCCATGTACCTGAGATGCTTATAATTCTCCACATATCAGGGATTTGGGTAAATATGTCTAGATAAAGCTTGTCTTCTGGAAAGTATTGGAGATGAAAAATTTATCATTCTTGAGGAAATTTGTTCCCCAGTTAATCAATATCACTATTACAGTAAATATCACTTCTCGTGTTTAAAATCAACATTGGCTTAAGCGCCCAACTACTGCTTCTTATTATGTCATTTTCAGCTACTTTACAGAGCTGTTGCAAACCTAGCATTTTTTCTGTATGAAACTTACACTTATAAGGTGGCACTTCTCATTTTTATTTTTTTTAGACTTGTACAGACTGTATTTTTTAAGTTTCTCAGTGTCAGGTATGTTTCTCCAATCATTGATTCATTTTTAGAGTTCCTTTCAACAAGTTTTTAAACTTTTCAGATGCTTTAACAATTTACATATTAATTAACAATTTACATTCTTTCTCCTGCATAAAGCTTTCAATATGGATGCCAAGAGATTGCAGTAAGTTTTTTACAGTTTCACATTGACTGTCATGTTGATTTCTTTGTCCTCTACTACCCCAAAATGGTTTTCAGTGGCAACGTTTCCCCCCACACCCAGTCTGTTGCTATAGATAGCTTTCTTCCTTAATAGCTATAAAACTTTGGTTTCTTTGGCTGTATTATTAAAAACAAAAAAACCCACCCAAGACTGACATCATTATGTATGGATCCAGGTTGCCAAAAAAACCCAGTATCTTGTACAATTACTCTGTTTTAATCTTTATTTTGTTTATTATTGCATTACTGATGACATATTGAACAGCAGTGATATGCTCCTTGTCACTTTTTGCTAATCTCCTTGTTATCCAGTTTCAACTAGGCTTGCAGCGAAACCTGAAAGAGAACCCTGGAGCAAAAGAATATGGTCTCATTTCCCATTCTCCCATCTTCCCAACAGACTGACTAAACAATAATGGGAGCAATGCCCTGGTCCTTAAGGGTTCATCCACAGATACTATCTGCTGCATTCTTACCATACCTCCTGCTACAAGCAAGCACTGCCCTAGAATTTTCTATTTTCCTACGTCACGCATTCACCACTCCCCACTGTATGAAGCCAGACTAGAAATGGTTCTTTGTCCCTCTGAAATAAATAATTCATAAAGAACAGCAGTTAGTGTCTGCTTTCAATTAGGAGCCCTGTAATCTGTGTGCATATGTGGTCAATTATTGTATTAATACATAGGATTAATTCCTTCCTCTTTAGGTAGGTCACTGTATAGACTAAGCTGTATTTTAAGCCTTTTTCCTCCCGCCTTATAGAGGTTTTGCAACAGAGTCCGGAAAGGTTTAAACACACACAAAACCGTGGCATTTCTTGAGATTGAATAATTTCAGTTATTTAATTACACCCAAGGCAAACAGGGCAACCAATGGAATTGATGTGTCTGAAGTTCTGTTTGTTGATGCCCTTTTGTTTAGCCAATAGAAAAAGATTTCCATGGGCCTGTGGCAAAACTTCTTAAGAAAAAGAAAGGAAGAAAGAAAGATGGAAGACAGGGAGGAAGGCAAGAAGGAAAAAAGCCTTGAAACCTGATTATTAGAACAGACACTGCTTTGGTGGTATGCTTGTTAAATAATTCTGACAAAGTAGAATATATATCCCTTCTACAAACCATCATAATATCTTCAGATGGGAAACTCATACATATAGAGGCATATGATTTGCCTAAAGCTATAGTCATCCATGGCATGTCTTAGAACTTCACCATTTCTAAATATCAGCCCAGTGCTGCTCTTAGTCAACCACGGTGCCCAGGTTATGCTTCTCCAACCCCAAGGGCATACAATTATTCAGAATCAGAACTTGCAAGATAAAAATATGACTGATTCTTTTTGACATTAGTTCAAAATCAGTTAAGGAGTGTTTTCTTTTAGACTTGATTCTTAGGAATCAAATCAGATAAGCAGTTTGAAGAGCTGTGCATAGAAGAGGAGCTCGGCACAGCACTTTTTTCCAGAGCAATTCCCTACTTTCACTTTTATATCTATGACTCAGACCAGGAATACAGCAATTCCAGAGTGATAAAACAGCAGATTGATGGCTGTTTTCTTAATTTGTTCCCATTTCCTATCACTACCCCTTGCTACAGATCATCTCTCAGCACAAAACTGAAGCCAGCACTATCATATTTTATATCTATGACATGCTATTGCTACAATGCTGTTCAGCAACACTCTGGGTGCACATGGATCATAAACAGAGGCATTTTGTGACTTCACAAAGATGTATATCTGGTTCAGATACTCTGAATAATAGGGGGTGTCTGAACTCAGTGGATTGCCTGATGGCAATCCAAAATTCACTGCTTTTCTAGAATTTTTGCCCTGCATTTTCTTCTCTGACATAGCACAATCCTGCTATTGTTCCATCTAAAAGAAGAATCACTAGTGAAGGACAGTGAAGTCTACAAATGACCAGGTAGCCTGGAATGGACTGGGTCACATCATGTACCATCTCAATCACCTTCATCCTCTCACACTACACTCAGCAAGGTCCTCGAATGAGGACTTGGTACTTTCCGCTACACACTGGATTTGGACAAGACCTGAGCCGTTTATAGGACTCTGTAGCTCTGGGCAGAATATTTCCTTTTATGTCTCAGATACTCAGGTAACCCTTGAAAAGCACCTTTGGGAATTTGACGTTAAAAACACTGTGAAAATCATGTGTTCTCTTTTCAAATAATCTTGTCTTTCTGCCAGTAATCTTGTTGCCGTGTGAACAGAATGATGCAACAAAAAGCCCCAGCTCCTAGTTTGTGTCTGGCCTTGGACACAGAAGGGAACACAGGCCCCTTGTTGCATTTCTACCTGCTGCAGGCACACCTGCTGTGCTTCTCATGGTCACCAGGCCAGTCACAGAGTTCAAGAGCAATTTAACTGGATCATGTGGCTCATACCTCAGAGGACTTAAGAGATACCTTAAACATACCAGTAGCACCACACTATCAGCTATTTCTGCTGCTAGGGAATGTTCTGTGCTCCACTGAGATCACTGGTGACTCCATGACTTCTTGATACTCTGAATCCCCAGAACATCAGGGGTTTTAGCAGAGAATCCTTGGATCCATCCTAGCTGAGATTCAGATGGGATTTCTGTGAATACTTTTAAGAATTCACAGAATAGGTTGCTCATAGATGTCACCCTAGTTGCAACCGTCCTGGAATTTACAGATTTCCATATGGGTGATCCATTTGACTGAACATCAAAACAAAACAAAGATAAAAATGGAAAGACAGAAGTCCATATGTCGTGGTTTAACTCCAGCCGGCAACTAAACACCACACAGCCGCTCGCTCACCCCCCCTCTCTGGTAGGATGGGGGAGAGAGTCGGTAGGGCACAAGTAGAAAAACTCATGGGTTGAGATAAAAACAGTTTAATAATGAAAATAAAACAAAGTAGAACAGTAATAATAACAATAATAACAGCAACAATAAGAGAATATACACAGCAGGTGATGCAGAATGCAACTGCTCACCACCCGCTGACCGCATGCCACGACTCCCCCCCCCCTAGTTTTTATACTGAGCATGATGTCACATGGTATAGAATACCGCCCTGGCCAGCTGGGTCAACTGCCCCAGCTATGCTCCCCCCCCCCCCCAGCTTCCCCTGCACTTGGCAAAGCATGGAAGGCCAAAAAGTCCCTGGTGCAAGTACCACCCAGCAACTACCAAAGCATCAATGGGCCATCAACGCTCCTCTCATATCAAACCCAAAACACAACAGCCACCCAGCTACTAGGAAGAAAGTTAACTCTGTCCTGGCCGGAACCAGGACAGGATCCACCCCTTATTCTATACCATCTACGTCATGCCCAGGTCTCACATTTTCCAATACATTCCAATTAATCATCACAATTTTTCCTGCCTTTTGATATATACACACAGATATCATTCCCTTAGTCTATGGACCATCCCTCTAAAATGTCCATTGAGTTCATTTAGTCCATGACTTTGGGCTCCATCTGTCATAACAGTCTTTCAGGGTAGGAAAGATGGTGTGTGGTATTGGACTGTTACGTGCTGAGGCCAGTTCTGGTTCCATTATCACTGGCGCTTGTCCGGTTCTGTCATTGTTGCACTTTGCTCGGTTTGATCGTTCTTCATTAATCTGGGTGATTCTTTCTGCAATACCGTTGATATGACATATAGCAACCATACAAGTAATGACATACAGTATGATATAGCAACTAACATCATACAATCCAGTTCATTGGCTATTTTCACCCAAAATCAAATCCCCTTGAGGTACACACTGGACTTCCCCATCCTTTTGCATTACCCACCAAGTGCACCCAGGTCCTTGAGCAAAAGCAATCCCATGAATGGGTTTTCCCTTCCCAGAGGCAGGGGTAACGCAGACCGTCTTCCCCAGCATATTTATGTGCATGACAGGGACTTTATCCCCCTCTACAGTACGTAAGGGTCTGGATTGGGCAGGGCCAGCTTGAGTGACAGATCCCCTACTGTTGACTAACCAGATGGCTTTTGCTAAATGTGTATCCCAATGCTTGAATGTCCTACCACCCATTGCTCTCAGTGTGGTCTTTAGTAGTCCGTTGTATCATTCGATTTTCCCAGAGGCTGGTGCATGGTAGGGGATGTGATATACCCACTCAATGCCATGCTCTTAGGCCCAGGCGTCAATGAGGGTGTTTCGGAAATGAGTCCCGTTGTCTGACTCAATTCTTTCTGGGGTGCCATGTCGCCATAGGACTTGCTTTTCAAGGCCCAGGATGGTGTTCCTGGCGGTGGCACGGGGCACAGGGTATGTTTCCAGCCATCCTGTGGTTACTTCCACCATGGTGAGCACATGGCGCTTTTCTTGGCGGGTTTGTGGGAGTGTGATATAATCAATCTGCCAGGCCTCCCCATATTTATATTTCAACCATCGTCCTCCATACCAAAAGGCTTTACTCGCATAGCTTGCTTGATTGCAGTGCGCATTTCAAATTCATGGATAACCTCTGCAATAGTGTCCATGGTCAAGTCCACCCCTCAATCACGAGCCCATCTATATGTTGCGTCTCTTCCTTGATGGCCTGAAGTATCATGGGCCCACTGCACTATAAATAATTCACCCTTATGTTGCCAGTCCAGATCCACCTGAGCCACTTCAATCTTAGCAGCCTGGTCCACCTGCTGGTTGTTTTGATGTTCTTCAGTGGCCCGACTCTTAGGTACGTGAGCATCTACATGATGTACTTTTACAACCAGCTTCTCTACCCAGGCAGCAATATCTTGCCACAGTGCGCAGCCCAGATGGGTTTACCTCTGCGCTGCCAGTTGTTCTGCTTCCATTGCTGTAACCACCCCCACAGGGAAGCCATGAGTCAGTATAAAGATAAAGTACTGTCCATTTTTCTCGTTCAGCAATACCCAAAGCCAGCTGGATGGCTTCCACTTCTGCAAACTGACTCGATTCACCTTCTCCTTCAGCAGTCTCTGCAACTTGGCGTATACGACTCCATACAGCAGCCTTCCATCTCCGATGCTCTCCCACAAGATGACAGGACCCATCAGTGAACAGGGCATATTGCTTCTTGTTTTCTCGTAGTTTATTATACAGTGGGGCCTCTTCAGCATGCGTCACCTCCTCCTCTGGGGATATTCCGAAATCTGCCTTCTGGCCGTTGTGTGATCAGTGCGACCCACTTACTCCACGTAGCATCGGTTGCATGATGTGTAGAGGGGACGCTGCCTTTGAACATCCAGCCCAGCACCGGCAGTCGGGGTGCCAGGAGGAGCTCTGCTTCAGTACCAACCACTTCCGAAGCAGCTCGAATCCCTTCATATGCTGCCAATATCTCTTTCTCAGTTGGAGCGTAGCGGGCCTTCGGATCCTCTGTATCCCCAACTCCAAAACCCTAAGGGTCGACCTTGAGTCTCCCCTGGTGCTTTCTGCCAGAGGCTCCAGGTAGGGCCATTCTCCCCGGCTGCGGTGTAGAGCACATTCTTTACATCTTGTCCTGCCCGGACTGGCCCAAGGGCTGCTGCATGAACTATCTCCCATTTAATTTGTTCAAAGGCTTGTCGTTGCTCAGGGCCCCATTTGAAGTCGTTCTTCTTCCTGGTCACTTGATAGAGAGGGATTACGATCTGACTGTAATTTGGAATATGCATTCTCCAAAATCCCACAACGCCTAAGAAGGCTTGTGTTTGCTTTTTGCTAATTGGTGGGGACATGGCTGTTATTTCATTGATCACATCCATTGGGATCTGACGACATCCATCTTGCCATTTTACTACTAAAAACTGGATCTCCTGCACAGGTCCCTTGACCTCACTTTGTTTTATGGCAAAGCCGGCCTTCAGAAGGATTTGGACTATTCTCTCCCCTTTTTCAAAAACTTCCTCTGCTGTGTTGCCCCACACAATGATGTCATCAATGTATTGCAGGTGTTCCGGAGCCTCACCCTGTTCCAGTGCAGTGTGGATCAGTCCATGGCAAATGGGAGGGCTGTGTTTCCACCCCTGGGGCAGTCGATTCCAGGTGTACTGGACACCCCTCCAAGTGAAGGCAAACTGTGGCCTGCACTCTGCTTCCAAAGGGATTGAGAAGAATGCATTAGTGATATCAGTTGTGGCATACCACTTGGCTGCCTTTAACTCCAGTTCATACTGAAGTTCTAGCATGTCTGGCACAGCAGCACCCAAGAGCGGCATAACTTCATTTAGGCCATCATAGTCTACTGTTAGTCTCCACTCTCCGTTAGACTTTCGCACTGGCCATATGGGACTGTTAAAGGGTCAGCGAGTCTTGCTGATCACTCCTTGGCTCTCCAGTTGATGAATCAGCTCATGGGTGGGAATCAGGGAGTCTCAGCTGGTGCGATATTGCCGCCGGTGCACCATTGTGGTAGCAATCGGCATCTGTTGTTCTTTGACCCTCAGCAACCCCACAACAGAAGGGTCCTCTGAGAGATCAGGCAAGGTGGACAGCTGTTTAATTTCCTCTGTCTCCAAGGCAGCTATACCAAAAGCCCACCCTTTTAGGTCCTTAAAATATCCTCTCCTGAGGTAGTCTGTGCCAAGGATGCACGGAGCCTCTGGGCCGGTCACAATGGGGTGCTTCTGCCACTCATTCCCGGTTAGGCTCACTTCGGCCTCCAATACAGTTAACTCTTGGGATCCCCCTGTCACTCCAGAAATACAGATGGGTTCTGCCCCTTCATAGCTTGATGGCATCAGGGTACACTGTGCATCAGTGTCTACGAGAGCCTTATGCTCATGTGGATCTGATGTGCCAGGCCATCAAATCCACACAGTCCAGTAAGCCCAGTTGTCCCCTTCCTCTGCCTGGCTGGAGGCAGGGCCTATCTAGTCCTGGTCATCATAGTCGCTACCCACTTCTCGAAAGTATGAATCAGAAGTCCCTTTATTAAGATTGGAAGTGGAATCAGCCCTTCTACTCTGTCTGAGGAACTGCACATTGGAAGCTGGAGCAGCAATTTTCCTGGAAGGACCCCCTTGTGTGATTGTTTTTCCTTGCAAGTCACGTACCCGTGCCTCTAGGGTTGAGGTAGATTTTCCATCCCACTTCCTTATGTCCTCTCCATGGTCACGCAGATAAAACCACAGGGTGCACCAGGGTGTGTAGCCATGATATCTCCTCTCTTGAGCAGAGGGACGCTTACTCCTAATGGCTGAGACACTGGCCCGTGCAGGTGGGGAGCAGGACATATCCTCTTTGAGTTGCTGGACCTCCTGAGACAGTTTCTCCGCAGCAGAGATGCAGACCCATAGGGAGGAAGAGAAACTTTCTTCATATTGCCGGAGTTGGCCAGCCGATCATCCACCGTTTGTTTCTCTCCATCTTTCCAGGTCGTTATTGCCAATGAGTTTGCATGCGACACAGGTGCGCTCCGCACAAACTTCCGCCACATGGGTCAGGTGCATTTGACTTCATCTGGGTCTTTGGGTAACTGCTCGTTGTTCAGGTCATCATAAATCACCTCCAGCACGGCCAATTCCCTCAGGTACTGGATTCCTCTCTCCATAATGGTCCACTTGCCTGGGTGACATATAACGTCTTCCTTGAAGGGATATCTTTCCTTCACACCTGACAGGAGTTGCCTCCAGAGGCTGAGGACTTGTGCCCCTTTTCCAATCACTTTTTGTCAATGCCCCCTTCCCTAGAAAGGGATCCCAGCTGCTTGGCTTCCCTACCCTCTAATTCCAGGCCACTGGCCCCGTTATCCTAGCATTGGAGCAGCCAGGTGACAATGTGCTCGCCTGGATGACGACTGAAGTCTTTTCGCATATCTCGCAGCTCACTCAGAGATAGGGATCGGGTGGTTACCATCTCATTTACGGGTTCTGCCTCTTCCTCCTCCTGTTCCCGTGATGGCCCTGATTCATCTTCATCCCTTATGAAAAGACCTGATTTTCTTGTGTATTTTCTTTTTTGTATAGGGGCAACTGATACCAGCATGGGTTGGTTCTCTGTCGCTGGGGGCAGAGTAGCCGCTGTGCCTGCTGTGGGGGGTGGGGTAGCCACAGGCATCTCTGCATCTTTGTCATCAGATGCAGAGACCTTTTCTTCCCCTTGAGGGTTCTGAGTAGTGTTAATCAGGGCTCAGTAGGCAGGGGCCAGGCCCCAGCACATTGCAGTGATTTGCGTCTCCCTAGAGTTGCCAGGGTGACAGCATACTTTTTCCAAATATTCTACTAATTTTCCAGGATTCTGCACTTGTTCAGGGGTGAAGTTCGAAAACACTGGGGGTGCCCACCGTCCTAGCCATTTGCCCATGCTATCCCACTCACCCTGCCACTCATAACTATCCTTGGGGCAGATGTCTGGATGACATTCTTAAATTACTTATTAACCTTGGACAAAACCGAAACAATATTTCCAAGGAATACCAATAGATGTATCTTAACTACCCAGGGATGTTCAAGGTATTGACAAGTCATTTTAATGAACGACATCATAGAGGAAGATATAGTGAAGGTGCCATTCTCTATTTCCTCCATAAAAAATCTCTCAGAGGAAGAGGTATAATTGCTAATGGTCTCCATGAAGTGGTACCTGAAATCAGTAGTGGCTTCATTACAAATCCCAAATACCCCCCAATGCCAGCATTTTAATAGCAAATCTCCCAGGCAAAACATCACTAATCACTGCAGAGCACAGCAGACTACAAAACCCAACACCAATCTTTAACAGGTACAGCAAAAACAAGAGCATGGTGCAGATCAGATACATTAATATCGAGAACAGATGAATCAATATTGTGACCAGCAACAGTTAACAGATATAAATTCCTTAATACGCTCTAGTTAATCTGTTGCTATCTTAACCCTTCATGCCCCACATTGGGCACCAAAAAGGACTGTCGTGGTTTAACCCCAGACGGCAACTAAACACCATGCAGCCGCTCGCTCACCCCTCCTCTCCGGTAGGATGGGGGAGAGAATCGGGAGGGCACAAGCAGAAAAACTCGCAGGTTGAGAGAAAAATAGTTTAATAATGGAAATAAAATGAAGTAGAACAGTAATAATAACAATGATAACAACAATAATAAGAGAATATACAAAGCAGGCGATGCAGAATGCAACTTTAGAAAAGCCTTTGGTCAGAACATATATTCCCCTTTCTTCAGTTTTCTCAAAATCCAACTGTACCATTGGGTATTTTTTGGGCAGGATACAGATTGACATGCAGTGAGCAGGAAACTTAGTGTTCCAGCACTGCATACATCTCATATATTTGCTGTGGAGACCTACTGCCTCTTTCTTCTTCAAGGGATACATGTGACATTAGAAAAGAATGAAAAATATAAAAGCAGATAGAATATATATGTAGAAGGGTTCTACCTTCCATAGTTACATGGGTAAAATGTTCTTACAGTGTCTGGAGGAAAAAAAATACACTGATAACAACAACAAAATCCTTTCTGATGGAGAAAAAAAGTGAAATTGATGAGCCTTGATTTTCAGCCAATTGCAGAAATAAAAACAATACTGTAGCTACTCACTATACTGTATTTTCAATATACCATCAGTGTGGGTATACTTATACCAGTCCAGTTTCTCTATTTTCACCTCACTTGTTTCCATTCTTCAGTATTCAGGTAGAGTTGTCTTCACACAGGAACTGGGAAAAACACTGAATCTATGCTGAAAACAAGTTAGATTCATGCCATCTCAGTGTAGATCATAGATCATACTGCCTGTTAGACTGCAGTGCAAACTATCATCATGGAATTTCTAGTCCAAACTGAGGTAAGAAGTTACACATTTCATGTTTATGTTGCTGTTTACATCCGAGTATCTCAAATCTTTTCACAACATGGCTGCATTTTTTCTATTTATTATGCAGATGAGGAAATTGTCATTCAAAATTATAAGAAAATGCCCTGTCAAAGAGTGCCTTGGTGTAACCACTAGACTCTACTGTCAGATTCCAGAGAGAAAATTTACCTCTTTGATTTCAAACAACACAGACACAGTCCAAGTTTAAAACCACTAAAATAATAGTTTATTATTTCAGATTTCTTCAGTGGAAACAATTTTAAGGAAGAATGCCAAATACCCATCTACTATGGTCATCAAAATTAAAAACTTGGAAAGTTCCAAATAAAACTCATGATCTTTCCTTACTAGACCAGAGTTCTTTTCCAAAATACAGCTAGTGCAGCTAGGCTGGAAACATAATATCTACTACTCTATCTGTTCCAGGTGTAGGTAACTCAGGAGATGTGTTTCCTCTTGCCTGGAAGATCATCTCACCTCCGATACAGCTCGGTTTTAAAAGTCTTACGGGGTGAGTTCTTTGAGAAATGTGCTAAAGGGTAAGGACCTTCATTAGAAGGAATATAGATTGTATGACATTATAAGGTACTGGTGTCTATAACTCCTTAAATACTATATTTTGCCCCAGAAGATGGAGCTTTGAGAAGCACTTGCATACTAAATTCCGGATGCATAAATGCAACAAAGAAGTGGATATGTTTGAGATACTAATCAGGTTCTTTTTAGTAAAGAAAACGTATGTGACTATACAAAATGTCTATGGAGTAAATGACTATAAAAACAAACAGTATCACACTTGAGATATTTGAGTTGGTACACTGGAGACTTCATGGTTTTTAAGAATAAACCTTAGTTTAGGTTAAGATTGGGACCTAATACTCTTGAAATTGGGACTTAACCTTATCTTAATTTTGGCCACAGGGTACTTCTAGAGCAAAGTTGGTGGAATGTCACCACAAGAACCTGGAGCAGTTTTGCAAATGAAGAGAATATCTTTGCAGTTATCTGTGATATCCATTTGTAGAACATCTTGACTAGAGTACTGCTGAGGCACATCAAACTTGAAATCTGTCAGAACTAAAATACTCTGCATGTCTTAATATTCATACTTGGGTTTACTCTACTTAAGCTAATGAAATTGAGGATTTGTTGGGGATGGTTTTGTAATTTTTGGCAAATAATTTATTTGCAGGAAAATGCAGTTTGGGTTACCTTAAACCTATTCAGGAATATGAAACTAATTTTACAACTAGTTTATAACCAAAAAGTATGAATCATTTATGGGTTTTGGATTGAGGCACAAATAAAGAGAACTATCACACATAAAATTTGAAAGAAAAGGAAAACAATACCTTATTCTCTTTCAATTCAGTCACCTATTTTGTGGCAGCATTGAATTTAAAACCATATAACATATGATTCAGAGCAGGATTTGAATCAAAGTCTCAGGAAATGGCTCTGACCAGATTCCTACCAGGTATTCCATATTAAACTGTTCTCAGTTTCTCCAGGTGGAAGATAGTTTCTCTCTTTTTGGACTAATTATAAGGAAATGGTAAAATGGTCAATGGCTCAATGTCCGGATGGAGATCAGTGATGAGTGGTGTCCCGCAGGGGTCTGTATTGGGACCAGTACTGTTTAATATCTTCATCAATGACATAGACAGTGGGATTGAGTGCACCCTCAGCAAGTTTGCAGACAACACCAAGATGAGTGGTGCGGTTGACATGCCTGAGGGATGGGATGCCATCCAGAGGAACCTGGACAAGCTCAAGAAGTGGGCCCATGTGAACCTCATGAGGTTCAACAAGGCCAAGTGCAAGGTCCTGCACCTGGATCAGGGCAACCCCCGGTATCAATGCAGGCTGGGGGATGAAGGGATTGAGAGCAGCCCTGCCAAGAAGGACTTGGGGGTACTGGTGGATGAAAAGCTGGACATGAGCCAACAATGTGCCCTCGCAGCCCAGAAGGCCAACCATATCCTGGGCTACATCAAAAGAAGCGTGACTAGCAGGTCGAGGGAGATGATTCTGCCCCTCGACTTTGCTCTGGTGAGACCCCACCTGGAGTACTGCATCCAGCTCTGGAACCCTCAGCACAAGAAAGACATGGACCTGTTGGAGCGGGTCCAGAGGAGGGCCACAAAAATGATCAGACGAATGGAACACCTCTCCTATAAAGAAAGGCTGAGAGAGTTGGAGTTATTCAACCTGGAGAAGAGAAGGCTCCGGGGAGACCTTATTGCGGCCTTTCAGTAATTAAAGGGGGCTCATAAGAAAGATGGAGGCAAACTTTTTAGCAGGGCCTGTTGCGACAATACAAGGGGGAGTGGTTTTAAACTACAAGAGGGTAGATTTAGACTAGATATAAGGAAGAAATTTTTTACAATGTGGGTGGTGAAACACGGGAACAGGTTGCCCAGAGAGGTGGTAGATGCCCCATCCCTGGAAACATTAAAGGTCAGGTTTGACAGGGCCCTGAGCAACCTATTCTAGTTGAAGATGTCCCTGCCCATGGCAGGGGGACTGGACTAGATGACCTTTAAAAGTCCCTTCCAACACAAACTATTCTATGATTCTACGATGGAGAACTGCTAATTCTGGAAAAATCCCACAGTTAGTAATGTAAGCAGTCTCCTGCAAGGAAAGATTCATCCCTACTTTAAATAAAGGATAATGAATATCAGAACCTGAGTTTATCACATCACTGTGGCAGGCCATCTCCATGGTGCTCATAAAGCTGTCCCTCAGCTTTTGTTAAAAAATGTAGACCTGCTAAAGACACCTTTTTTGTAGAGTAGAGCACAATACTGTGTTTAGATTTTTTTCCCCCATTTATTTCAATTCACGGAACTTACTATGCATGTCTGTCTACCTAATGAAATCATCTACCAAAGGTCTTGGGAGTCGGAGGAGGTCATCGCTGACTGGAAGCTGGAAGCTAGCCAACATTATTCCAATTTACAAGAAGGGCACGAGGGAAGACCCAGGAAACTATAGACCTGTTAGTCTAACCTCAGTACCTAGAAAATTATGGAGAAAATAATACTAGGTGCTATTGAAAGGCATTTAAAGGACAATGCAATCATCAGGGACAGTCAACGTGTTCACAAAGGGAAAGTCCTGTCTAGCTAATTTGATATCCTTATACTATAAGGTCTCCCACCTAGTGGATGAAGGGAAGGCAGTAGATGTAATTTTTCTGGATTTTACTAAGGCTTTCAATACTGTCCCTCACAGTATCTTTCTGGACAAGTTGTCCAATTGTGGGATGAGCAGGTACACAGTGCACTGTGTGAAGAACTGAGTGAATGCCAGGGCTCAAAGGATTGTGGTGAATCGGACTACATCTGGCTGGCGACCAGTCACCGGCGGTGTTCCTCAGGGTTCAGTCTAGGGCCAGTTCTGTTCAGTATTTTTATCAATGATCTGGATATAGGAATTGAATGCACCATTAGCAAGTTTGCTGATGATACCGAAATGGGAGGTGCTGTTGACTCTCTTGAGGGACAAGAGGACTTGCAGAGGGATCTAGATAGACTGGAGCATTGGGCAATCATCAATGGCTGAAATTTAACAAGAATAAATGCTGGATTCTGCACCTGGCACAGAGAAATGCCAGACACAAGTATAAACTGGGAGAGGAGTAGCTCAAGAGCAACACTGCAGAAAGGGATCTGGGCGTGCTGGTTGATGGTAAGCTTAATATGAGTCAGCAGTGTGCCCTGGCAGCCAAGAGGGCAAACCACGGTCTGGGGTGCATCAAACACAGCATAACCAGCTGGTCAAAAGAGGTGATTATTCCACTGTGTACAGCATTGGTGCGGCCTCACCTTGAGTAATGTGTGCAGTTCTGGGCCCCATAATTTAAGAAGGATGTTAACGTACTTGAATGCATCCAGAGGAGAGCAACAAAGCTGGTGAAAGGGCTGGAAGGCATGTCCTATGAGGAGCAGCTAATGACACTGGGTTTGTCTAGTGTGGAGAAAAGAAGGTTGAGGGGCAACCTCATTGCTCTCTACAGCTTCCTGAGGAGGGAAAGGGGAGAGGGAGGTGCTGATCTCTTCTCCCTGGGATCCAGTGATAGGACGTGTGGGAATGGTTCAAAGCTGCCTCAGGGGAGGTTCAGAATTGACATTAGAAAACATTTCTTTACTGAGAGGATGGTCAAACACTGGAACAGGCTTCCTAGAGAGGTGGTCAATGCCCCATGCCTGTCAGTGTTTAAGAGGCATTTGCACAATGCCCTTAATAACATGCTTTAACTTTTGGTCAGCCCTGAAGTAATCAGGCAGTTGGGCTAGATGATCATTGTAGGTACCTTCCAACTAGAACTATACTGTTTTATTCTATTCTATTCTAAAAAGAAAATCAAACTGGATTTCAAACATGAAAAAAGCCTTCAACTATTTGTGTAGCCTCATGAGGCAACAAAGGAGGAGGTGAATACTGGTCAATAGGTCATCTGTTCTTGAACCCACTTGGACAGGCTAACTGAGGTCAATGGGGTTGGACAGTGTCACTGAGAGTAGGATTTAGCTCATAAAAATGCAATGGCTGTGGGCCATTTGTGTTACATAATAAACCTTTAGATAAACCTGTTAGAAAAAGTCACTCTTAAAAATACAGTCATTTATGGTAATGACTACTTTCCTAATACTCTATTAGCAGTGTTGCATTCCTCAGCATGTTATCTACATAATCATCTAAAAGAATGTCCCAGACAGTTCTACGTGAAATTCCAGTTCCTGCTAGGTAATGGAGTGCTTTTTAGATATCTGAATAAACAACGTTGGTGTAACACGAAACATGAACACACCACTGATAACACTTGGCCTTACCTACATCAGGAATGCATGTGTTGTTGAAAAATGTTACGCATTTTCTAAGGATATATGCATAATCTGATGATATAAATCATTAAAAAATGTATAATCGAAAGATATATAATAATTTAAAGAAATAAAAACCTTTGGAAGATCAAGTTAGTCCTATTTCTAATGCAACCAAGAATTACAGTATGTTACCCCTTATGATATAGCCAAAGTTTTTAATCAACCTACTGGGAGATATGAGTTAACCAAAAGGGAAGCTCTACCCTGCAGATTGTAAAGTTGAAAATGGGGAGAGGTAATACAAGTTATCCAAGGCCATGCTCCACAATTAAATTTCAGGGTTACATGATGCTTGTAACGATCTCCCTTTTTATTGTGTGAAACTAGGGTAACATAGTCTTGGCCATACTGCGACACAATGGCAGCTCACTAACTCAGTGTTCTGTCAGAGAACATGGCCATTCACACATATGATGCAGAAAGATGCCAGAGGATTTTTAAATGCTAATATCAGCATCAAATCCACTCATGAAGTATATAAGGCAGTTAAGTGTGCCTTTTTGGCACATATCATGTAAACTACCATAGCAGCATTGATGGGAGAATCTGCAGTACATTTAACTGTCCCTTTTCTGCTAGGGCTTCACCTTGAGAATGCCATTAAACAAGTCTCTTGCTCTCTGACTGCATATAGTAGATTTATGCTACCAGCCATGCTGTGAATGTAATCTACCTTAAAAAAAACCCAAACTCTAGATTCTGTACACTTTTTTCTTTTGATTGTGCTGTGCTTTTTATCTCACTATATCCTGTTCCAGAGTTAATTACACTTTCTGTAAAAAGCACTTTTTTTTTTTCAGTTGGCAACATCTCTTATTTCTTCCATTATATGAAGGATAGGATCATCCTCATTCATTCTTTTAGGAAATCTTCCCCCTATGCACACACCTTCCCACTTACTAATCTTTATAAACCAAACAATTTCAACTCTGTCTCACATCATAGTTTCTTCATGCTTTAAGTAATTTTTTGTGGCCATTCTTACATTCCCCTCATTTTTTTGAGATAGGATAACCAAAGCTGATTCCAGCAGAAAGTTGTCTCACTCATTTACAGAATAGTACAGGAGTAAGTTTTCTGAAGGATGTTGGCTCTGTGACTGTTCAATTCTCTCATTGAGCTTGTGGCTGCCTCTAGCCCTAAGCATTACAGTATTCTCACTGCTATTCTCTTCCTACTTTTAAATAGGCTAAAATTTAAAAAAGGAAGTCAATAACAATGAAAATATTCCAACATCTCACCCCTTTCCTGTTTTCAGATACGTTCCATTAATTTCATTATTTGCTTTGAACAGTTCATTAATTCAGTGGTAGTGAACATTGATAATAGAGCAGGAGGGCTTAGAGGAAAGGTTTCCAGTTGCTAACCTTCTAGTTACTGTACAATTACTGGCCCTCTGGACTTCGGTTCTCAAGCCATGTTTTACTGCCTTCATGTTCATGAATTCCTCAGGTGCAAGCCATCATGATTAAGCCCAACAGAATTACCATATGCACACCCTAAGATTTAATAGAATAAATAACTGATCAAGCCAGTCCTGTGATTCACCTATTTGGCCATCTACAGGAAATAATCATCCACATTGCAGTACTCAGTTTCCCCAAATACCTTGCAAGAGCAGAGTCCACAGCAGCTACTATGTTAGCATTGTGAAAATTTTTTATCCCAACAAAAGTTTTTTTCTCTTGCTGTGTTCTGACCACCCAGCTATAGAGCAGCAGTTCACTTTGATCATCCCCTCTTTCTCCTAAATTTAAGTAGCACTGATGCTATGGCCCCTATGCTATGGATCCTGAAAATTAGTAACAATGATGATTGTTATATGTAGCTCCCTGCAAGTAAGGCTGAGATACTTCTCAGATAGCTAAAACTCAGAGGAACTAGTTTGCTACCCATTCACCAAGCACACTTCAGTGTTGAAGTGGTAGTCTCTTTGCCAGCCTGGTGTCAGACTGTTTGGCTATATCCCCCACCTCACTGGACATCACTGTCAGAGGAGGATGTCAAAAGCATGGCAGCAGAGCAAGGTGGATCAACAGTTGGTATGTTGTGTCTTGGGTCGCAGCTGCATAACCATTTTGATGCAGGGGCTCAGCTCCACCCCTGTCTCTGGCCCAGGTATGCATTCTCCTGTACCTCCTTGTGCTGGGGTTAATTCTTGTTTAATTCACAACACATCAAGAACTCATCCACCTGAAAACAAACCTTTTTCTCAGGTTTCTAGTCTGCAACAAGCTCACTTCTTTGCTCAAGCTCACAGCACAGCCACATTAGCATTAGTGGTGGCACAAGGAAGGTGATAGAGTAGATGTAGACGGTTTCGGTCACAGAGAGAAGACTTCTGCTTTCAGTGGCAGCCAAAGCACATAACATAGCTTGCTGTGACCACGTAAATTCAGCCTCACTGAAGAGGCTATACAATTTCTCATTGGCTGACTTTCTTCCCCTAGGACTTTGCATGTGGATGGTGGAAGATTCCTGTAATCTCTGTCTTACTCTCCTCCACAGGTACACAATTTTAAAATGCTTTAAAAATTTGTGCCTCCACAAACATTTCAGCAAAGAGACGTATTAGAGAGGATATGTAATAAACATGGGTGTGACACATCAAATTTCTGGTTGCAATTGGGTGAAAGGTCAGAGTATGGCTCCCTCATGACCACAAACTATTAATGATGGCAAAAGCTTCCTATGATCTTTTTTGTGCTTTCCCTGACAATTTGGAACTGCTGGATTCTCAGTTGTCAAATCAGCTATGCCATTGTGTCGTAGTGTCCTTTAATTTGTCCTTAGCATCTTTGGAATGCCCATTTCTTAATACCCAATGATATATGAAAGGAAGAGCTGTTTCCAAGCTGCCTGGAGACAGCAATTCTTCTCTGCATTCAAGTCTAGGGCAGAAAACAGGTAAACACCAGGTGGGCACAGCAGACAAGGAAAAAAACTGAAGCAAAAGGCAGAAAGGAACAGCAAGTCTTGGACATACCTTTTTTGCTGCAGTAGATTAGATAGATTGATTTCATCTATGCACCTAGCCTGAGTTCTTTCACCCTGTAAGCAGTGCAAAAAAGAGCTCCAGAGCTAGAGGAGCAACCCACGGTCCTCAGGCAGGGCCACCCCAATGGTTCTGTGCCCTCCTCAACTGAACTCAAACCACCACCTCCATCTCTTTCTCCCTCTAATGTGTGTCTGTAAATGGCACTTTCTCCCCCTGTTGCACCTGGGATAGGACAATCCAAGTGGGAAACAGGTGCTTCTGCAGAAAAGGTCGGTGCAGAAGAGTGGCAGAGAGTTGCAACATTTGGCTAAGGCAGGCAACTTGGCTAAATTCCAGAGACAGACAGCCTGCTGGAGAGTTGCTGAGTGAAAGAGGGCAAGCACGCACCTTTCTTCCAAACTACTTCCTGATTTAAAGAGAGGTGGCTCTCTTCAGAAGCTGTAAGAAGTCTACTGTGTTCCGCAAATAGTCTTGTTTATACTCAACACAGGACTTCCAGCACATATTTTCAAGAACAGATTTTTTAAGAGAAACAGCAGAGTTATAAGAGAAGTGCCAAAAGTGGTCAGGGGCTACTTTTGGGTCCTCTCCTTTTCACTTTCTTTCTCTTTCAGGTATATTTTGTCCTTGTCTTTTGTTCCCTCCCAATGATAGTGACAATGATAGTGACAGGAGACCAAATGGGAAGGTTTGCTTGAAGCTCTTCTGCTTTAAATTCCAGGCAACCTTCTTTCTTGTGTCTCTTTCCACCACAAACAAAGTCCAAATGCATATGCTTAAAACCCAGCCCTGGGTAACAGCTACCCATGCCCTTTGGTTATCCTAAGATGTTCTTTTCCCCCTGTGTGAGTCATTAAACCAAAAGTGTATCAGCAAAGGGACTGAAAAGGAGTCCCCTCCGTAAGTTCTCTTTAATGCAGACCTCTGTTATACCTACAAAAATATCCTTGCAGGTAGTTGCTATCCCTGAATGAAAATTTCATCATGCTAGATTGGCAATAAAAAAATGTGAGGGACCAGGAATCAGGCTGTCATTTCTTCTCTCTCATGCTACTCAACTGAATGACCGTGAAAAACACACCAGCCCAAAACTGATATGTGAGGCTGAGTTAGGACACAGGTCTCTGTTAAACAGATATAACAAAGCCACAGAGTATCATCTAGCTGTCACCATAAACCAAGGATGGCAGCCTCATTCTCGAATCATGACCAGAAACCAAAGAAAACTTGTTTTGATCTGTAAAGCATGAGTTGGAATGATTGTAATCTGCTGCAGGTTTGGCAGGCTGGCTTGAGCCAGGACTCTGGGTACAGTCTGTCTGCTGAACTGCATGAGGATAAACCCTGCGAACTCAGAGAGTCTCACCACTCTGATGGATGTAAGACCACTGCTTTCCTTTCAAAGGGATTGGGGGGTGGGGGATGGGAAAGGGGGGGAGGGTTTACGTGGACAAATGTGAGAACCTTAGTGACTGGGAACATAAACCTCTATTTCCTCCTAGCATCAGGGACAGTCAAGATGAGAGATCTGTCTTCGTGCAAACAGATGAATGGCTTTAAAGGGGTGGGGGGAACATATGTAACTCAGTCTATAGAGCTGCCTATCATGTTTCTCCCATGAGGGTCTTTGTAAGTGGGTTCAGGTTAGATAGGAACAGATGTGTTCACACCAGCAAACTTACTTTATGTATAACTGCTCTGCTGATGGTTGTGACCAGCCTTTCCTTTAAGGACAGCAGTGATGCTTGTGTTCTCAGGAACACTTGTCAAAAATATCAGACAAACAGCATTTGTTCTAGTTTTCTTAACTGGAGAATAGTCTCTTGAAAAGTGGTCAAACATCAAAAGCCTGACTTTTGACAAGGAACAGGCCTAGAAGGGGTAAAATCCTATACTGCCCTCTCAGAACAAACTCTCTCTCACTCCTGTCAACAATTTAGAAAGAGCTGGCCCATTATCTTTACTCAGAAAAGTCAAACCAGACACAGCAGATAGATAGAATTTGTTTTCCTCACAGTTCAGCAGCCACCAAAACAAAGTACAAGCTTATCCACACGAGGACACAGACAAGTTTGGATGCCACGGCGTTCATATTGGTGCATATACCAAGGGGGAATTCCTATAGACCAGTGATGGGGCTGAAGTACATGTTACAAACATAGCAGTCAAACTGAGAATTATTGTTTTAAATAAGGTTACTCCAATACACACACAGGAAAATTGAAATTTGTCCAGACAAAAAAGATTATGTAACAAATGCTCAAGAGACTGATTGACTGATTTTCCCGAAGTTTGTCGGGTAAATATTTCTGGAATATCAAAATATTCTTCTAGGGTTTTCAAAAAACATTTCAATTATTTGAGTGCAGATAGGCTTTTGTCCTTTACTTTAAAATTGATCCTTTTCCTCCAAATTTTACACTATTTTTATTTGCTTGATGAGGTACTTTTATTTCTGACAGCTATTTCTCATCCTAGAAAAGTCAGCTTTGCAGCAGCCTGATACATTGGTTTGACTGAGTAAGGAGGCATTCTTTTTATCAAGAATTTCAGTGTTTGGAATGAGAGGGAAGAAATGAAATCAAGCTGCAAAATGCTAGTGAAATGAAATGACCTATCTCTATCAACACTATTGCTGGTCATCTAAAATATGTTCCCCCTCACACTTGTGGGTCCCAAAAGAATAGATAACTGAGCTAGACTCCTGATTCGTATCGGAGTTTGGATTTAAGTGTTCAAATTTTTTTTGTGTCTTTAACACCAATCCAGTCAGTGCTACTGAAAAATATAAAAAGATGTCCGAATCACAGAATCACAGAATGGTTGAGGTTGGAAGGGAGCTCTGGAGGTCATCTGGTGCAACCTCCCCTGCTCAAGCAGGGTCACCTAGAGCAGGCTGTCCAGGACCATGTCCAGACTGCTTTTGAGTATCTCCAAGGATGGAGACTCTGCAACCTCTCTGGGCAACCTGCTCCAGTGCTCCAGTGACCAAGCACTGGAAAAAAAGTGTTTCCTGAAGTTCAAACAGAGCCTCCGGTGTTTCAGTTTCTGTCCACTGCCTCTTGTCCTGTCACAGGGAACCACTGAAAAGAGCCTGGCTCTGTCCTCTTTGCATCCTCCCTTCAAGTATATGTGCACATTGAGGGATCACCCCTGAGCCTTCTCTTCTCCAGGCTGAACAGTCAGCCTCTCCTCCTAGGAGAGACGCTCCAGTCCCTTAATTATCCTTGTGGCCCTTTGCTGGACTCTCTCCAGTATGTCCATGTCTCTCTTGTACTGGGGAGCCCAGAACTGGACACAAGACTCCAGGTGTGGCCTCACCAGAGCTGAGTAGAGGGGAAGGATCACCTCCCTCGACCTGCTGGTAAAACTTTGTCTAATGCAGCCCAGGATACATTTTGCCTTCTTTGTGGCAAGGGCACATTGCTGGCTCATGGTCAACTTAGTGTCCAACAGGATCTCGAGGTCCTTTTCTGCTAAGCTGCTTTCCAGCTCTGTGGCCCCCAGGTATATTGGTGCATGGGGTTGCTCCTCCCCAGGTGCAGGACTTTGCACTTCCCCTTGTTGAAGTCCATGAGGTTCCTGTCAGCCTATTTCTCCAGCCTGCCAAGGTCCCCCTGGATCACTGCATGACCCTGAAGTTGATCTGAGCCTATCCAGTACTTGTTGTATTGTGTATATCCAGCAGGACGGATTGAGGAAAAGATGTTTCTTTTACTTACTAGACCATTATATTTATCTCAGGTATTATACTAAAGTGACATTAATGTGACTGCAACTATGCTGTCAAATACTTTTATTTCCTTGGGCAGCTCAACTCTGTATCTCAATTCCATCGTATGCAAAATGGGAACAATAACACTACATTTTATTTGTCTTAGTGTGACCAATTAGCTCCCAATCTCAAATACTACTATGGTAAATGGCTTTTATGTCCTTAGTATTTGTAACTCTTTGTAGGCAAGAGATGCTAGGAAGTGCTTAAAAGTCATTGTGCAAGGCACAGAAAGAGTATCCGTTAATTACATACTGAATTTGCTGTGCTAATGGTAAGAACTATTGCAGAGGGCAGGGAGAAGGGAATACGTAGTCTTGTGGAGGTTACAGATTGCACTGGAGTTAGCAAGACAAGTTTAAGCCTAAACGGGCTACGGTACTACCTCTTAACTCTAACACTAACAAGAACCTTCTCTCAGTTAGGACTTTGTCATGAGGTAGTTAACTTCAGGTGAGAATTCATTCCCACGTTCCCATTTCCTCCCTTCCCCCCATAAAACACAGCCAAGAGCAAAAATCTGGTATTTGAGGATACTGATTTTATTATTTTCTTATTCAGCCATTTTCAAGTGTAATTCAGCTTTGGGAAGTAAACCCTAAATGTGGAGCCTACACAGAACTCCATACTTATCATATACTCTTTGGTAGTACCCTCTCCAATTCAACTTTTTTATTTGAAAATTAAAAATGTCTAGCTCCACATTAGCTGTTAATTTTACAAATTTAACCTGGGGACTAAGAGGCAAACAAGTCTTGTTTCTTATTCTCCAAATTTAGTCATCTTATAAAGCAAAACATTGCAAAGCACGCTAGGTATCAAAACAGTAACAGATCAGCAGTGCATGATGAGAACTCTCACACTTGATACAATGATTTTACATGGTAGCAAATAAAACAAATGTATTCAATTGTGATTGGGGAGAACAAGCTAACGTGAGTTGAGGATGAAGAAAACAAGCTGAGCTAATGAAAAATACATGGGTAATGGAAGGATTTTGATGGGTGGAAAGGAAGCAAAAGCCCTTCAGAATGAGGAAAATATTTAGTGAGTAAGCAGAACTGAAGACACAGCCCAGAAAAAATCATAAGTAAACAAACAAAAATTCTGAAGAAATAGGAAAAAAGAGCAAGAATATTAAGAGGAAATAATCCTGGAAGTTAGTGTAAGTACAGTCTGTCATTTACAATTTAGGGAATTGGTATTTACAGTATTTTAAATTTTAATCTCATTTGGAAGGGCGCTACTTACTGTAAATATGAACCTCATGCCTGTGGAATAATGTCCTGCATTAGATCTGAGCTGCTATGTGACCAGCAGTTTCCAGTAAGCCTTCTTGACATGCTAAAAATCCCTTCTGGGTTTCTGATTGAAAAGTACCCCCAACTTTGAGATTTGGAAGCATTCAGTTCGTACTGCAAATGAGGCTATTGAAGTCAAAGCAGAAGGCAGGTCTCCAAAGTAATACTGAGCCAGGTGATATAGTTGAGTTCCTTTTGTTTTCTATAATTACAAATTGTGAAGTGCAAACGTTAAATGAATGGACACTTCCAGTATAATCTCAAAGAATGTGAAGTGATACCTGTTTAGTTGTGTTGCACTTCGACTTAGGAAGGGGAAATATTGTGAACTTCCCCTAAAGGGAAATTGAAAGGAAAAACATGAACGTTTAAGTTTTATGTAATTTCTCAATGCTGTTGTATTTCTGGTTCAAATGCAGCTGTCTCTTTTGTAACAGCTGTCTAGATTTTTATCATAATATAGAAAAGGCTCCCAAGTGGGTGAAATGATTGTTAATAAGTAGACCACTTGCAGAGGAATCAAAGTTGAAATTAACACCACTAACTGTTGCAACTTTCAGAGGTCATAAATAATCATTAACCTGCAGTTATTGTTAGTTTAAACTAGTTACACACGCATGTTTTTAAAAGTAACAAGTATCTTATCACAGCAAAATCCTGATAAGCAAGTGAGCATTAAGGAAAGAAATTTCCTTGAAGCTCAATATATTAGGTCTTGACAGGTGCAGAGGCAGATATCTAATCTAAATTGTAGACTTCTGTCTGTCATTAGTCTCACTGTCAACAAGTTCCCTCTACAACTGAGAGAGGGTCCCAAGGCAGGATGAGTTCCCATCTGAAGCAATCTCCCACTGTTGACCATTGAGAAAACCTGACATAGAGCAGCTACCTAATATTCATGTGATTAAAGTTAAAGGAAATCCACTGCCTGATGTCAGAAATTAACTTCTGAGTAGTTTTAGTTGGAATCAAATAGATGACCTTATGTACCGAAATATGTCTATGTTTTCCATTGTAATTGTTCGGTATGTTTTTCACAATCCTGTATTTGTTTATGAGATTTCTTTATTTTTTATTGTTTGTGTGATTTATTTAAAGCTTGTTAAGTTTGTGAAAAGGATTATACAGTAATATGGTCTTGTGATAGTGAGGAATCAAACTCCGTGACCCTTCCTGGCACACAGTATATATAGTTTTTCACCATGGAATATTTTACCTCTCTGCACTAGCAAAAAAGCTAACATACTTTCCAGTTTTGAAAACAATCTCTAAATATGGTCATATGATCAAACCCTGACATGATCTGTATATAAGGAATGAAGGAAAAGCTTTTTAATGTGTTCTTCAATTGCATCAACTTCCTGAACAAAGAGGATTTAGATAAGGCAATTACAAAGGGGCTGTTGGAGGAAACAGTCCAGTTGAGTGCATTGTTAGGTTATCACTGTTCTGAATAGACTCAGCTATGCATCATTAGTACCATACACCTAGAAGCTGATCGTCATCAGTTAAGTGGTTGGTGTCTGAACTTCTGTTACTATTGAAACATAAGATCTGGCTATAGAAGTCCGTAGAAGACTAATGTATGGAAGACTAATGCCTTTAAGATTCCATGTAGACAGAGTTGTTGTCTGTATGAGAAACAGGTTGTTGTGGTTTAACCCAGCAGGCAGCCAAACACCACACAACCACTTGCTCACTCCCCCTGCCCCCCCCCCAGAGTGGGATGGGAGAGAAAATTAAAAAAAAAAAAAAAGTAAAATTCATGGATTGAGGTAAAGACAGTTTAATAGAACAGAAAAGGAAGGGAATAATAATAATAATAATAATAATAATAATAATAATAATAATAATAATAATAATGGTAAAATATACAACATGAGTGATGCACAATGCAATTGCTCACGACCCGCCGACTGATGCCCAGCCCGTCCCCAAGCAGCGATCCCCCCTCCCTGATGAACCCCCAGTTTATGTACGGAGCATGACATCATATAGTATGGAATACCCTGTTGGGTTAGCTGTCCTGACTATGCTCCCTCCCAGCTTCTTGTGCACCTGGTAGAGCATGGGAAGCTGAAAAGTCCTTGACTACTGTAAACATTACTTAGTAACAACTAAAACATCAGTGTGTTATCAACATTATTCTCATACTAAATCCAAAACACAGCACTATACCAGCTACTAGGAAGAAAATTAACCCTATCCCAGCCGAAACCAGAGCACAAGTTTAGAGTGTTCTTATATGGGCAGCAACACTACCAATTCCCTATATGTCCAATGGGAAAAACAAGCTTGTGTAACAGGCAGTTTTAAATTACTTGGAGATTTATGGACTGAAGAGAGCAATGCATTGTCAACATGAAAAATTGCCGTTAATCAACCTAACCCCCACCTGCTGTTCCTGGAAAGTAATTACTCTGTTAAGTCAGATGCTGTGGTACAGGAAATGGTCATCCTGATGAGTATGATAGTCAGTCTTACTCTAGATCAGCTTAGCTCTCCACAAAGAGCCAAATTAAAAAATCTCAGTAAAGCTGGGCCACAAGAAGGTCATGACAGGAAGACAGTTCTGTGGCTGGAACATGTAAGAACAAAGAGAAGAGCAATTTTCAGTGTTGAGGTCTAATAGTAGTTTATCGTGCAATCTTGGACAGCATTTAGGTTGAACACTCAGGGATCTTCAGATTTTTTGTGCATGATTTGACAGATGCAGTAACTAAGCTCCCAGTAAACTGTGGGAATTTTAAATGAGTTCCTTAAATTTGATTATTGCTAGGATGAATAATTATGTCCCACTTTATAGGATATTTCAAGTGTTTTAACATCTTTGCATGATTCAGGATATAGAAATATAAAATGTTATTGAGAACGTAACATCCAAGATAAAGTTACAAGAAAGCAGATGAAAGCCTGCTATTACACATTCCGGAACAAAACACAGAGGAAGGTTTTGAGCTGAACTGACCACATGATTTGGTCTTATAGAGAAAGAGGTAATTAGAAATTGGGAGCATACATCCAGCATTATAAGTCTGAACTCTTCTCTCCTCAACCTGGAGAGTGGATGCTTCCACTCTCCATAGGCAGGCTACTTACTTTAATAAATAAGCTTTTATCAGAATGGTCACCAAGTGTCTAGAATTACTACAACACATGCCCCAGTTCCAAAAAGGCTGAGTGGTTTATTGCCTAGAACATCTTCTAACCTCCTTTGGGAACCAGAGAATAGATCTATAGCAGAAGACTTTTGATGAGCTTAATCTGCGCCTAAAAGTCCTGATTCTGCCATTGTTTTCTTACAGACAGATATTGCAGAAGAGTGGTTTGTTAAGACAAAATGCTCAATGTTTTCAAGACAATATGTTTTACCTTTACAAAGCAACTTCTATCAAAGATATTGAAGACATTGCACACGAAAGGCAGAAATTATGGAGATATGTAAAACCATTGTCTTCTCTATTCCATTCTTCAGCTACCTCTGTAATAGTTCGTGTAAAGCAGAGGAGTATCTTGTCAATATGGAAGGGGAAGAAGAGCTAGCATACTGGTATGGTCACATCAGAAGGGCATTATTTTCATTACAAAACCAAACTTCCAGGCCTCTCCCTTCTTCATGTGAAAATACTAGTGTTCTGGAATTAATTGTCTTATTTTAGTTTATACCTTATCAAGGAAGTGGTAGCTTTACTTGGTAAGGCTATACTTTATAGCACTGAGTTTTCTCAATGCTCTGGAAAATATAACTATGAAGGCAAAACCAGGGACCAGTGTAAGTGATCAGCACACAACTGGATTTGCATGAAAGGAAGGATGATTAGTGCTGCATTTATTGCAAAGATCCTCGTATGCAAAATCCAAGGTACCATTGGAAACACTTCATATGATGTATTAGAGATGACCATGTGAATAGCTTCAAATATGAAGACACACAAATGTCTAAAAAACTGCCTGGCCTTTCCCATTTCTTACATGAGGGAATGGTAATTTAACTTTCTGGATTTTTGCATATTTATAATTTTTATAAATCAATTTTAATATTGTAATTCATTTTTTATACAACTTTAAAAAATGGAGTTGAGACTTGTTCTTATGTCATTGAGAGCTAAAAGAAAAATATTCTAGAAATCATATCTGTCATTGGCAAAATTTGAATCCCTATTCCATAATCCTAATCATCATTGGTTTAACATTGCCATAAGAAGTTTCTTTATTTCTTTAATGGTTTTAGGTATAAGACAAATGAATATTGTGTTACAATGTCCCTTCATTTGATATGTTTTACCATCTCAAACCAGTTGGTGATTCTGGGATAAAAGCATTATACAGGCATAAAACAGGAACTGTTATGACAAATATCTTATTTGGATGGTTACCTTATTTTGACTACTGAATTTTGCATAAGCTCTTCTATTATGATGCTGATAGTTCCTGAAAAATGTTTATGCTCTGTGGTAAATTTGGAGGGAATTTTACTAGTACAGAGCATTGTTTATTGAAAGATTTTTACAATGTAAGTAAGAAGACAAAAATAAGATATACTATTAGTTTAAAGAATGAGGTATGAAGAGATTGTTCCTGGGGAGCAGAAATAGAGACAATACTGTTCAAAAAAAGTAAAGAGGGAAGTTATCTGCTGGTGAGAAGAAAGATTGTCTGTCTTATTAGACACATTGACAATCAAGGCCAGTCAGAAAATGAAACCATATGTTCGGGTATCACTTAAGGTTGTAGCTGAGGATGAATTGCTTAAATCTGTGTAAACAGAATTCTGAGGTTTAGTAATTTTTTTCAAAAAAGGAGACAAGACAATTCTGTATATAAGGTTTACCTACACTAATAACAGCTGTAGATTTTCTAAACATTTATTTAAAATTTTATTTTCCAGTGACCTTTATTTTAAGAAAAGAAAAATATGTTTTTACTTTTTTACTTTTGTCATTATTTTAATTAGAGCAGTCAGCAGCCTCCAACATAGACACACACACACACACAAATTCTATTCTTTCTTTCTTCCCACATTTACCTTCAAAGTTGACTTTGCAGTTCTAACTCCTAATCTATTGGATTTAGCAAATGCATTTAATTCTTCTTCTTTTTTTTTTTCAGTTCGTCTTATCCATTATCATTTTGCAGCATTCATATTTTCCTCAGAGCAAAAGTTTGACTCATACATTGTTGTTTCTCTTTGAAGCATGGAGATCTGAATACTAACATGACCCAACATGAACAGGTACTGAAACCGTCAACTGTAATTTAACAGTTTATTAAGTAAATTAGGCAGCTGTTATGAGAAAGAGCTTTTGATATGACACCACCCAGCTAAAAACATCACCGAGATATAAATGTGTTCCTAATAGACTGCCACCAGACTGACATCCACCTTCCACAGGTACTGAAAGGAAAAACTTATGACAGAAGCTGAAAGCAAATTCATACACATGCATGTGCACACATGAATATTCACAAACTGACAGGCACACAGATATGAATGAAGCCAAAGCTCAGAGTCCTTTATATGCTTACCTAAAGGATGTTGGACCTAGCAAATTATTGATTTTCTCCTTTCTTTTCTTATTTTTTTTTCTTTGCCTTTATTTTCTAAGTACTATGTACTTATGATAATGCTGGAAGTCTTAAAAAAGCCCCCCAACATTGTTCCATTAGACAATAGACATTGTGAAACAAACAGAAGAAGAAACAAGTTACTGGAAAGGAAAATTGACTTGGCGAAGAGGGTACCACATAGCAGTAGAGGAACAGGAATAACTGAATCCACATATCCAGATGGAATGATTCATGTATTTCCTCAAATAAAAAATAAATCATACACACAGCTCTGGAGCAAACTTAAGAGACACTAAAACAGCTGTCATAAAGAAAATACTTCAGATGTTCTTTATTGCTTTGATGAGAAAGGATGAATGCTGGGAGTTAACAATGTTCAGCTGTCTGTAGCAGAAGCACATCCTCACTCTTTTGGCATGTCTATAGATGTTGTTTCCCTTTTTGTGATCTTCAAGTCAAGGCTGTATGAACTGAAGTCCAGCATCACCATTCCAATGACAGTTCAACCAGTGATGTAGAGCTGAACTTCACTTGCTTATGCATAAACATCCTATGAAAGTCATGCCTCCTCCAAGAATAATATAACTTTATATCCGTGATACCCTCCACGTGCTTCAAGGCTATATTCCCCTTTGTTCCAAGATTAAGGCAAAATGGACCATGGACCATGGAGGCCTTTCTTTTCGTCTGTCTCAGACTGTGATGTTTTACTAGTTGTAGTTAGATTTTACTAAATTCATATGTCCCATGCTTACAAAATGAAAGAAGGAAATCTGAGGCAGTATTTTTATTGTTTCTTTTTTATCTCTGAAGTTGTAACTGCAGATCACAATATCATTGGGTAGAAATCCCACCCCTTCATCTTCAGTGGAAACACTCATCACTACTCCCTGCGGATCTGTGATCACATAGATGGTAAGTAAACAGGGCTCAAGCTGGGTTTTAGAGGGAACATTCACTTCCTGTGATGATATTAGAGAAGCTTTTCCTTATTTTCATTTTGGCATAAAACCTTATAGATCTGATCTAAACCTTTTTGCAAATCACTTAAGGCTTGCCTTTTTTCTTTTTTTCCTCTCTCTTATTTCTGTCTGTCCTCTATTCCTCCATTTCTGGTCCTATTGTTTTTCCTTTTTCCTTCCCCTCATCTTCTCCCACATGAAGAAACATGTTTATCAGAAATGTGGAATTTAAGAAAGTAGAAAGACAGAATGGAGAAAGTCTGATTGTTCTAGCCAGGCAATACTTTGAATTTACAATTGTCCTCTTACAGCTAAAAGTTGCATTTCTGCTGTCTTACACCTAACCCTCCAATTTTGAGCCCAGTTTCTAAACTGGAGGATTGGAGATCAATTGCCAGAATTCCTGTATGATATCAAAATTATGGGCCAAAGTGACTTACCTTAAGGTATTCAGGAGTCTACTTTTAAGGGAGGATTCTTTGAGGATTTGCATGGGCTATGGGCATTACACATCTCACAGGAAGTCGAGAGGGCAAGTGTACTAAAACATGTGAGCTCTTCAGATAATATGGTAATACAGTCTTAAAAACACTCAGGTGGACATTTATTTATAGATTTTAGAAAAGGATAAGATTAAAATATTTGCTTAGGTTTAACGTTAAGTCCATAAGATAATTTTGACAAAATGTGCTGAAATGAACTAGATTAAAAAATAATTTAAAGATTGTCTCAATTTTGTCTTCTCAACTGTAGGTCTGAGCTTAGCAGAAAATTTTCCTTTACAATCAAAATGATTGTATGTCCAGTTCCACAGTTACAAAGCCTTCTCAAAATACCCGGGTAGTACTATCACCATGGAGAACAAGGCTGTTCTCAAGTATAGCAGTTCCTGAATGAAGCAATTACAGCACTGAGCCCAATTTTAAACTGCATTTTTACTAAATGAACAAAAGTTAAATGAATCCTCAAATGGAGGTGTCTCTGACAATTTCATGATGTTTTGATGATAAAAATCTTCCCTCATTTACTTGCTAAATGTTATTTTTAATTGCTTTCTTCTCATAATTCTGTTTTTTCTCAGACACATTTCTAGTTAGTCAGTAGAAATGTAAAAATGTAATAAAATCAGTAACATTTCGATGTTGTTGATGTCAAATAACATTTTGCATGAGTTCCTAATTTTGCATAAGTTCCTAATTTCTAGAGGCAAGTGTCTTGACTTACTGAGTTGGCATAACTTGAATAGTTAGGCTAACGTTAGAGGCCCATAGTCCAACCTTCTGTATGTTACTATTAGGGAAGTAACTTCAGTTAAATAAGCACAATTAGGAAAAAAACCCACGTAACTGACAGAAAGAAAACTTATACAAGAATATTTTTCTGGCTACTTGCCATACCAGTCAACAAGCAGCAGCTTGAAGCGGTTCACCAACCAGTAAAGATCAAACTGTTTGGAAGATGCTCTCCACCTTATAGAAATGATCACCTCAGTGCAAAGTGGGACAGTACAACCCTACCATCAGGGATGTCTGACTCTGGAGGATCTGCAGGGATGTCTGGGACCCAGCCTGACCCAACACGGTTAACACCCTGTTCCTCCCAACTACTGACAATTGCCATTGTGATCATTCAAGAAGCTGGAAAATAGGGCCTGAATAAGCCCTAACAAATAGGCGTAAGCATCAATATTTGAAGTCTAACCGTAATATTAAGACTTTCACAGCTGGGAAGTTTATTCAGCCTTGTGAAATACTTGGGGCTGGTATTCATGGATTATTTACTTTCTTTCTCACCTACCTTGAAAACACGCTCTTCATCATAATGTTTTGAGAGAGAGCCACAAAGGGATTTTTTATGTAGGACCCAATCCGACAAACCTTAATGTTGATTAAATGCAATTACACTGTAACTTTGATGCTATACTTGGAGATTTTCCCAGCATTTGTGTGAAGAAAGCAGAAAGGGTTTGGTTCCCAACATGGCAGATCACCAAAGCTTCCATTGCTCCATACGTAAACTGCCATATACTACTTCTTTTTAAATTCTCCAGCAGAGCTACATAAGATGAGTTCCATGTTCTTCCTCAGTCTCAAGTGTAAATGGTCCTGTACATCTTCCTGTTCATTGTTAAGAAATATTTATAATACAGCAGTACACGGTGTTTCCACCCTGTAAAACTACCTCCATTAATAGAATCTGAACTCATCGTGGGCTCTGTTCCAGCTGTGTAAAATTGAATTACTAGGAAACCACAGTCACTCACTGCATTGCCTGTGATTATGTTTTCTGCACTCAGCAATATGTGGAAAACCCCTCATTTTCTTCAAGTCATTTGAAAAACCACTTATTTTCAATTAAGTTCTCATTGCTGTAATTTACCTATACATGGTCAGTACATCATTGTTACATCTGCAGACAATCTAGTATGAGATTTTTCCACCTTTGTCCAAGGAATCTCTTCCTGCTCTAATACAGAGGGTGTATATCTCCTCTTATGATTATCAGATCTTACAGTTTGCAATTGCCCATGACTGTATAACGGCTTCTAAATCATCTGGGTCTTACTGAAATACACTGATATTTAATTTTTTTTTTAACTTAGCTCTGGATCCAAAACATTATATCTAGTCACACCTCTTTATGCTAATCACTTCAACTCAAGTAGCTGTTGTAATTAGTGAAGAGTGAATAGAGTCTTATGGCTGTAAACTGTGTAACAAAGCCCTGCGTTTGTCATAGTATAGCACAATACTCTCGTCTAGTAGCTACACTACACCTAATTTTTTCCATGAACTCCTTGGCACCCTTTCCTCTCCACAGCTTTAACAGAACAGATCCTCAGTCCACTTTTTTCTGTTTTTAGTATTTTGCAAGCAGATGTTCAGTCATGGGAATATATTCCCATCATACTATGCTAAAGTTCACTCTGAAGCAGACTTCAAGCACTTCAAGATCATATAGGATGCTGATGAAAAGCTGAGTTTCAGCTTTCTTCCTTTGCTTATGCTTCCATCATGCATGGTAACCTGACTTTAATTCAGATGTGTGCTTCCATTAGATAAGCAGAAAGTAAGAGCACATTTATGTGCTGAAGGAAGATGAAATGTGTACTTACCCATTAGTGAGCAAGCAGAACAAAGTTACACACACACACACACACACACACACGTACCATGATGACTTTACAATTGCTTTCAGATTTTGCTTTGTCAGTCAGCCATATGTGTGCTGTGGATAGATTAATACAGGATTTAAGGAAGAGATGAACATCATCCTATTTGTCCCCATTTCCAGAGAAGGTGTCTCAGATAAACACCAGTGATAGCTGGGTCTGACCTGCCTTCAGAGCATAAGCCTACTCATACTCAGACACAGGCTTACTTCACATGCATTCAGACTGTTTGCATAAAAGATCATGCACCAACAAGGATTTGGGCAAGGGGATAAGGAAAGACAACATAGACCCAAACACGGAATTGTTTAGAATATGGATGGGTCAGACATACATTCATTCCTCTTTAGCTGAAGTCTAGCACTGACTATATCTCATAACAGTTTGTCCTTGTTCAGCACTGGGTAATAAATTGGGCATGGCTGTGTGGATGCTCCCTCCTAGTTGCTGTACGCAGCAAAGAATGATGAGGTAAATAGGACAGCCTGAACTTAGCAAGGGCATGCTGTACTTCAGAACAAGTATGTTGGCTTAGCTGGCTTTCCAAGGGACAAGCCGCCCTTTAGGTCATCACACACAGCCAAGGTGGCCTAGCAAAATGAACTTAGGAAATCCTCAGCAGCAATAAAATACACCATTTTTCTTGACACTTTGCTTCTGTTGGTATTATCTCTAGTATATCTGATGGATGCATTTGGTATATTTTCATGATTATTATGGTACAATGCCTGAACATAGGTGGATAAGAATTTTCTTCTGAGAACACCACTACATCATTCCTCTACTCTGACAAGGGTAATTTTTAGGGAGAGCAGAAGAATACTGTTTGGAGGCAGAACAGAGAGATTACTGTCAGGGTGTCTTGACTCGTGTCAGCAACTTGTGTTGATTCATTTTGCTTGATAATCAAACCCCTGAATCACTTAGATAACTAAGCGCCCAATGTGTTACATGTGTTGTAGGATTACATTACAGGATCTATTCTTAGGTCTTACTTTGCACACCTTTTCCAAATTGAGGCACATTCATTCTAGCACAAAACGTTTCACTCTTTTTGCCACTGTAGTGAAATGTTATCAAATTGAGAGTACCAAGTACTGACTAGGAAAGGATTTTCAAGGCTTCAAACATCTCCATGTGCCCTAAGGAACACAGGCATTATTTATTATATAGATCAGTATAGGAATTTACATAAAGTCTGGCCCCACAGACTAACTGAGCAAAACCACATCCAGGAGCACCGAAAAATTTTGAGTGGAAGGGCTACCTAAGCCCAGTGCTGCCCATGTGAAAAAAAAAAAAAAAGGTGCTGTTGTTTTGTCATACTAAATCAGTGAATCTTCAGTTAAACTCTTGTTGAATTATTATGCAGCTACAATGAACATGTTCTCAGAAGGACTTGATAAGCAGGAAGAACTGGTTGCAGATGTGATAATCAGTGGCATCCTTGAAATAGGGGAGTTCAAGATACTGAAGGGTGTGAGAGTAGCGGAGTACAGACCCTGGATTTCAGGTGAGCAGATTTCAATTTCTCCAGGAAACTGGTGGGTGGGATTCCACAGGAGGAAACTCTGAACTGAACTCTAAAGGAGCTCAGGAAAACCTGTAGGTCTTTAAAGAGCATCCTCCAAGTGCAAGAACAGTCCATCCCAGTACTCAGGAACACAAATAGATGTCTCAGAAGATTGGTTTGTCTAAGCAGGGAATTCATGATGGAGCTCCAATGCAAAAAGGCAGCATACAGAAGTGGAAGCAAGGTCAGATTACAAAAGAGAAATATTGCATAAACAGGTAGGAATGGTGTTAGGAAAGCTAAAGCTCAACTAGAGTTGATGCTCGCAAGAACATCAACATCAACAAAAAGGGCGTCTATTGTTATGTTAATAGTAAAAGCTGGAACAAAGAAAATGATGGCCTGTTGTTGAATGGGTGGGTAATTTAGAGTCAGTGGACATAGAAAAGGCTGAGGTACACAATGCCTTCTTTGCTCAGTCTTCACCAACAAGCTCTCTTAGGCTTGGCAGGAGAAGTCAATGAGAAGGAGAACTAGTGGAAGACTGAGTCAATGATCACAGGCTGGGGAACTTCAAGCTGAATAGCTTCACTTTAGTCACTGGACAAAATAATGGAGCAAGTCCTCTGGGGACATGAGGAGAAGGTGATTTGGAACACATTTGCCGAAGTTAAATCATGCTTGACCAACTTTGCTTTCTGTAATAAAATGATTTGATTTGTGGATAAGGAGAGAGCAACAGATGTTATTTACATCAAATTTGGCAAAGCCCTTTCTTGCTCAGTATTCTTGTATTCAAGTTAGGGCACTGTGGTCTAGATGGGTGGACAACCACATGCATAAAAACTGATTGAACAGTCAGGCTCAGAGGGGACTGGTTAATTGGTCAGTAGACTGTATTCTGCCTGGAAACTAGTAACCAGTGGGTTATGGCAGGGGTTATTCCTGCAGCCTGTCTTGTTCAACGTCTTTATCAATGACCTGGAGGAGGTGACAGAGTGCTTGCTCATCAACTTTACAGATGATGCCAAACTGAGAGAACCAGTTGATACATGTGGGAGCAGGACTGCCATCCAAAGGGTCCTAGACAGGCTGGAAGAATGGACGGAAAGGAAGCTTCTGAAATTCATCAAGTGTACATTCAAAGTCTGCACTGCAACAGTGCAGGCTGGGAACTGATTGGCTGGGGAACAGCTCTGCTGAAAAGGATCTGGGAAGTCTTGGTAAACAGCAAACTGAATATGAACCAGCTGTGTACCCTGACAGAAGAGGAGGCAGACAATATCCTGGACTGTATTCAAAGGCACATAACAAGTAGATTGGGAGATGTGATTATTCCCCTCTATGCAGCAATTCTTAGGCCACATCTAGAGTACTGCATCCAGTTTTTGGTTTTCCAATATGAGGAAGACAAACTGAATGAGACAAGAGGAAGGCCACAAAGATAGTCAGAGGAATGGAACATTTGCCCTGTGAGAAGATGCTGGAGGAACTGAGCTTGTTCAGCCTAAGCAAGGGAAGGCTTCAAGCAGACTTAATAGTAGCCTTCAAGTACATATGAAGAAGTTATTGAGAAGATGGAGCCACGTTCTTCACAGCAGTGCATGGTGGGAGGACAAGAGGCAAGAGACAAAATTAAAACAAGAGGTTCCAACTGGATATAAGGAAAAAGCTTTTCACTATGAGGACAGTTCAACCTTGGAACAGGTTTCTCAGAGGGTTTGTGCAGTTTCTTTCCTCAGAGGCTTTCAAGATCAGATTGGAGGAAGCCCTGAGCAACCTTGTCAGACCTCATAGATGACCCTGCTTTGAGCAGGAGTATGGACAAAATAACCTCCTGATGTCCTTCCAACCTGAATTATTTCATGATTTTATGATCCTAGTTCTCTAATCATAAGAACTTGCCCCAATGGAGACTATATCAAACAAAATAGACTGTACCCTGTTCTATCCATGTTCTGTATCACCTCCTAAAGATACAGAATAAGATGGTTAGAGAGATGATTCTCAGTTCTATCTGTAGGCTTCCCTGGCTAAGTCTTTTTGAGCTCATATGGCAACAAGGACCTAAACTTGAAAACTCAAAGTCTCCTTTGAAAACTAAGTCATTTCTTCTCTTATAGCCTTATGATCCATATCATGAAATGGGGAGCTATTCCATACTAAACAGCTGTACCTGGTTAGGTTTCTTTTTTTTGACTTTTCAGTGCCAAGACAATGGATGAAACATCACCCACAGAAAGGTTAAACAGTGATTAAACACTTTTGAATTTGTTTCATGCATTCGCATTCCTTCAAATTACTTCTTAAAAACTCTCCTGTCCTTAATAGATTTTGTTTTATTTAGTGACATGTAGAACTAGTCAAACAGGACTCTCACCATTGCCGACTTTATTTTTTTTATGCGTGACAGGGCTTTCCCAGTCTCAAAGGTGAAATATACAAGTAGGTGGCAAATACAAACAGGAAAGGGTTACTTGTATGCATACTGAAGTTTGTAAGTGAAGAAAATGCTCAATGATTACAAACAAGCAATTCCCACTTGTGTGTATGTGGGTGTGTGTTTGATGTGATCAAAATGAATAGAAATAGACTAACCAACTGCCTCCAAAGGTTCAGAAATCTTATTTCAAAAGGATGCAACTCATAAAACAAACATACTAATTTGAAAATGAAAGAAAGAGGTAGAAATTGAATATCAGTTGCAGATAATAGAAGAGGACTGAAACAACATGACTAAGGAGTGCCCTGAAATGTAAGAACCTTGACTAGTGGGGACTGTGAAGGTAAATGGGAACAAGAAGTCCATACTAATGAGCTACCTGAAATACTCAGAAGAAAAAAAAAAAAAGCAAAGACTGCAGGAATTCAGATACCATTATTCAAGAGAACAAAAACTACTCAGCTGTAATATTGCACTTCTCTTTACTAGATCTCATAGTATTTTATAAATAATGATGAATTTAAATAAAATCAGGTCAGAGTACAAGTAAAACACTAGTAGATTTACTCTGTAGTTTGGGGTTTTAAGGCACTTATTTGGTGTTCAGAAGGTCAAATCCACATCTTTTTTTTCAATTACTAATTACAAAAAAGTTGAGTAGCTTCATGAGGACAGGCTGACAGAGCCACAGCCTAGATGTAATGGCTGTGTATTCTGTTTTTTTTGTCTTGAAAATAAGTTGAACCATTTTTAGACCCCTAAGCCCAAGGAAGTTTTGAGAGCTGCTGAGATATCTCCCTTTGATTTGACAATAACTGCCAAGAATATGCAGGACTGTCTGGTCATCTCTCCTCCTTAAGCATTTCTTATTTGCCGACTCAGATGGTTTCTCAACCAAGTTTCTGTGTAGTATGAATTTCTTTTTTTTTGGTGTTTCACCATTGTGGGTTAACCCCAGTAGGCAGTTAAGCCCCACACAGACGCTTGCTCACTCTCCCCTAGTGGGATGGGGGAGAAAATTTGTCCTGGTTTTAGCTGGGATAGAGTTAATTTTCTTTCTAGTAGCTGGTATAGTGCTGTGTTTTGGATTTAGTATGAGAAGAATGTTGATAACACACTGATAGTTTTACTTGTTGCTAAGTACCTGCTAGTCAAGGACTCTTCAGAGGCTGGGCGGGAACATAGCCGGGATAGCTGGCCCAGCTGGCCAATGGGGTATTCCATACCATATGACATCATGCTCAGTATATAAAGCTGGGGGAAGAAGAAAGAGGGGGGACGTTCGAGGTGATGGCGTTTGTCTTCCCAAGTAACCGTTACGCGTGATGGAGTCCTGCTTTCCTGGGGATGGCTGAACACCTGCCTGCTGATTGGAAGTAGTGAATTAATTCCTTGGTTTGCTTTGCTTGCATGCGCGGCTTTTGCTTTGCCTATTAAACTGTCTTTATCTCAACCCACTAGTTTTCTCACTTTTACTCTTCCAATTCTTTCCCCCATCCCATCACGGGGGGAGTGAGTGAGCGGCTGTGTGGTGCTTAGTTGCTGGCTGGGGTTAAACCACGACAGCCCTCTTTGGTGCCCAACATGGGGGGTAAAAGTGAGAAAACTTGTGGGCTGAGATAAAGACAGCTTAATAGGTAAAGAAAAAGTTGAACGCGCAAGTGAAGCAAAATAAAGAATTCATTCACTATTTCCCATCAGCAGGCCATTCCCAGGAAAGCAGGGCTTCATCATGTGTAACAGTTACTTGGGAAGACAAATGTCCCCCCCTTCCTCCTTCTTCCTCCAGCTTTTATTTCTGAGCACAACATCATATGGTACGGACTATCCCTTTGGTCAGTTGGGGTCAACTGTCTTAGCTGTGTCTCCTCCCAACTTCTTGAGCACCCCCAGCCTACTTGCTGGTGGGGCAGTGTGAGAAACAGAAAAGGCCCTGATGCTGTGCAAGCACTGCTCAGCAATAACTAACGCATCCCTGTGTTATCAACGCTGTTTTAATCACAAATCTAAAACACAGCACCATACGAGCTACTATGAAGAAAATTAACTCTATCCCAAGCAAAATCAGTACATTCAATTAATTTTCTCTATATATCATTGTGCAGGAAGCCTAGATGGCTAAATGACAGCAGAAGATGCCAGTGTGGGAGAAATCCCAAAATTAGTCGGTACAATAATGATATAAGATAAGAACCCAGCCCCCAAACCTCCAAACTCAGCCCAGATGTCTAATGAAGTAATGTGTAGCCCCAGGAGAATGATTTAAAGCAACCTTCATTAAGTACCCAGTTACCTTATGTGCTTCTATATTCTATTTGCATATTTTTCAGGTATGCCTACGGAAAAGAAAATACTACGGAAATTGCCTGAACTTTTCCCTAAGTCCTATGTTCTCAAAATGCTTTTGATGCTGCTATGCAATTACTATTAAAAATAAAGATTCTAATAACGATGTAGCATTTGTGTCTGACCATAAAGACAAGTTCAAGACTAAAACTCTGCAGTTCCTGAGAAGAAAATATGTATATTTGTATAAACAGAGGAGAACTTAGGTGTAGGTGTCTTGCAAAACCTGTATGTACAGTTAGATGTTTTAATGGATTTCAGCAATTAGGAGTCTGCAAAGATGATAATGAAAAACTGGTTCATAAATTGGTAAGCTATCTCATTTCTGACTTTCGGCAATGTCACTCTGAATGACAAGTCCATTATGAGGAGGGACATGGTAGCTTTTTTTACATTACTGTGGAAAAGAAATGGTTATGCCTTTGTTCTCATGGGCCCCATCTTTTTAGTACATTATTATACACAGTCAGCACTACAACTACAGTGCAGTTATGTTTCTCTTTATTTCAGTTTTTTGGATTCGATTCCTTTGCTTTTTATTATGAGCCTATATGAATGTACTAGTTTGCATACCTTTTGCATATGGCTCAGCACATAAGTGGAGGTGCCCCCCAGACAAATACAATTCCAGGCTTTCTTGAATTGTATGCTACTCCAGAAGAAGCTTGTGTCTGAAAATGAAATTGATGTGATTAAGTGGTAGACAGAAGATTAGGAGAAGACCCAGGGGAAAGTATATATGTGAGGAATACCTCAGAAGGTTGAGCATTTTTCTGTATTTTAGCCCCATGATAACATCTTCCTATAAAATCTCATTTTCTAACAAGCTATGCACATTAGTTTTAGTATCAGGTTGCATGTGATATTAAAAGGGAAATTTTATTTGTCACAGAGCTGCAAAACCCTCTAAAGCAGCTTGTAAGTCTGTCATGTAATAAAACTATGGAAAGTCTTGATCATATCTCTTCCTGTCAGTGAGTGACCCCAGTGCTACTGATTGACAAAAGGCATTTGGGATTAAAACAGAGAGTTTTAAAAGATGAGCTGGCAGATTATTCCATACTCAAATAATTATATGGAAGTATATAGGGAAGGAGCTGCTGGAGTAGTGAACAAAGAGAAGGACAGAAGGACAGAAACAGAAAAATACTTCTTCCTGCTAAAGAAAATCCAGACATACAGGAGGTTAAAATATGAAGACAAATGCACATCTAGAAGAAGTGTTTCTTAGCATAGATCATCAAAAGGGGTGTCAGAACCACTTATCACCAACAACACAGACATGACTGTTGTGAATTAAAGGATTTATTTAATTAGCTATTAGCAATATCCTCTGACCAGTCAATAGGAGAGGTAGTCTCACATAGGCAGAGACACTTAAATATAAAGATTTTATTACTTTAGCATTCAATCATATGCCTGAGTCTTTGGACTTAGATCTTTGAAAAGCATTGGTGATGCAAGGTTTTAGAAAAGATCTTCCCAAGAAAATACAGAGTTACTGACTATATCACTTTACCCTTTTGCTTTTAATAGTGAAGAGTTGTGCTATAGTTAGAAAATGCCCTCACTTTTCAGCATTCATATATATTCGAATTCAAATAGGTCACCTATTTTGTATTGTGATGAGGTAGTTCTGACACTAGATCATTTGGTCTGTATTGATTGTTCTGCCAATTACAAAAGCATCATTGTGGCTGCATTTGTACTTTCCTAAGGGAGTCCTCTCTCGGGCTCTCTTAGCACCCAGTTCACCAACTACTGATATTGGAAAGCCCTCTTAAAAACACTCAAAGATCACTTCCAATGATATTCGCTTTACCTGAGCAGTGTTCAAGGCTATAGATCAAATATTCATGAAGGAAAAATGTTGAACAAAGCCATAAATGCCAACTCTTGTTTGGAGTGATGAATAGGGGGAAATACATTGCTACCATATGTAAAAAGCATTTAAAAATATCCTATCTTTGCCCTTCACAGAGAATAGGAGGAGAACATCCAGGCTTGTTGTGAAAAGATGGTGGCTAAAGATCTTAGCACAACCAAATAACCTGGACTGACCACCTGTCTTCTTTTAGCATGGGTTCTACCAGACCATGACTCTGATGAAACTGTTACGCTCCAAGTCCAGTTAGGATCACCATCTGCAGGCTGATGAGCCACTCCTTCCATCAGCTCCTCCCTGTGAGATTAGTATTTGTTAAAGGTCACTTGCTTTAGAATTATGATTGACACCCAGATATGTGTGTGCAGGCTGTCCAGAGTCAGTGCTAGCTGTTGACATGATGCCATGAAGGTGACCTTTTGCACATTGACATTTATGATCCATTCCTGATTATTTCATATGTGGAATATCATGTCATCTTACCAATGGGAGTTGGTGAGGCCCTTCCCAAACATTGAGACATAGGAATAAGCATGCCCGTGTTCCCAAACATTTCAGCTACATCACATACACATCTATGTATCACATTAGAGTGAGCCCGTGTCTATTGCTTCAGCAGGCCAGGGCACTGTCCCCAGGACACCGAGCAAGCTAACAGTACCATGAGCATAACCTGAATAAAGAACTAACTCTTATCTGAATCCACTCTGTTTTGTGTCTGTCAAAAAGGATAATATATGGAAACAGTATGTACATCTATGTGCAGAAGCAGCATAGATGGAGTTCTGGGAAAATTATGAGCAGCTGTGATCCCATTACTTTGTAAAAAAAAAAAGGAAACTTAGAATCATAGTTCAAATTCTTCTGCTTGCATCTACCTTGTATCTCCTTGAAACCTGTTCTTGTCATTTTATTATCTTTCAGTTCAAGTGCAAGAAAATTAATTATATTCCGCTTAGTCTTTTCATCTTTGAAATGTTTGGATTTGTCACATTTAGTTCAAGTTCTAGCATTTGCTATTTAAGACGTCATCATCTACAGCTAAAAGTTTATAGCAGGTTTCTTCAGAAACCTAGTCTGAACTCACAGTTTATAACCAGCTTAAACAAATAGTTGAAAAGAAAACTTTCAGCCTATAATGTACATTTCTCATTAATTTAATGTAAAAATTGCTTCAGGAATTGGATTTCTGTCATTCTTTTCTCCTTTTCTGACTATGGCAGTACTATGAAACTCTTTCTCTAATGAGAGAGAAAAAAAGCCTTTAAGGAGATGTGGGCATTTTTTGTAGAGGCAAAGTGGCCCTACTGTCATTTATTAAGAATGGATTTTGCCTTGGTCAGGTCACAGCATGTCAACTCAACTTCAGCACTTCAGATGAAAAAATTAATCGCATAGAACTCCCTCCCCGACTTCCCTCCCTCCCTTTTCATCCTCCGTCTCTCCGTATCTCCCTCGCCCCCTCCCTTACGTCTTTTCTTCTTCCGTTCCTCTCTCCCTCTCTCCCTCCTTCTCCCCTTCCCTCTTTTGCTCCTTCCTTTCTCTCTCCCTCTCTCCTTCCCTCCTTCTCCGCTTCCTTCCTTCTTCTCTTTCCTCCGTTCCTACTTCCTTCCTCTCTCCCTCTCTCCTTCCCTCCTTTTCCCCTTCCCTTCTTCCCTACTTCCTTCCTCCCTTCCTCTCTCCCTTCTTTTCTTCCTTCCTACCATTCCCCTCCTTCTTCCCTCCTTCCTTCCTTCCTCCCATATGATTTGATCATATCACAATTATATATATAGCATTTCAGAAAGTCTTCTTTGAGGCTACAAAGCAAAACCAGCCTTCCATTGTCCTATTGATATGCTTTAAGCAAGACTCTCAGGGAGCACAGTTTTCAAAATTCTTGTTCTCCTAATTATCATTATACGATGTTTTGTGCGAAGCCTGCTAGGAACTTTATGAAGACCCATATCCTCCAAATTACTTCCAGAGGCCTTTCAATATGCTTCAGCCGATGTCCTTCAGCAGGTAAGGGCTTCACAACTTACTAGTTTGAAAGGTGACCCATAAGGCTATCTGAATGCTGCTATCAAGTATATCCTTAACCCCCAGGGATACAAGGTTATTGTTCATACTGGGGATCAGAAAACACCAAGACAAATGTCCAGCTTTATACTATTTGCTAAGTGGCATTAAGTAAATTTTTTTTAGCTCAAATTTTTCACCTGTAAATATAAAACTCATATCTTCATTTCTGCAATAATTAATGTGGTTTGTATATGTCTATATCTAAGCCTATACAGATTCATAATGAACTCTAAAGTGCTGGTGGAGGACAAAACACAGGCACAAGACCAGATGGGAGAGGGGAAATTACAGGAGACAGTAAAGATGGACTTGCAATTTCATTTTATTTTAAATCTTCATTTTTTGGGGTGATGAGGATTCAAATAAAGAAGGCTATTAATATCTGAATAATAAGGGACAACGATCAATTGTGACTTGAGAGGTTCAGATTGAACATTAGGAAAAATATTCTCACCACAAGGGTGGTGCAGCACAGAAACAGATGCACAGAGGAGTTTTGGCTCTCCATCTTTAAGATTTTCAAGACTCTGGAAGACAAAGTCATGGCAGACATGGTCGGATGTTGGATGATCTCAGATATCCTTTATAACCAGTTCTTCTATGAGCCAATGCATAAATCTTACTAGAAAACTACTAACCTCAAATCTTTCATTCAATTTTTTAATCACTTGCTTTTCTTATATCTTCAAATTCAACATGACTTGTAAAATTCTCCCATAGATAATGCCACTGATTTGTGACCACTGGTTCTTATTTGTGAGAAGAATTAGTCCAGTCTATGGCACTTGTAGGTGAAACCCTAGAGCTTTATTTGTTAAGCACTGAACACTAAAAGAAAGGGTGAAGGGTGAATGAGTCAAATTTCCTCCCAGAAGAGTTTTTCTGGGCAAGCTAGTGAATTTTCTATTATTTATTGGAAGCATAATGGGAAAAGCCAGAGAACAGTTTACAATATAAATGAGAATAGCACTGGGCAAGCACTATTTGTAACTTACTCTTATTTCCTGAAAGACAGGACTGTTTATTCTGCTCCACAGAATTTGCCATAAAATTCTTTTTGAATCCAGAACCAGAATCTTTTTGATCCAGAACCAGATCTCATTTTTTCCTATTTAAAAAGTTTTCCAAATGGAGATAATCTTAAACAGTGAGGAGACAATAACTAATACCCTAACAGCTGGTTGGGTCTGTGGGAAGCCTGAAACCACAGCTACAAGAGGTGTGAAGTGCCTCACTCATCTCAGTCAAAGCTTTAGATGTTCTGCACTTAAGCAGCTGGGCAGTTTGGAAACTTCTTTCTCAAGATTTCTCTTGGGGGTACTGGTGGACAAAAAGCTGGACATGAGCCAGCAATGTGCACTCGCAGCCCTGAAGGCCAACCATATCCTGGGCTACATCAAAAGAAGCGTGGCCAGCAGGTCAAGGGAGGTGATTCTGCCCCTTGACTCTGCTCTGGTGAGACCCCACCTGGAGTACTGCATCCAGCTCTGGAACCCTCAGCACAAGAAAGACTTGGACCTGTTGGAGCGGGTTCAGAGGAGGGCCACAAAAATGATCAGATGGATGGAACACCTCTCTTATGAAGAAAGGCTGAGAGAGTTGGAGTTATTCAACCTGGAGAAGAGAATGCTCCGGGGAGACCTTATTGCGGCCTTTCAGTATTTAAAGGGGGCTCATAAGAAAGATGGAGACAAACTTTTTAGCAGGGCCTGTTGCAACACTACAAGGGGCAATGGTTTTAAACTAAAAGAGGGTAGATTCATACTAGATGTAAGGAAGAAATTTTTTACAATGTGGGTGGTGAAACACAGGAACAGGTTGCCTAGAGAGGTGGTGGATGCCCTATTCCTGGAAACATTAAAGGTCAGGTTTGACAGGGCTCTGAGCAACCTGATCTAGTTGAAGATGTCCCTGCCCATGGCAGGGGGACTGGACTAGATGACCTTTAAAAGTCCCTTCCAACCCAAACTGTTCTATGATTCTATAAGATGCTGCAGAAATCAGCACATCTGACAAGGAATCTGTAACTTTTTCCATCTGGTTGCTGACATTTTGTTTGCCCAGCTATCCCCTTGGGAATTCTAGGAAGCTACCACCTTCTCTTCAACTTTCCCTCCATGTCCCAGACAGAAGTCAGGCTGGAATCAACATACAGCATGGTTTTGCCAAGTTAGCTGTTAGTCCAGCTTGACTATACCAATAATATAGTTGATTAGTATGTGTTCCAGATATTGTCCCCCTTTAATTTACTGATATTTTATATTAAAATTCCTAGATCAACTTAGAACTTCTCAGAGGTTTTTAAAAATCATTCATTCTGATACTATAGGCTGGTTGAGCTTATGGAACACTGTAGTATTTTCTTTCCCAGTTCTGCTTCTTTCTGAGATACAGTCTCGATTAATTCACCATAACAAAAAGAGAACTTCAGCCAGCCAATGCATTTGATTAATGAGTAGGAAGGTGTTCTAAGGACAAGGTTTTCATGTATGCTGAGGGATGCTGGAGCAGCAGAGAGGGAAAAATAGCAGCAGATCTTACATACTTTGCAATTATCACCCTAGCATAAAACAGTAGCAAGACCAGAGGCTTATCATATGGCCCATCTCAGAGACACTTGCTTACATCTTCGTTTCTTGTCTTGGACTGCAGATTTCTCAAGGCAGGTCCAAAACTCTTGCCAAAGAGTTCTCTGTGCATAGTTGAGAGCTTGATTAAAACGCTATCATTTCAGAAATAAAAATAACCTTATTCTTAAAATCAATAGTTAATGACTCTAAATATTAGCTTAATCTTCTGTGAACCAAGTCTTTGCTGGATTCGTTTATTCCCATTAAGAAAGCTTTCAAAACATCAACTTAAAATGTTGTTTAACTTGTTTACTTGTATACAAGACATAGATAAAGATGGTTTTGTTATTGTATTTATTACAAAAATCTGAAAAAATAGCACATATTACTGGGACTAAAGTTAGATATTACAAACCAGAGAAAAAACAAGTGCAAATACAAAGCTCAATTAAACTATTGTTTCAGTATATTAGCAATTTTATTGATATCTAATAAACAAGCAAGATCCTTTGTTTACAGTTGAGTTTCTCAAGAGTGCAGAAGACACTTCAATAGGAGTTTATGGAAATTAATTAATCAGGATTCTTCTCATTAGTCTGACTTGCAGTTTCTTTGCCTTGTGTGCTTTAATGCATAATACAAGGTGAAGTCCTTAACCAGGCTAGAAAGGAAATCACAGTAATCACAGTAATTAAGAAATGGTGTAAACGTCAAGTTCAGTGAACCATAATTATACACACCAAACTGGGCTACCTGTATCTGTTTTGCATGTGTATTACTGAGAAAACTCTCTGTACCTATGTGTATTTTATTGCAAGCAGCTATAGTAAGGACTGTCACCTCACCTTCCAAAATAGGTCATTCCACCAACATGAAAATATACCTTCTTCTCCAAAGAGCTTGTACTGCAGTTTTCACTAAATGCTCAATGATTTTAAAAAATAAGGGCCTTGATAGTTCCTATTTTGAACTGGAAATCAGTATTTGAAACTCTATATAAATTTTGTGTAAAGAAATTTCTGAAGTGGATTGCTGTGGAAAAACAGCTTTAATCCAAAAAATTTAACATGGGCCCAAACATGACAATCCAAACAAATTGTCAACTAATGACCATGATAGCTACTAGAGAAACTAACACAAAAATTGGGCCATAATATTTATTTTAGACAGAAAGAAGCAGACAAGATACTCCATATATTTAATATTTTTATTTTCAGCAAAATACTTCTCATTTTACTACAAGCAACTGGATCAAAAAGTTAATTCTTATCACATTATCATAAACTCAGAAATTGCTTCAGTAACATAGAAGATAGTTTGAGGTTAACAGTTTCAAGGAGGAGAGGAATGTCTGCTTTGAAATTATTCCAAAATTGTTAGGAGGGAGAGGAAAGACACCTTGCAACAGCAAGGAGGAGCAATACTGTTTCGGGATTTTAGGATATAATACGAAATGCAAAAGATTTAAGCAAATCCTGAAGCAGCACATTCATGCAGAATATTCAGCACAAGTACTTTGCCTTTGTGTGACTGTAGTCATTGCTGTCTCCAAGTCTGAGCCAGATTGCATTGAACCAGCTCAAATGTTAGTCTAGTGCCTCCTATTACTTCATCATCTGAAGTTCACATGGGCACAGGTCATGTGTATATGCCCTAATGGAAGAGGGTAGGTATTGCACATTTACGTATTAAATTTAATCTTTCCAGCTTCTGGTGTGCCCATTGTATCTGCTGATTTTTCTCACCTCAGATTTTCTTCTATAGCTGTTTATCCTCCAGATCAAATAAATTATGCTAAAAATGGTCTGCACCAGTCACCATCAACAAAAAGATTATGCAGAGTTGACTGGGGAATCATTTACTATTGGTAAAATATTCTGCCCCCTTTTGTATAAGGTCTTTTTCCAGGATATGTTTTTGATATGCAAGTCACCTCAGGAAACTGGAAGCCAAATTCCAATAGCAGTCAGGAAGAAATTTTTTACAATGAGGGCAGTGAAACACTGGAACAGGTTGCCCAGAGGGGTGGTAGATGCCCTATCCCTGGAAAAATTCAAGGTCAGGTTGGACGGGACTCTGAGCAACCTGCTGTAGTTGAAGATGTCCCTGCTCATTGCAGGAGGGTTGGACAAGGTAACCTTTAAAGGACCCTTCCAACCCAAAAAATTCTATGATTGTATGATTCTCTATCTTATTTACAATAGGTATCTTATTTACATTAGGCATCTCCAAAGACAGGAAATAAATCACACAGTTCTGATGATGTGCTGTGCATGGGTTCTGTGCAAGGAGTTTGAAAGCTAACTATTACAGAATGTAATTTTGCAAGAGAAGGCACTTCCTTAAAAATATCTGCTACAGGATTTTTTTCTTTTCTTTTTATGGAGAGCAGATACAGAAATCTATATAGGTCTAGTACTGTTAACTGAGTTCTGTTCTGCCTCCTGCAATGTCAATATGTTGTTTTGAGTTCCAAGATCAAAATTCTCATTATTGTTTATGGCGATGAAGAACAAAAAATCAGAACCAGGGCTTACACAGCTTATACTTCAAACTATCTTTTAAAATATTATTATTATTATGTCACAAAAAGGAGTCCTTTTGTATAAATGGCTATATGTGGCTCCATCTTAATTGTATTTCCACAGGTTTTCAAACTAGTGAAAAGACTACTATACTTGGGGGCAGGGCAAGGAGGGGGAAGCCATCAATTCTCCGCTTCCTGCTATTTCCTATTCACTATGAAAGAAAATTCATCTACAATTAAAGCAGCAATTCACAGTTCTGGTTTATGTGCCACATTGTTCCCGTCTCTATAGACCACCAGTACAAACCCCAAGGGTTTTGGGAAGGACTGACAATACTTAAGTGAGGGAGACCAGGCAACACTTTCAATTCAACCAAATGAGTCAACTCAAAAGTATGCAGCTGAATTCCAGAGAGACAGTCTTCTGTCAGTCTTCCATTGGAGCATAAATACACATTCAAGTAAGAGAAAGAGAACATTTAAATAAACACACATAATTGCAAAGATCATGATGCTTATTACAGCACCTGCAAGAAAGGAGATGTAGAAGTTTGCTGTGATATTTTAATACAATCAGAAATCCACTGGATTCAGCTTTTTCATTATCTGCTTTGATTGGGGTGATTTGGCTCAAAGTCTAGTGCTAGATAATGATCCTTGGTTTCTTAAAAAGCGAAGTCTCTGTTACGAGTCCTGTTGGAAGGAAATGTTAAGACCATGGACTGTTTTCCACTTACTTCTGTTATTGGAATGAAACTCCATTCTCCTGAGAATATAAAAAACCCTGAAATGACAGTCCATTTCTCTGAATATTTCTCCATTTTTCTTAAAGAGGACCTAGGCAGGTGACAAACTGACAGAGTGGCACAGCATCATGCCTGGAAGGGAACTGTGCGGATGACTCAGTTGTTCATTGGATAGTTTTAGACTTTCTGAGAGAGAGAGAGAGACCACCAGTTTCTGAACTGCTTCTGCAATAACTCTTATTCATCTATCTAACATTTCCTCTCCATTTCTTTCAATGCTATATTGTAGCTCACTACCCAACCTTGATGGCTCAGTAATAAATCAGAGAACTATGATTCAGAATCCTACTCTTCCACAGAAAACAAAAGACCAGCTTCAGCTCACCTGGGACATTAATAGCTCTGCTGAAATTTCACACTGCTGAAAGTCACCTAACCAAGTCATACATGCTCTCATAAGGAAAAGAAGTTTCCACTTCAGATCCTTCAGAATCCTTCCAGGAATAGCAATCACTTATTTTCAAAAGCTTAAAGTGCATTAATGTAACGACAAAATAAAACAAACAAACAAAAAAACCCACCACCAAAAAAAAAACAAACAAGAAAACCAAACCAAAAACAAACACACACACACCCCCCAGTCCTGCTAAGATAGCAATGTTGAAAATGCAGCTAATAGAGACTGCCTTTCTTCAGAGGGCAAAATCTGTCAGGCCCTGAGTGCCAGCTGAGTAGTTACAGTCCTTTTAATCATCACAGTGTCAGCAACTATCTTCACTCCTGAGCTTAGTTACAGGGTTTTTTTTCAGTACTGTACCAAATCATAAAACAGAAGTTCAGTCAGCTCTCTTTGCTCTGAGAGCATTGGGATTTTGTGAAACTGGAGGGAGAGATTATACTTTATGTCTGGGAGAGGGCTTACTGATCACTTCTTCGTAAATGGATGAAATCCAATTGCTGGCTTCTTTTGCTCATTTCTGTAGGGCATTACAAAGCATAACAAACCGCCACAGAGAAGCCCACCAGCTTGGTGCAAGTATCAGTGCAGCAGCAGGGACACTTAAAAGTAGGAGGGAAAAGACTGGATTCGTATATCATAGCATAGATACCATGAACTGTTCACCATCAGAGTCCTTCAAGGCTGACGAATGTGTGTAACATGCTGGAGTGTGTATGAACAGTTGGAGAAGACAACTGTTGTGGCAAAAGTGATCTGTGTTGTGGAGTAAAAAAAGAGGCTTCTTAGACATCATAGACCTCCTCTTCCATGGCATGACTAACCTCTCCACAAAGTTGGTGTAAGGTGTTGTGCCTCAGGATCTCCCAGCCACGGTGAGAACTAGTCCTGGATGTGCTCCGTGACAATGACAGAGCAGACAGTTCCTTCTTGTACAGGATGTTCCTATTGATTTCCAGCTTTTCCAAACCTTTGTCATTGTTATCCCTATCCTGAGCCTTAAATGCTTCTGTGTATCGCATCATCTTATGTTTGTTGGGATCAACCCTGTCTTCAACTCTATAAGAGGATTAAAAAACATAAACTGAATGAAGTAGAAACATGCCAGTTTATCAACAAAACCAAGCAGCCACAAGAAGCAAACCCCTCCCAAAAATATGCCTACTGACCCAGACATTCCAGAAAATCTACACAGAAACAGGAGACTGATTATAGGCGTGGTGCTAGCAGCTGCTAGCACACAATTATCTCCTAGACTTGCATCCCCATCATTGACTTCAGTACCCTTATCTGCCCATGGTTTCCTGTGCTTTAACTCATTTCGCAGTCATGATTTGCCCTTTCCATTTTGCCAGCTGTAAGCTATTGGCAGACCTACCCCACCTGACTCCAGTTCCAGATCCTTTGTATATGCATGTATATTCATGCATTTCCTTTGTTCTTGTCTTTCCTCCTCTGATACTCCACGGTTGCTACCCTCGGGGTGTCACTTATCTTTTACTGAACTTTTATTTAACTGCTCCGCTTCCACCAACCCTTCTGTACATTACTGGTAACTTGTCTTCTGAAATACTATCCCACACTATATACAATGAACATACATGTAATTTGACAGAACTAGATCACACCAACAGTCTGTTCTCATAGCATCCAATGAAGAATTGTTGCTGGGATATTGCTCTTGCAAAGTTATATTCTGCACCTTGGACTGAAGGTGTTGCATATTGGTATCATTTTAGGTCTGCTTGTTCTGCCCAGCAAACCTGAAAATCCACAAGGTTCACTTCTCTGCTAAAACCTGCAGAAAGTCCTATTTCATACAGCCACCACTCCCCCTTCTGGCTTTATCAGCAAAAGGTGACTCAGTTAGAAAAGGCACATGCCCAAACAAAGTTTAATCTTTTCTCACCCTGGTATAAATATTGATTAAACTCAGAAATAATGAGGAATCTAGTGTTATCTAGACTACAGATAGTTTGTTTGTTGTTTCAGTGCCTAAACTGAAATCCTGGAGCTAAGACTTTGCCACCTGATGCAGTCTTCGCAAAGTATAATATAGTTACTAGGTTCGCACCAGAAAGAAATCTTGCCTTTAATTATCCTGTTCTGTTTTTGAATCATTTATAGTGCAGTTCATTGCTGCTAAATGCGTAATTGATTGATTCTGCCTCTGCCATTTCATGCATCTAATAGATAGGGACAGCCAACCAAGCACAGCTGTGAAGCTTTGTGATAATCATTGTGAGAAGTCTGAAAGAAAAATTCAGGCCTTATAACCCATCTAATTTATGGGGTCTGCCTCCTGTGACTACTTGATAAGAAAACATCAGCTGATTTCACAAGGAATTGCACAGCAGAGCTTTCTGAGGGGAACAGTGCTTGTCTACCAATCACAGACAGAAAACAGATTGGGGTCTTTATTCTGGAAGGGAAGGACTCCAAACACTCCTCCCCAGGCCACTGGAAAGACTTTTTATTAACATCTATTCATTGGACTCTTCTTCTGGGATCCTTACGTGCACACACTAGAAGAGAACTCACCTGAGATACCATCGGTCTCCTAGCCCGTACTCCCGCCCACAGATTCCAGAGCGAGGCCAGAGACACCGTGGCAGTTTCCGCTCCAGCATGACAGTAGTAGCGACAACCTTTAGTATCAAAAAAAAAGAAAGAACTCGGATGAATTAGAAAAAAAATCACTCTTTCTCAAAATTATCAGTTTCATGAGTACTGACCCATTACTGTGCTTCATTACAGCTCCATATGTAATGAAGAAAAATCATAGAGTCAATCTCCGTTTATTACAGGGCAATTCACTATTTCAGTCCTAACTGTGCCATGTTTTGAGGAAGCAATGGTGCTCTTAAAACATTGTTAAATTTCTTTCCTTTTATACCTGATGGCAATGAGTAGGGTAATTAAGCTAGAAAAGAGGACAGTATTTATATCTGCATTAACTATGATCAGAACTTACCAATGTGGCCACACAACTACATTTAACCATTTCACTTATTGCTTTCTTACAGAAAAACACTAGGAAATAAATTTCCTGTCGAGCAGCTATATAATTGATCTGGTTGAATTTTTTTGCCTTTTGAGCAAGAGTCAGGCCAACTTCATTTAATGGATCTAAAGACATTACTGACCTAGTTGTAATCATTACCTTGCATTCTATCTCCCCTCAGTCAATCCCTGTAATTATAATTTAACTTTCAGTTACAGAGAAATGTGATTTGTAAAAAAAGATGCAACTTTAATTCTATTTAACAAGAGATTCCATGTGTAAGGAACAAATAACTAGGGAGACACAGGATGGACAAGAAAGGCTGCATGGGCTTCTAGCTGCTGTTTGAAATAAGGTAGGAATACCCACATGGCAAAGATATACTGGAAGACAGTTTCACATGAGAAGTTGTGCAGAAGAGCAGTCTTGCACTTAGACACCTCAGACTCATAGAAAGGATGAAAGAAATTTGGTGGTTGATGTACAGAAACTATAAAACAGAATTAAAAGGACATGGTTTATTTTATTAGCCCCTGAGAAAAGTGAAGGTCAGGGAAAAGTTTTAAAGTACCTCCTTCAGAGCATGGATGGCAGAGTAAGTAATTGCACTGTCTAGGACATTTTCCCTGGACAACTTTTCCCCTTCTTTATTCAAAGCGAACCCCCTACCACCTAAATTAGATTACCTGGGCTCTCCAGAGCTCATCCCGCTCGTGGGCCACTCTCCAGTGGGTATCACCCATCATGGCAATTAACAAGTTGAGCATAAGGAGGGTGGCAATGATGGCGAAGGCAAAGTATACCACACTGTACATAAAGGGCAGGTCCACATCATAGTTTGCAGGGCCATCAATGATAGTGAGGAACAGCTCAAATGTGGTGAACAAGGACATGGGATAGTTGTAGAACTGCCCAAGGTTTTCAGGGTTCTCCGTCTGGAAGATGATGTAAAAAGCTAGAGGAGAGCAATGAGGAAAAAGAGACAGAGAGAGTTTAACAACGGGAGTCACATTTCAAGAGCAACAACAGGGTCCTATAAGAGATGCTGACAACACAAAGTGGTCTGGGGAAGGAGCTGCATGTGTTTCTATGCTAGTGCAGTAACCAGCATAACAAGGACAAATCCCTGACCAGAATCACTGGTCTCCATTATAAAATGACGCAGAATTACTTGGATTATTTATTTGTTCTCAAAATAGTGATCTTTTCTTTTTCAAGGATATAATAAATCTGTGTGTGTTAATCTCATTTTCCAAAGACAAGTATCATAAATGCAGTATGTTTTTAAACCTTGACTTACATATATGTGGAATTATCTGGATTGACCTAATTTCTATTACCCTAGAAAGAGCAAGAATTGAAAACCAAACTTATGAGAACAGATATCAGTACTGTAAAGTGACCATGCTCAAAGAAATAGAAGCTATACATCATCACCACATTTGCCAGCTAACTCAAAGGGCAACCTGAGAATAAATAAAAACCCACGCACTTAATTCATACTAAAGAAGTTGGCAGGGATAACGTAATGCTGTTTTCCTTTTGTAGACTCACCTGATGCAAAGCCTAGTATCACCACAGCCATGAGCCAGCAAAAGCGCATAAGATCTCCAAATATCATCTGTAGAGCAAAGACAGAGCCACCGTAAGGCCCAACTGTCCAACTAAGCCACAATGCAACCCTATGTAAACCATTTTCCAGATTGTAAGACCATGAGTCTGCACTAAAGCGAGAATGTGAAAGTCCCAAACCCTCTGTGCAGACAAGAACTTGTCCATTTGGCATTAATGCTAATCCTGAGGGAGAAAAAGTACTCTTTCAGTTCTCCCTATCTGCAAGGAGGTGTCAGGATGTGTGTAACAAGCCCACATTTGTTTGTGTCTTATACCTTCTGGATCATGATGGTAAAAGGTCCGAGCATCTGGAAGCCTCGTGCGAAGTACATGACATTGCACCATCCTAGCACTAGGGCAAAGGACATGGGCACCACCTCACCAGTTGTGCTGGTGAGACGCATCACCATGGTTACTAGAATCATGCAAGCATATGTGATGCTGCAAAGGAAGAAGAGACAGTGAAAAAAGTTCAGTAAAGGAATCTTACCCTCCTTTTTCTTTTCTTTTCAAAAATTCCAAGACAGGCACACCACCAGCCCCATAGGCAGAGACCTCTCAGCACTACCAACTCTATCTGTCCACTCGCCTGGCTTCCTACACATCAGTTGAGCCAGTAAGAGAAGTAAATCAAGAGAAGGAATACTCTAAAAGAATGGAGAAAGTGGCTCATCTGGCAACAGACAGCAGGGGGGAAAATGAAAGACAATATATTTATTAGACTTAAAAAGTGGTGTACTTACACAATTATGTGAAAAGGCCCTCCTAGGATGGTTTGTCCAAAGTATTTCGCTGCTCCAACTCTAAGGATATCTGGGATCTAAGAGAGACATCCTATTCACTTTAGGACTTAGACAGATTCCATTATACTATTAAATGTCATGGTAACCAGCAATATTCACAGGATCTTGGGGCCAGCTGCATCTGCTTTGTTTGCTGGTTCACAGTTTGATTTCTATATCACTTTAAAAACTGAATGACTGAGTCAGGTGGGCCCTTCTTGGGATGTGACAGAGATTGCTGGAAAATCTAAGAACGCTTGGGCAGATTGAGAGACTTTGGTATGTGGCAGAGAGATGTTGCAGCACAGGGTTGTGAGCCTGAAGTTCATATAGATTACTGAGACGAGACCAGACAAACAGCTGAGCCTCAGAAGTGAAGACAAAAAAGACCTTCTTGGGGAATCAAAGGAGTTTGTTATAATTCAGACTCACTGTGTTAATTGTAGTGTAGACGCAGAGTCCTGACCAAACATAAGAAGAAGGACCTGTCCTTCTGGAACATACATGGGCAGAGAGAAAGCTGTTTACAAGCCCCATTTTACTTCACTTCACCCTGACATCTTCATTTGAGTTTTCTCATATAAAAGTTTCAGTCTTCTATTTCATATTATAATAAAATCAAGTGGTGGATGTATTTGTTTTGATTTAAAGAACTTTTGCTTTTTTTTTTTTGGAGAGTTCATGGTAAGGAGAACACCTAAATATGTCCACCTCAGAACTCTGGTTGAGTAAGGCTCCTGTTACCGGCCCATACAGTCACTGATCTCCACTGCTGTATACACACAAAAATCAGTTCAGCCAGCACTCCTAAACATATGAGTAGTTAGAGATGCTGGGTGAGGAATCTCTAAGAATCTCATGCAACAGCTGGGATTCAGCTGGACCCACAGATGGTGCTAATGGGAACTGTGGTATTACTCTGGTAGTATTTGATAGCATGGCCAGTCCTTCTGATTGCTTCTTCCACACCTGCACTCTTACTAGTACATTGTCAGAGTCTTTGTTTCATCCAATAGATATTGTTGACAGTGTCTATTGCCATAGGCATATATCAAAGCACTTAGACTAAGCAAACAACCCCTACCAAGTTCTGAGCACAAACTCAGAAACTGTTTGTCTAGTAATTAAAATCTGTCTTGATTAAACTCAAGACTATATAACTCACTGTTTCTCTTACCTCAAGGATCAAAATTACTACAGCTCCAATGACTGTGATCAGCTCCCCCACCAGCCTCAGCTCATCCTCATATGTCATATATGATTCCTGAAATTAAAAAAAAAAGGAGTGAAAGGAAATTAAAATTAAATTTTAAAGGAAGTGAAAGGAAATTAAAAAAGAGGATGGGGGAAAAGAAGGCCCACTATTAGTGTAATAAACATGACTTGGCCTGACAAGGCCGCAGGAACTGGCCCAGCCGCCGCAACGGAGAACAGAGCATACCTCATGTTCCTCACTGACAAAGGTCAGCTGGCGGAAAGAGAGAAGGAGGACAGATGCAATAGCTGGCAACTGGGAAAGACTTGGACTTTCCGGTTAAGTAGGTTAGATTAGAATTGCCCAATGCTGCCTATGGGGCTCTGACTCCTATAGACACAGTACCTGCAGCATTTTCTGGACATAGATTGTATTGTCTCTGCTGCTTGTTTTGTTGCCTGTTCGGGGTTTCAGTGGTCGGTAGACGCAGCACATAGTGAAGCAGACCATGTAGAGTATATAGAATAAAGCCAGGAAACAGAAATAGGGACGACCATACATATTCCACTTCAGGCTCACCAGCTCCTTCACAGGTGTTAGGTCCAAGATCTGGCGTGCCTGAGAAAGATAAAAAGAAGGAATTAATTGCCATAAGGACATTTGTTTATAAGCATCATTCACACTGTTTCCTGGGAGAATGTTAAAAAACTACACTCACCTACTGTGTGGAGCATTAGGATGCTGAATTTATTTTGCAAAAATGGAGTGCTCAAGAGGGTTTGGATTTGCTCAGTTTGCCAGTAAAGAGCTTTGAAAAAAAGTAAAAAAAAATATCCTGCAGAGAACAGCTTTTGATTGCCAGTGGGAAGTGCAAGAGAAGCATGTTAGATGACAGTGGAATAAGTTTGTTGTCTGTGTAGGCCTGTAAGCATATAAACATTTGAGACAGACCTATGGTCTACATTCATGAATGCAAATGTATGAGGATGTGTTACAGAAAATAAAAGGTATTATTATTAACTAATTATTGTTATATTAAGATATAGACATATTAGGGATGGGCTAACCTTACAGTATCAGAAATTTTATAGATCCTCTGAACTGTAGGGATTCAAATACGTACAAAACTACTTCAATCCATGAATTGTCTTTTACTGTAACTGGAGTCAATTTTGAAGAACATTTTCTGTTAAGTAAGACAGCACTTTACAGCAGACAGATACTCTCCTCTGCATAAAATATACATCATTATTAGAACATAGAATTGAAAATAAGGTAAATTAGTTTCTATTTTCAGCTACAGAAAAAAGTTTCTGTGCAATCTTGTGAAATTCGCTTAGATTTTTTTCTCCAGATTGGAGTTCTGCATTTATACACGTAAGTTAATGTTGGTTTCAACAGCTATTTCTATCAACTTCACTTGCATTTGTGGAAACTCTTAATCTCTAGGAAACATATCAAAAGGTCCTTTAGATCATTAGCTCTTTTTGAAAAACTGACACTGATATTACCGTAATTTAGCAGACAACTAAGAGGACTTTGGAAAGATTTCCAAAGTTCCTTTATTTCTGTCTAAATGCAGCCTGTTAATTGACTAGATTTTCAAAAGTTTTCACCATTCAGCTATGATGATAAAAAGTGCAGTATACCTGCAGTGAGATATACTGTGAAAAAAACCAGGCTCTTTCAACTTACTTCCTTTAGATTATTTATATTATATTTAAAGTTTGGGCCCTTCTTTTTAGAATCTCAGTGGTGCAGCTCAAATATATCTAGAAGACTACACACATTTCCAGGAATAAACAGAAGCTTCAGTGAGCATCTTGCCGGATATGAAAAATAGTGCTGCTGCATAAATTGCAGTTGTGTTTCTGTCAAAGATCTGCATATATCCATACATACAGTGTAGCTGAGGGATTCTATACAAAAAGAAAGCTTCATCAAAAAAAGTTGAGACCACAGTTTTAGAAGTGACAAAGAGGCTCTATAAAAAGTAAGAGCAGTGGAGTTATGAGCACTGGAGGGAAGAATCCTCTCCTATCATACCATTCCATTTCAAAAACTAACAGGAAGAATCCAGAAATTTTCTTAAGTGGTTGATCTAGTTGATTTGCACACATGCATATAAAGGACAAAGAAAATACAGTGAGATGATACGAAAAAAAAATTCAACATCTTTTCCTCTGTTGAACATTGTTAATCTATGCTTCTGAGTGAATCTATTGATTTGCTGCTGGGATGACAACTATAAAACTTGGAAAAATCAATGTCACTCCATTCTTTTAAACTGTTTTCCTAGGACAAGATGAAATTGTGGCTACATGAACTATCCAATAAATGTCATTATTTCTTCCTACAAAATTTACCTCACCTATGTCCTTAGAGTATCACTACTATAAGTAACCCCATCACATAACTTTAAGTACCTAAAGGAGGTATCTTCATTAGTGATGTGGTTATCCTAAGATTTCTCTCCTTGTAGGCAATAGGGTCCTACAGACTGCCATTCCGCTCACCTGAGATCTAAATTGCTTTCTGGAGATACTTAGTTACTTGCATTTTTCCATCAACTACATGTAAAACTTAGGGAATCTGTATTCCTTAAAGAAACACCTCAGTTGGTGACAAAAGTTAGATGGGATGAACCTAGACCAAGTGCACTTCTTTAGCTTAATTTGTCCAATATGAACACACAATATTGTGTGCAAAAAAGTAATCACTCTCAAGTCCACCCAAAACTAGACGTTCTGCTTAGTAAACTAGTCTGTGAAGAAAGAATGAACCACATGGGAAAGATGTTAATTTTATATAATGCACTATTGGGGTGTATTCAACACCATAGTGAGCACTATGCTGATATGAATAAAATGGAAGAGAGAATATTAGGGTCTTTTCATACTGAGTTCTTTTGAAAAATTTGGCCCGTGATTCCCTAGTGGTCATAAACTACATAAAGTCCCACTGCGAGGAAGTATGTTCTACAGAAATAAAAAATGTTATTTTCAAAGTAAGTGGATGATACTGATTCAGGTTATCATGGCCTCCAAGATCTGCAGTAGTTGAAGGGTTAGATCTCTACTTTGGAATCAAATGGATCGCCTTGAAGTATTTTCAAGACCAAATTTTGCATTCAGTTATAAGCCGTATTTTGTTAAAGTGAAAGTAAAACAAAGATATTTTGTTTATTGGCACCTGCAAGCCCAGAAAATCAGCATGGAGTCTTCTTGTGTTTTTCTGTCATCTCATTATAACTGTTTAGGGTCCATTCCCAATCTGGAAGAAATCAGTATAGCTGAACTGAAGCTATAATTGTAATGGTTTCCTACAGTTGAAGAGTGAGCCTGTAGTCCTTCATCTGTCTTCCCTATATGGAAGTGTAATTTCTATTGATGTCAGTAGAATATGTAAATACTGAAAGTCTAGAAAGAGTACTATGGCTGGTATGTTTATGAAGGATCAAAGTTTGTTTTGTAGGTCAAGGGCCTCGATCTACTCCAGAGATAGTCAAAAGCAGTTGGATTCAGCTACTTTAAGACAGCCAGTGTTATTTCATTTGCAGTTTCTCTACCTATAAAAAAGGGAAAAATTTATTTGACTGTTCTCACAGAACATATGCAGGGTTCACATGAGCGATAAGCTCAAGAATCCTTTCTGAGGTTGCCAACTGAGTGCCAAAATGTCAACAAGGCCTTTTCTGTAAAAGGGAAACAAAGGCATATATATAACTGATTGGAAATTACGCTCAGTTCTGATGGCATCTTGAGGGTAAAAAAAAGACTAACAACTAAAATGTATCTGATAAACCTTTGAAATGTTTTTGTTGTGTGTGGGAACATAGAACTGAGGATGACAGACTATTTCTGTTAGCACAGCAATACACGTCTTTTGTATGAGATGATTCAGGATAAGAAAATCAATTGCATGTTTCCAAATGAGATTACTACTTGCCTAAAGCTTCATGGCTTCTGTAAAGATATTACATTTTAAGTTTCTGCATTGTTATTTCGGTGCTACTTAATTCAATTGTCTATATCAAGCCTTCAGCTTCTGCTAGAAGACTGACACTTAGAGCATAAGTAGGACAAACATGGTGTAGTTTACACCTTGCTTATGAATTTGACCCACGCACTTTATTAAATGCTTCTAGACCCACTTCCTGTTGTAATGTTTAGGGGATCACTGTGATAAGCAATAAGGAGACATAAGTCAAAGTGGCATGAGCGCGTTACATTAAAGGAACACTTCTTACTGCACTCTAGATGTTTTCCTTCTTTTGCCACATTGCCCTGTTTCCTCTAAGACAGCCAAAGACAGATTGTGCAAAGTGCAAGGAATATCCCTGTTTCACTAAATGGACATGACTCTTGAATGGCCTAAGAAATATTCTGAAGGATCAAAAGGAAGTGAGAGATAATGAACCTAGCTAGATAGCTTTAGGTGTTCTGTTTTGTGTAGAAGTCAGTATTCTAGAATTCTTTGCATAGGAGAGTAAAATTCATTTTCAAAAGGATGATATAAGTTTAGAAGCTTACTATAATCTTCCTGTAGCTTAGTTCCCTTCTATTTTTGCCACTTTTCATCCACTTAAGTGTCAGAAAATATATATTAATACCTATTTGTATATGCATCCCCCTTAATACAAGAGGAACCTGCTTCTGGTTGGGGCCTAAAAATGCTACTCTAGTCCAATACTGGACTGGAAGGGTATGATAGGATGGGGTTACACATTGCATTCTTCTAGAGGAGACAGCAAACATTTTGGACCAAAATATATATCAAATACAAAAAATAATTACTATTTATGCATGCAAAAATTGCAATTACTCATATTTAAGAGCATTCTGGAAAATAAAGAATTCATAATATCTCATGGTATTTGGGGACATCTCATCCTCTGAAATTAGGAATCTTGGATCTGCCTGCACTATATGTTTTGGGAGAAGACAGAGGCACAATATTCTTCTTTCTTTTAGGATTATGGTTTAGTCTTCTGGACAACTTCTAAGATTGTTCTATTTTTTTGACATAGACTTCTTGCCCCTGAATTTCTGTATGTATCACCACACATAGAAATTTAGAGGATTTTAAATAAAAGCAGATGAGAGTTTCATAGACTTCCTCCACATTGTGCAAAACTCTCTAGTAGCTGAAACTTTTGTTAGAGAAGTTTGACTAAAATCTTGATAGATGGAAATAATACAGGATGAATAGAATTGTGCTAATTAAAGTGTCTTCTGATTCATTTTCCTATCCTATGAGGATTATTTAAGGTGATTACAACTGATAGGGTAGTGTACCTTAAAAGTTTTAAGTAGATCTGTCTAAGCTTACCATTACACGATGCTATTTATCACTTTATTTATAAAGTGATCCCTTTACAAATTTTTGAGCCTACAGCAGAGATAATTCACCTACTTTGAGTCATAACCTGGACAAGAAATGTCATTAAATGAAGAGAAGAATAATAATGAGTGGTTTAAAATGCATTCCAGTTTAGGATTTCTGAACATAGTCATGTCTCACAGGGACATTGTGAGAATTAATCAGTACCACAGTTATAGAAAGCTACTTGCTAGAGCTACTCTGGAGCTTCTTGTTACTGATATCTTTGAGCCTGGTGAAAGAGAGAGAACCCTTTACTGAATCACACAATGTCATTTCCTGTAGCTTGCAATTCTTTCAATCATCTGCAAGTTTCACACCTCAGAAGAAACTGTGTGTAAAGCATCAAGATGTAGCAGATCATTAAAAAGCTGCTACATTTCACGTATTCCCTGCAGCACATGGTACAAAGTCCTCGCTCTACGGATAATATAAAAAAGAGCCTAAGCCTTCAAATTCATCATTCTTCTCCTTTATAATCACCATAGTCTGCACATAGAAAGCATGTGGTGCCCACAGTACCTCTCTCTTCTTGGTTGAGACAATGAGCTCAAGGAAGGACTGATCTTCAGCCCAGGAGTCAATCTCTGTGAGATCATAGAGCACAGTGATCAAGGGGCCAAAGGACCAGAGATTGTACTTCCGCTTCTGCATAAGGTATTGAAACATCTGAGGAGAAAAGAAGGGGGTGGAGGATATCAAAATTTTCCAGTATATAGTGTATTTGCAATGAAAACAAATAAAGTTATCAAAACCCCTTAATTACAACGTATCTTCCTTGAACTTGGTAGTTTTTGTGGTTTTCGTATCGCTCAGGAACAATTATAGCAGGTTAAGAAGCAGAAGAACTTTTTCTGAATCCCATTTGATTATTACCTCATGCTCAAGGTAAAGGATGAGTGATTTCTATTCTAAATTCTAATCAAACTGCTGAAGTTATTTGACACAGTTATACATCTTGACAATAGATTTCATATGGAATTATATGTTGATTAGAAAAAAAAATTCTTTTACACTCTTCTACAAGTTATCAGGAAAGAGGTTTGGCAAAGGAAATGATCCCGTCCTTTGTGGATCTACAGAAGAAACACTAACCATCTTTGTCTTTTTGTTAAGGGGGAGGATGAGAGTTTACATTAAATATTGAGTTCTTGACTACAAATAAATGTCTGTGGATACCTGAAGAAGTTTCCTGTGTGTCACATTTAGGGTAATGAAATCTAGACAACAAAGACAATAATTTCAGTCAGAACTTTTAAAAAATTACTTGGAGTGGATCTTTCTATTAATACCTGTTTAACTCAAATGCTTCAAAAATTGGGTCAAAAGATCTATTCTTTAAGCACTCGTTTCTTTCATTAAGATAAAGAAATTTCTTGTACAGGTTTTCTGGTCCTACATGAGACTTCTGGCAAAATAAAAGAAGGACTTGTTATGTATCTTCTACCCACTAAGAACATGCACAAACTCGCTTGGTCTGGATGATGTTATTTCAAGTTCTCTGTTTCTGAATAACCTCTTTTGTATGGAGGCAACTGTGTCACTTAAACTCACCACAGTGTTGCCCTCAACTCCAGCCAGTTTGAATGGAGTAAGCCCCTCATTGTTAGGAATCAATTCAAGTGATCCTGGTCCCTCTTTGTTCCTGTCATAGGAAAGTATCAGGCTGTACATGTGGCAGGCAAATGTCTTATTAGGTTGGAGAACCAGGATGTGAAGAACAGTGTTACCTATGAAGGAAGCAGACCAGAAAAAGTACATGGAATAGCCCAGCCCTGTGCAAAGACTGCCAATTGACTGATGCCATTAACAGTGACTTTCATTTTCCTCACATCCCTCATCCCACAGCTGTTTGTAATAAGAGAAAAATATGTGCGTGCACAGATGACAGTATCTGATTTAAAGTGTCCAGATCCACTGTATACAATTCACTAAGCCCCACAGCACCTACCCAGATAATCTTGGGCTCTGATGTCAGCTCCATTTTCAATGAGCAACTGTACAATTTCCTCATTTCCCACACAGGCAGCAAATGATAAAACATGTTCTCCTGCAAAGAAAGGAATGGGGAGAAACAACATTAAGACCCCAGGAGGCAGGAAAGGTTGAAGCACGTTGAGGGAAAGCTATCCATGCTATGAAGCCAGAGTTTATGAAAGGAAGAGTTACTTCAGGTAACCTGTAAATTTCCTGCCTCACTCCTCATCCTACTCAGAAAGGAAAAGAAGACCTGCCTCACACAGCACTAAAAGGAGGAAGTATTCTTTTCAGATTATCTTCATAAGAAGTTTGGCAAGTAAGTTGCAGTATATGTTGCTAGGAAGAAATTAAATTTTAATTCTTATGCAATATGTATTTATTGTATACATGCAAATACATAAAATATGTATGATTTACATATTTATATTTATGTAGTATTTACATACTCAGATGGAGTCTTACTCTCTGCTAAAAAGTGTGTGACTTGGAGACAGGAACCTCTGCTTATCCAGTTCAGATGGGGACTAAAGCAAACTTCCCTTATATTCCCTCATCACTCTGCTGGTTGCCTCCCATAGCAGCAAGGGGAGAAGATAAGGCTGTACCGAAATAAAGAAGACTCTGGGAGCTGCGCCTGAAGAAGTATCCAGTGGCCTGTGCTGTGCAGGCATTGGCCCCCCTCCTGAGTAAAGCCTTCACCAAAGTGATGTTCTGGTTCACTGCTGCAATGTGGAGAGCTGTCTGCCCTGGAAGACACAGAAATAAAACCTCACCTTCCAAGAAAGCAGCTTCAGGCTGATCAGTAGCCTGCAGTTCACATTTCACTCATGGTAAATATAAGTTTTTTTGGAACTGCATCCATAGTGGCTATATGATTTAGCTTTGAAGTTATCCCTGTTGCATGCAGAAGGTTGGACTACTGATTTTCCAGAAGGCTCATTCTATTTCAACCTTTTATGAATTCATAAAAACTGACTTTACAACCTGCCAAAAAAACCAACAGGATGCACTTTCTAGATTTTTTCTGGGGAAAAACAAGACATGCCACACTCTTCCAGGAAGCATACTGAAAGCTCATGTCTCTCAGAAAGGATTATGCTTTCCTTCATGGGACATGAAGGCCAGGCCAAAAGAAAGCTTCCAAAGAAGACTTGCTCTAATCCATCAAACTAGGTATTAGAATTTTTAAACCCGCATCATTATTATTTTAGTGGTTTCAGGATTCTGTCTGGCATTTCTGTGTAGTCAATCAGAACCATTCTTTAAAAACCTGTCTCAGAGTCTAGACTCAAAAGCAGTGGTCATATTTGCTTTCAATCCCTATTCTTTGTCAACCAAAGAACCTTTTTTTCCTCCTTTCAGAGGAGATCGGGTAGGTGTCCCCTTTGCTACACGTGACTACGGCAGAAAGCAAACTGTACATACCCTTGCAATCCCACTATAGCCAACAGGCCCATCTGTGGTTAAGGGTTTGTCAATTATGCATTTGCATGTTTGCACATGTATGCACTTGGGTTAAATATAATTTCACCTTCCATGAATGGTGAGGAGCCATTTGTATGTAGGTTTTGCTATGTAATAGTTCAGCAATATATTGAACCAGGAATAGTATAAGCCACTTTCATAAATGTACAGGTAGTACTTTCTCCCTCCCCCTGCAGAGAATCTTGCCCATCCTCATGCCCTGAGATGTTACCATCATAGAGCTCTGATGTCATCCTCTCATTGACAAGCTCTGGAGCTGCTTCCATCAGAGCCACTGCAGCCTCCACATTATCATACAAGGCAGCTATATGAAGGGCAGTCTCCCCCACTGCACCTAAAAACAATAGGAGAAGCATAAGAGTCATCTAGACATTCAACTATATGGGACAAAAGCAGAAATTATTTTATTGGGGTGGAGAATTATGGGAGTGCTAGGTCCTCCCTTGAGTACTGCCAGGTGCCGTTTCATCATATGACATGGTAACAGCCACATAACTACATAGTCTCTGTCCTTCACCCCATCAAAATCTGAAAGCTGAACAGAGGCTTCAGGTGTTTGTAAGTGACAGCAGACTTAGGCGTGAAGTGAATGGGCACACAGCCCTTCCACTGACCACCTTCCACAGTAAACCATCTTCTCAGTCCTTCTAGAAAAAAGGCCCATTCAAGCTATAAACCTCTGATCTTCACCATTCCTTTAGGGTTTGATGAGCCCTCCAAGTTAGAAAACTCACTTTGTTGCAAAGCTGCTGACATACAGTCAAGTAGTTTGAGTCTACTAATGCAAATATTTTAGCAAACTAACAAACATGCTACTCTACTCGTTGTAGCAGGCTCTTGCCTTCCACAAAAAAACATTTGTCACAAATAATCGAGTTACCTTTCTGATAGATATCACATGTTCCGTCAGTGAGAAGTTTCCTAATGGCTGGGAGATTGTTCTCTTTGGCAGCCTGGAGGAGTGGGGATTCCCAGATCCTGTAGTCAAGAAAAAGTGGCTCATAAGAAACACAGTCAAACACATGGTGCCTCTCTCCAGAGCCCGCATGGCCTTTCCTTGAGACAGTATGTATCTTCAACATTTTCACTGAAAGATCAATAATGCATACCTACCAACTGAGGTATTTTTTGAATGCAAAAAAAAGAACTGGCAAAAGCAGACAAATGCCATTCTAAAAACCCAGGTAGTTCATAATCTCTTGACTTACTGACGCTTAACCATATGGTGGCAGCAGAGGGAAAGATAGGAGAAACGAATAACCAAAATGCTTCTGGTTTATATAGCCCACATTTTGAGGCACGGAAGATAGCGAATGATGGGTCATTTGATACTCCTCCTGCCAATAGACTAGTTATCTCAGGAGCCAGAAAAAGCCAGTAGTTTTTTTACACAGCACAATAAATTAAATAAGGGTTGGCATCTGAATTACTCCCATAATGGATGGAAAAGAAAGAGTATAAACAAGAATTCCCCCTGTGGCATAGTAATGCTTCCTATGGTATAATTAAAAGAATGAGCTCTGAAATGTAGTTCCTCATCATGCAAAGTTATGAGGAAAAATTTGAAAGCTTAGCTATACTTTTTTTTCTCTCATGCTGAGGAAATTGAGGAAATTGTTGAGAACAGAAATGTATGCCTGTCCTCGGAAAGAGCATGCCATCAAACAAGTTCCAGACTGAACGGTTCACTTATGGTTGAAGAATACCCTTGGGTCTTCCATGAGGGTTTGGGTTATTTCAGTAGATCCTTGGGGCTGATGAAGAATTTACAAGTACAGTCACCAAACTTCACTACAGCAAGGTCCTTTGATGCAAACAGCAGGTCAAGGGAAATGATCCTCCCCCTTTACTCAGCTCTGGTAAGGCCATACCTAGAGTCCTGTGTCCAGTTCTACGATCTTCAGTTCAAAAGACATATGGAGTACTGGAGAGAGTTCAGTGAAGGGCCACAAAGATGATTATGGGAATTATGGGACTAGAGTATCTCTCATATGAGGAAAGCCTGAGAGAGCTGGAACTGTTTAGCCTGGAGAAGAGAAGGCTCAGGCGGTTCTTATCAATATGTATAAGTACCTGAAGGGAGGGTGCAAAGAGTTACCTGCAATGCCTGCTTGCTCAGTGTCCAAATAAGCTTTGCCAATGTTCAAAATAATGAGTTGGCCCCCCAAAAATCATAAAAAATACAATAAAATCTATTAATTTGGGGGAAATATTTCTGTTATCCTTAAATATTTTCAGATTTATCTTTTAATTCATAGCAAGTGGTTTGGGGTGGGGTTTTTTGATTTTTGTTTTTATACAAATAAAGAATTCTAAGTAGTCCAAGTTCAGGAGCTAAAGATTTAAGGGGAAGAAAGACCCTCAAAACCAAAGAAACACCCTACGTCTCATGAATTTTCAGTATGAAATAGAAAGAGATTCCTCTTTCCAAATAGGATAAGTTCAGTTTTAGATCTCTGTTCAAATGCAAATTTTGTGCTTTTATCTCACCTCTACTTTCTTGTAGTACAGATGTTTAATTTGTTCTTAATTATCTAGCATGGCTGAGGTCAAGCAGTAATGCGTGATGTGGAATAAGTCTAAGTAACACAGTAGAACAATGACAAATTCAAGCTGATATGAACAAGGAGAACATCAGCCCTCATTTTCCTACCAGGCCCAGTCTGTCCTTTTACTGCAATCTAACAACCGCCAATAGACTGGATGTTAGTCTCACACACACACACACACACAAAGCATGTGGGACAAATACATTAGTCAAACCATACACCTGGAGATATATTCAATGCTTTCTCCTTGTGATGTCCCAGATTTCTTCCTTGTATTCTGGTATTATTTAGTTACAAGATTTTGGGGATACAGTTTATAGGGCAAACACTATATAAAGCAATAGATGTTTTGCATTAAGTGATATAACTGATGTTAGCATATATTATCTGTGAATATAACTCCATTATAAGCCACAAGAAAACCCACATCAGAGAAAGAGAGAGAGAGAATGTAAATGGCCCATTGCACAAAATGTTTTCTCAGAACTTGTGCTTATTATGTATAGGATAATTTAACAATAAAACTATAGGAAAACAGGCAACATAAATTCTGTGGCTTACAGAAATATATATTTCTTGCTTTAAATTATTCTTTTATGAACAATAGAATCTTGAAGCAAAAAAAAAAAATTGATATGCCATTATCTCTGGATTTAATCCACCTGGAATGTGTGAGTTCTGCACACCTTTATAGCAGAAAGATACTGACACACTTGAGAGAACTTGGGGGATAAAACAAAACAAAGAGAAGTATCAGAATTACATTGACAAATAGGAATCATTTGAATAAGTGTAAATTAATGGGCATGGGCTACAAGTAATAAAAGCATAACTGAACATTATATTCATCATTTCATAAAAAGAACATTTCCTGTCACCAACAGCACCCCATTATCTAAGTCACTAGAAACTAGACTAGAAAAACGCTGAAGAACAGAGGAGAAATAAAAACATTCAGCATATAAAGAACCATCCTGAACAAACCAGGGAGCCATTCTGAGATATCTTTATGTGTCCTTCAAACTCTTAGCATTGCTGCTTTGAGAAGTATTCTTTCTTTAGCTTACTCATGTGTCAGTTGCATTAGTTGCTAATTACAAGATTATTTAATGCGAACATTGCATCTAGGATCAGAGAAATAGGAACAAAATAAAGAGGCACTCTGAGCAAAAGTTGTAAGATTCAATATCAGTGAAGCAAGCTTGCCACCTCTGCCATTATTTTGGCTGAGAAAGATTCCGTGTTTCTGGAGAATGTAAGTTTCAGAGGCAGGAAGTGGGAAGGAGGTGGGGTTTCAATAGTATAAACAATGCTACAATTAATATGTTGATGCTTTACTGGGTAGGCCTTTATCCCTCAAATGACCTCAGAGAGGAGGAAGGATTGGGCAAGAGACAATGTGGGAGGACAAAAACACAATACCTTTCTCACAAAATTCTCCAAAGCCCTTGTAAACAATTAATTGAATTACAAGCCTGCTAAGAGGGAGAGACCTAATAACTACTACACTCAGCTTTCAGAAATTTATGACAAAATTGTCAAACTTTTCTACTGATTGTAGAAACCTCCAACCAGGCTTAAAGAACCAGAGATACCAGGCCAAACAGTAAGCTGGTGAAGAACCCAGCAGTGTTGGTAAATGTCATGGCACACTGCCTCTGCTGCCTCAAACTTACATGTTTGTATCATATGCATTTTCTGTCCCATGATTGAGCAAACATCTTACTCTCATTTAAAACATACCATTAAAATTATAAACTCATTTTTAATACATTACAGCAATGTGCTGAGCATATAAATGTCAAGTACTAGGTGAGCCAAATTCACTAATATAAAAAACCAAAATCACCTGATTCTAGAATCTTCAAAACGTTTTAAATTCTTTAAGTTCAGCATATTTAATCAATTTTCTTCCTGAGCCATCAAACACAGCATGAATTTTACATTTCACAATTCTAGTTCCTGTGTGTCAAAGCAGCAGCAGGTGAAATCTGTAACTTAGTCTCTTAACAGAGCTGCCTACAGTAGATGCTTAGTTTCCGTAAAGTGCCATTATGTCACTGGATGGAGAGGATGGCTTTCAGAGAATGATTCAGCAGAGACCTATTTAGACACTCTGAGAAGATAATTCAGCACATCTAAGTTACGCTCCTGTTCTAAATCATTCTCTTCATCAGCTATGGAGTCAAGGGACACTAAGCTCCTAATTTAGCCACCTAAATTAGGTCTTTAACACTAGGCAGTACTGACATTGCCTTATAGGATCAGTTTAGGATAAGCACAGCTACATAGCTACCCAGTAGTTCTGATGAGCGATGAAAACCACAACAGTATCCACCTGGAAGTGCTCCTAGGTTGTTCTTACTGAGCAAAGGAATGTAGCTGTGTTGAGGCACTTACTAAGCCTTGATCATGCATTACTATCAGTCACTTCCTTCACAGGAAGCTGTGAGTTGTTTTTCAATACAGGTGAGAACAAAATCAGGAACACCCGAAAATCCATTGTGAAACATAGAGAAGATAGAATGTAGGTCAGATTCTGACTGACGGAGTCATGTAAAGTAGTTTTAAACAAGGTTAAGAATTTCACAAGTACTTTCTGCTGGTAATATGTACCCTTTTGGATTTACAGCTTCTTAAGCACTTCTTTTGGAGTGCATTCTGCTCATTACACTTATGAAAAGATAAAGATTGCAAGGACAAGTCCATAAGTCTTAAATCTGTTATAAAAAGAAGAATTTGGATTTATAGGGTTATTCTTTTAAAACAAGAAAATATGTTAAATATGTGAACTGTCTGGACAACAACCAATCTGAAACTTCTTTTTCAAGACTGAGCTCACCACAGGTGCAACGGAGCATCTCTTTCTCCTCTTTCTTTCCCTTCTCAGATTCTACTACTTGAGTCATTTACTGTATAGAATTTTCCTAGTGTTTGCTCTAGTTTAAGTTTGGCATCTCCTAGCTTCATGCTTTATCCCCATAGCTATGTCAGTTACTGAGGGTCTATAGCAATTCTTTCTAATTGAGCTGTAAATTCATCAGCAGGATTTTATTTCAGCTTTCTTTTCTTTCCTTGTTGTGCTGCTCAGAATATCCATGCTCAACACTCCATCATGAAATTGCCAAAGGAGACTCATCTTCTCCCTTCCTTCTGCTACTACGTAAAAATGTATGCAAGACTTCAGGAGAGCAGAGGAGTGCTCAGAGGAAGCTAACCAGCCAGAAAGAGGATCAATGCAATCATCTAACAAGATGCTAAAGAATGAATTAGGAAGTAATAGCATGAAGTGAAAAGGTGACAGATAAGAGGGGCTTGGACAATCAACGAAGAGACAGGGTCAGCAAATTTCTTCAGCACCGACAGCAAGACTCAGCAAATTGACTGGAACCTCTTGCGCATGTATGTCAAAGCCCCTTCAGCTGACAGTAAACAGAGCTTCTCTGGAAATAAACAGGTTACTACTACTTGCCGATGCTACTAGACAAGAAACTGATAGGGAAGTCTTACCCTTCAGATATTTAGTTATCTACCACACTAAGCAATAGAAATCTTGCTCAGTCACTTCCAGCAGGGAAATCTCCTTGCATTAATCTCCTTTTTAAAATTCTGCACCTGAGAGCATCCTAAGAATAATCTCATGCTAGAACTGGATTAACAGTTCAGCAGATGTTAGTTATTATTTATTACCACTGAGTTATTCATAAAACAAATTTGTTCTCTGAAGCATAATCTCATCCGGCATCAAAACTTCCAACCCTCTTCAATAGGTATTTTCTTGCAGTTTTATTCTAGGTTGTGTTCCTTACTCTGTGTCTAATTAGTTTTCTCTAACAACTTTTTAATTTGGGGTGGTTTTTTTTCAGACCACAAATTTCATTTTTACTTCTTCACAAGGAAAACTATAGCCAAGTTTAAGAAGGCAAATATCTTCCTACATCTATGAGCCTAAGCCATGTCTTAGGCACTGAGGTCAGATGTGTGTATGTCTGTGCATTGTTGGGGAAATGTGAGTTCTGGGGGACCTTTACACTTGTGAAATTAAGGAGGCTCGTTTTCCATTATTAGACTCAAAAAATTGATTAGGATGAAGGTGTAACAGCATAAGAAAAGACCAGAAAGGCTGCCAGTGATGCCTTTGATTTTATTTTACATGCAGCAGCAGAGTTCCCAACAGGCTGTTCTTTGCATCTTGACTACTCAGAAGCACTGTTACTGAAACATATTACAAATGAAGTGGTGGAACTGGGAGCTGGCATCTTTATTTCACTGTCGCCTTTGGGAGCAAAGGAACCAATTAACACCCTCAGGCATTGTGGATTTTAAGACAGGAAATTTGTGCACTGAAAACTCAGTAATGTTTAGACAAATCAACAGCAAAACTATGGTGACATCTCTCATTCACTACCAGCTTGAGAAAGATTTGTCTAGAAGCTGAAGACTCTCTGTGTCCCTGTACAACTCTTAAGCAATTTTTCTAATAGCATTAGGCTGAGCTACTTTTTATTTGTGCCATGTTTGTTTTCAGGGTAAGCAAAACACTTCACTAATATGTCACAAAAAGATTTGGAAACTAAAGGGGATATAAAGTTTTTATTGCGACATGTTTGGAATCACCATAGCTCTCTGCAAGTTATGCAAATTGTCCCAAGCACCTCTAATGCATTATTTCTTTTTTTAAATGTACCACACAAGTCAATGTTTTATTGTCGTTAGAAAGATTAAGCCTCAAAGCATCCCACGAAGGCCAGGTGATACCATTAATCCCTAAGCAGCAGCTGTGAGAGAGACACACAGAAGATAAATATTTTATCAGCCAAAGTTATAGAGGCAAGAAAGAAAAATATAACATAATTGTCCTGGATCTATGTACTCACTTGCTCTAATTTATTTATTAGTTCTTTTTTATGAACAGTGCAATTCTCATATGGTGGAATTTCTAAAATTACATGCTAGGGAGATTTTGTTCACATTTCCTTAGAACCTCTTACACTGAAAGCCAAACTAAAAAAAAATAAATCAAGCAATGGCTCTCATAATTTCTGGAAGATCTATTAGACTGTGACAGGCATGTGATTCCTCTTCACCTCTACCAGGCCTGAATTTTCATAAGTATTTATGTCTTTGTTCCCCATGTTTATGAACTCTCTTGAGTTTTTATGTTCATATGCTCCAGGCTATGTAGATCCCAGAGTTTACTTCCAAAGATAATTCTAGAAAGGACATACGAGATGTGACCACTGTCGCTGGGACTCCACACAGCTACAGGCTGTTTAAAAAGGAGAGTCTTGAACCGAAAGAAACCAGCAGAGTAAGGCAAAATAAACTCGAAGTCCTCTTTAATATTAGGAGATTGTATCATATTTCCTGAACTTGGATGTCCCTTTGGGAAATGTTATACAGTGCAGGATTAAGCCAAAAAATCCTTCTCTATGGATAATGCTGAGATCAACAGCCAATAAGATTAAAAGAACTATTACACATGAAGAAAGAGAATGAACAGCAATTCCAGTGAAGGTGAGAACTACCAAAACAGTTAGCTTTCAGGTATTGTCATCACCAGTTGTAGGACAGGAAAAACCATTGTTCTTCTCTTGCAGACTTTCTGTGTGCAGTCAGAGCATACTAGTTAAAGAGTAACATATTTACCACTGGCTTTCAATAAGATAATACAGAATTTAATTGCTGCTTATTACTGTATGTATTCCAGCACCATTAGCACTAAGAAGAACTCAAGCTGAAGCCACAACAGTGCAATTCCACACAACAAAATGACAGGATGAAGTAAAAGCCCTCTTGGTTTACAACAGTTTTTCCACCAAAGCAAAGGTTTTATAAGAGTAGTTCCCATACACAAGTCACCACAGAAGGTTTTCCTGTTGTGTTTTTCTATCTGTACATAATTAAGAATATGAAAGCAGTAAAACTGATTCCAGTTCTCTGCAAAATGTTCATTTTCTTTCTCCTCAAACTCTGAGCATCTCTGGGGACAAGCAAGGAAAGAAAAGAGTAGGATAATAAAAGGGAGGAATGGTCCTGTCCCTCTTTAGGAAAAGAGTATCCACATATTGGCACCATGTAATTTCTGACCGAATAGCAGAAGGCTAATTTATGTCAGTTGAAAGCTGTGGGAAACATACAGACCTAAAATGGAAGGGAACAGTTTTGTCCCCATGCAACTCTGATTTCACAGACAATGATATCATATGCACTATGTGTGTGTTGCTACACAGAGTTATAAAGAAACAAAGAAATGTTAGTTTTGGGGACCACTGGGGTTGTGCTATAGTGATCTAAGAGAAGTTTATGAAGAAAGGTTTATATGCCTAATAGTTTTTCTGTTTTCCCCTATCAGTAGCAACACCCACGATGTTTATGGGCTTGCAGCACATGATTAATGAGGATTGCCAAGCAAAGAGAAGGTTGAATGGCAATCTAATAGCAGCCTATGTAAAAGGGAGCAACAAAAAGGAAGGGGCCAAACCCTCCTTGGTAACAGCAGATGGTAAAACAAGGGGCTACAACATCACATGATGATTTTGGAGGTTTAGGTTGAACATTAGGAAAAAAACTTTTTCACTAAGAGGTTACTATAACGCTGTAACAGGTACCTAAATATATGGTGGAATCTCTGTCCTGGGAGACTTTCAAGACTGAGCTAGACAAAGCCAAAACAATGTGATTTATTGCTGTCCAGCTTCAAGCGGGAGGTTAGATAGAGACCTCCAGAGGTCCCTTCCACATCTCTATGACTTAAAAATGTGAAGATAATGTTATAATTACAAAAATATTAATATATTTAGACTTTTCTTTTGTACACATTCATTTGGATATTACAGAACCTGCTGAGAACTTATTTTTCAGTTACCTGTGATGCTTTTCGTGAACATACAAAAATGTTAACACTTCAGCATTCTATGGATACACTATTGTTTCCACTGTGCCTCCCATTTTAAGTGTATTTAAGTCCCACTGCTCTGAAGTAAAATAAAACAGACTTTTGTTATTTGGTCAGGAGATAGATGATGACATATGTAAGTTCTTTCCCTAAAGACAGATATGTATATTTGTCTCTCCTAAATTACTATCCTACTTATTTCTATACATATATGTGTGTATACATACATATGTACAAATAGCTAGATAGATATTGTCCCACACAGCCACTTTTTTGTCCCCAGAGATGTTCAGAGTTTTGTGAGGAAAGAAAAACCAAATTTTACAAGGGACTGGAAGCAATTTGTTATTTGAGTACTGCAGTGTTTATGCATGCAGAAATGACAAGGAACAATGAAAAACAGATTCAGCTGGATTTTCATGAATACTCCTGCATTCCTGTGTGTGGAGGGAGCAACCCTGCACAGCAGTAACAAACAGCCTTGATTCAGTATTTACATGTGAAGACACAGGCAATCTTCTTGATAACATACGGTCTAAGAGGAGTCACTGTACATGTTGACACCCAGGCCACGGGGGTAAGAAACAGCAGTCCAACCCAGGAAGTGACTGACCACCAGAATGTGGAACAGCATTAAGTCCACTCTATCCCACAGTAAGGGCAACCTTTGCAGAATCCTTGCAAAAAAGCCATCATTTCAGCCGACTGCAGCATATACGTCACATACACTCTTAATAATAATTAAAAAAAAACCAAAAAAACCCTCATGCATTTTCTTGTGAGCTTTACCAATGAAGCAGGAAAGACAAGAGTATACATTATTAATTTGTGACTGAAGTCCTGCACTCAGGGTAATTCAATTGTGACCTAGTAAACCCACCTGTGAAAGCAGATAAGATTGGAACTCCAGAAGCATTCCAACTTGAAAGAAGAAATCTGATAGAGAAAAGTGCTCCAGGGTTGTTTAAAGTTTATCTACTGGCAGAAAAGCCTAAGGGAAAAGAGTGAGAATCAGCTACAGGGAGAGAGCAGCAGAAGAAAGGGAAGACAAGAAGGCTGAAATGCACTGTACCTTTTCTGCTGGAGTAAGTAGATTTCATCCAGATGTTTATCCCAGGATTTTTTGCCCTGCAACTTCTGACTTAGTCCATTCCAGATCCGGAAATAGAAGGGCTTGCTATCCCCAAATAAAGGTACCCCCATAGCACGTCCCTTTTTCTCTCTCACCTAGCTGCCTGAAAGCCAGCAATCCCCGCTTTGAAAAAAGTCGGGGAAGGCTCACTACAGGTCACTATTCCTCCACTCCCAGTCTGTTACTTACAGAGGAGACTGTCCGTCAGCTGCATCAGCTGATCAAAGTACATGTGAAAACACAAAATAAAATCACTTGTCCCTAGCAGACCATACCTTGAGCCTCATCAAGTACTTAGTTTCCAAAATAGCCCAACCCAAAGGTGTGTCTGATTTAGAAGTAACTCACCACCACCCTTACCCCTCACAAAGACCCTATACAGCACTGAAAAGTTCATACAGCATCCATGTCCTAGGCTTCTAGTGTTTAGTTTCTGAAGTCTAGAATTTAGAAGTAATCATCCTCCTTATGTGTCTCTGAATTCCTCTGGAAAGCAACATCTAAGCAATTTTGAACAGCTGAACAAGTCAGGCAAAACACCTTTTAGGTGAGTGAACATGTGGGAACGTGCCCTAAAAGACACTGCGCTCTGGGAAGGTAGTATAGAGGAGGACACACCTCCCACCCCAACTGTCTGCAAATCCCATTAAAGAAATTATCATTATAGACTCCACCTTCTCTACGTCAAACAAAATCACTTTATTTCTCAAGCTGGAAGAAGAGTTTATGTAGATTAATGTGTAAACTTTGCATATTTCGTTTTTCTTTAATGTTCTACAGTCTCTCATTGTTTCTTCACATTCCTTCACATTTCTTCCAGAAAAGCTTATTTAGGAAAGGGATAAAAATTTCTATTTAACAAAAACTAGTTTTTGGTATAGAAAAACATCATCAAGGTCATGTGGGGGTGTCTGCAAAGCAGTAGGCAAAACATCAAAATAAAGGGAGGAGCCATCCTTCTTCTGAAGAAGAAGCTGGAAGCTATGTCGGAGAAAAAAAGAAAAGGAAAAAAAAAGCTCCTAGTTTCTAATCTTCTTTCCTTAAAGACTTGTCCTAATATTCTTGCATCTTGAATCAACAGAAATGTCCCTTCATTCTTACCTCTGCCGTAGTGGAAAAGGATTTTGTTCAGGACCTAGGCAGAATCAGTAGGTAAGGGAGAAAAGTGTGTAAAGCAATAGGGCTGAGTCATCTTTTGAAACTCCTGGTTTATTTAGAGGTTACTTAGACTTACCAAACCAGGATTCACATCCAAACTTCTGTAAACTCATGATGTATCCTATCCTATTACAACGTAAATCACCACACAGAAAAAACAATGCTTTAAGGCAAACTTGAGGAATCGTATCCTAAAATATAAGATTCACTGAATTGTCCAATTCTAGGAGGAAGGTACAAGTTAAACTGTCATAACAGGAAAAATTTATTACTTGCTACATTGAGAGGTTAGAGTGTAACACCAGCCAGATGTAATAAGCAAAACATGAGGGTTTTTCAACAATATCAATAATGTATCGCTCTAACATTCTTGAGGGGGGGAAGCAACTCCAGTCAAAATTGAGGAAGATATTTAGACACTGAAGTGTTAAGTGCCTATGACAGACAAACATGATCTCTATTTTCCTAGGCTGTTCTCCCTAGCAGAGAATACTTTCTACTGTCTCTCCAAGGAGCAAAAGACTGGTATCAGCAGGACAAGCAAGCAGTGACACATTCCTCCCTTTTCTGGGCAGCAGTGCTACTGCCACCCAGACAGCAACTCTAAGGTATAAGATGTGAACAGTCAGACAGCAGGTTGAGGAGAGAGTTCTCAGCTAGCCATGAAGGCAATAGCTGCAGCAGCCAGGGCAGTTCAAACAACTGCAAACCAGTATCTCAGGTAGACCCCCCGCATTGTTGGGGGGGGCTCATTACAGCTCTCATTATAGCTTCAGATTGCAGTAAATAGTTTTCCTTTACCCACTTGTATGGATATAAAGTCTTAATACTGCAAAGGAGTCTTTTCTTGTAATTCATGATAGAGGTCATTTGCAAAAGCAATAGAACACAGAGATGAAAGATGGATGAAATATGTAAGAATATTGCATGGAAGAATATTGCATGGGCCAATGTCTCTTCAGCAGATCATGGCCATACCTCTTAAGCACTGCTGGACTTTCAGTCTAGCAGGAGGCTGTAAACAGTTTTTCATAAACCAAGGACCTGATAAGAACTAGTAGTTGAGGAGTGGATTGTAAGTCCGTACAGTTTTGGTGTATGTGGTTTCCCACATACCTGATATCCACTTTTAGCTCTTTGTATCCCTTTCCATGGCTCCCGAATCATATTGTGACTCTGGCTCCTAGCCCTCATTCTCAAGGCCTACCTTGAGACATTATTCTAGCTCTACCTGTTCCTTTTTCCAGGCTCCTACTGCAAATAGGGTCTTTATCCTGGCTGCCAGTGATGCCCTTTCTTGGTGTGCATCTTGACTTCTCTTGTTTCTGACAAGAAATCTGGGCTGATTCTGGTTGACCTGATTCCTGGAATCTCTTGATTCCAGCTTGGCCCTACCTAACAGATATGACAGCTGATGTCAAAATCTCCTTACACACAATTTCCCTCCTATGTCCATAGACCATGAGTAGTAATGTAAGCAGGAAGAAATGCAAAGCACGAGCTGGCCCTCACACCACAGTGTCTAACAACAAAAAATTAGGAGCAGACTAGCAATGATAGGACGATGTTGGTTCTGAGCAGTTCAGTCATCTCACGGTTCTAGGGGCTCTATCAATATTGCATGAGGCACAGTTAGGATGTGCTGCCCTTTGTAGAGCTATAGAAACTGTAAGTAAGCCAATATGTGGAAATACTTCAGCAGCAACCAAGGAATTCCTATTCTCACATACCTGTTACAAATACAAGGGAACAAGAAAGCCACTTTTGCCACCGGGGATTGTGATCATGCCAGAGACACTACTCTACACTTTTTAATAGCGCATTGCATTTCTTTTAGGTCAGCCTAGATTTAAAAAGCCTAGATTAAAAAAAAAAAAAAAAAGAAAAGCATAAATCTGAATAGCTGAGTATGAATTAACTGACTTTTGGTGACCCTGGAGCTTAAGTTAGCCTTTTCCAGCAACGTGCCTGAAAAGGAAACACTATTACAGAAAAATTATAGAAAAAGACTACAGGAAAATTTTCTACATTGTCTCCAGTTTTCTCTTCATCCCAGCCACCTCTTTAGTTCCTTCTTTCTTTCAAACATAAATCAAAATGGCTATTACCTGGCCTATTATAAAAGTAATTTCAGTGCTAATGTAGAGACAGACATAATTTGCACAGCACATGGCATGGATTCCTTTCCTTCTGAATGGCCCTGACCCTTACATTCCATGTTCTCACAAAACTCCTCTTAATCTTCCTGGAAATTTTGAGTGCTGAAGGTATGTAGGATTGAATCCAATGTGCTTATCTGGTGACAAATCAGGATGGGAGTGCATGTTCTTTTTTCTCTTTCTGTTTTTCTTTTACAGTTTCATTGGGGGGGGGGGGGGAAGGGGGAATTGCAAGAGCTGGGTGATATTTTAAAGTTGCTACAAAGATGTAAGTGTAATCCTAGTCTTTCACAAAATCCATGAGAATGTGAACTGTGATTAGCAGGAAACAGGGAAGATAAAAGGCATTGTAAAAGTAAGGAAGCCTGTTGAACCTAAAGGAGAAACAATTTTAGCTGCACATCATAGAAGTCCCCCATTTTTATCTTCTGAAAAGATTTTAAAGGTTTCTGTTAGGCACAAAAAAGTATGTAATGAATCATATCAGGAAAACTTACACAAAGTGGCTTTTGAAAAGAAAGGAAAGAAAGGGTAGTCAACTTATTTATTATAATGAATTGAAATTCTCTTCTACATCTGCTTTCCAGATCTGCCCCCCAAATCCATGTTAAGCATCTGGTAGACAAATAAAGTAACATAACTAGATGCTTAACACATCTTCAGAGCATTGTACAGCCAATGAGTAGCCAAGTTGTCTTGGCTAGCCTATAGCCAACCAAAGTTGTCTATGTCAGAGATAAGTATTGCCCCAACCCTTCTGCTTGGACAAATTTCAGCACAAAGATTTGCCTGTTTTGCTGTCTTAGGGACTGCATCAGAGCCACAGGCTGTCAGACCATTTCAGAAGCCCTTATTCTTCCCCTGCATATTTCTCCCTGTCTTGTTCCATATATTCTTTCTGAATCACATATATGCTCAAACCTTAAACATAAAATGTCATTTTCTATTTTTTGCTCCAATTCACAAAAATCTTTCACCTTACCTCTCATAAAAATTCGCTCTTAAACAATTTCCACTTCAGAAATAACAACAGAAATTCTGTCATTTCAGCAATGGCAAAAACAAAGTGCATGGATTCCATACCCAAGTTTAGGCTACCATCTTAAGAGCAAGAGTGGAAGTGCAGCCTACAACCAGACCAGTCTTTCAACATCTCCCCTGTACATTTCTGGTTGTACTGCAATTCTTTGTCTGAAATTGCAGCATCTAATAAAAGTTCTGAAGGTGTGAGTTGTGAGAAAAAGGAATGAGAGAAGCAGAAGTACAGGAAAAAGCAATGAAAAGTAACAGTTTCTGAGTACAGACAGAACACGGAACAGGAAGCCAAGAACTCACCAAGTCAGCAGTAAGCAGTGAGTAAGTAGTTTCTCCATGTGTATAATGGATAATCTTCCATCTGAGAAGGTTGTAATAATGACTAGCCAACAACTGCTTGATGTATTACAGATATGTTAGAGAATCCTGTTGGACTGTGATACTTCCAGACGTTCAAGTTATAGTATCTTATTTGTGTGGCATAGGAAAACAAAATTGTGGATGATTGTATGCAAATGCACAGTATTATGTACAGTTTCATATCACAAAACTGAGTGTTGATATATATCAAAAAGACAAAACTAAGTAACAGAGGAAAATAACTAGATATTCCAGAAGAAGCATACTAGTAGTGTTATCTCCACCAGTCTTGAGAAACTCGTATCTTCACAAAATCTCATCTACTGTGTAAACAGGAATTACTTAACCACCAGTAAATCACAGATAACTCAGAAATAGAAGTAACTTAACAATGCATTATAAACTATATAAGGGCATAGGTGTCCTTTAAGATTCTACTATATATTATGCAACTAATCCTGATGTGTAATTCTGTGAATCTGTCTCCTGGCCTGAAGGAATGCAAAAGGCTGGAGGCAAGCTTGTTTTAAATAAAACATTATGCTGAATTATCTTAATTAATAGCGTGTGTTTGTTGTGTGTGAATGTGTGTGTGTAGTAAGCCTTAAAGTGGAGTGGATCTCCACTTCTTGACTTGGAGTAGCAGAGGCAAGGTGAACTACTTGTGGTGGAGAATGGCAGCAGAGGCACACACTCCTTTGAAAGAGGCATTCCCAAGGTCCTGGTGAGTTGGATGAGGGATCAGCAACAGTTCCATTGGCTGTTACAGAAAATCCTGGTGCAGCAACACAAGGATCACTAGACTTCATAAAACTGACCCCACCAACATTTGTAGCAGACTTTGTGGCATTTCCAAGAAAAGCCAAAAGAGGCAATAGCAAGAACTGAAGACCTCTGGTGAGTGCAGCTACATTGGCAATTTAAAGGAGAGCTCTTATTGAAATAGAAACTTCCTAATTATAAGTAACCTTAAATGAGTGGGTCAGTAAGATTCTACCTCAGTGGGGAAGCCTGAGCAAGTGTCCTGGATGTTTTCCTAATGTTGTGATTTGAGCTATTAGCTTAAGTCAGAAAGCTTTCTGTTGGTGAGTTGGAAAGCTTACCATTGGTTTAGGTAAGAGACCAATCCCCCAGCCTCCTGTTGAGGGAGAGTGTCTCAGGGACTTATGTACTCAATAAAAGCAGAAGTATACTCCTTTGGAAAAGATGGAATGAGTGAACATGAAACATATTCTAGTCCTGCACATAGAGAACTGGTAGCGGGTCCTAACATAAAAATAGGTAATGTAGAAAAAGTAGAAAATGGCTTGGAACCTCACCTGGACTGTGGACTAACATAAAATTTGTGACAGTAGGATTTGAAGCTGTAAGATATTGAAATCAAGCCATGAGAACCTTCGTATTTGAATTTCTTCTAAGGAGGTCTGGGATTTTAAGATAGCCCAAGGGTGTTACTACAAATCTCTAAATCAGCCTGTAACACAGCATTAGCAAAAAGAAGCACCTCACTAATTAGTTTTACCTTGTGGTCAGGAGTGCCATAAGAATACCTAAGTCTTTAATTCAGCAACTGTAAAGTTCTGTGTGCGAGTCTTAGAATTGGTAGACCCTGCTTTTTTAGTAGAAGTTCTCCTTGCTCTTAAAGATATACAAAAGGGTGAAAGTATATATCTGGGATGCATCCATGGGAATGTTAACCCCCAAATCTGTGGCTAGCAACATTTTTGCAGTTTGGAGAAAGGAAGTTAGTGTGACAGCTGCTTGGTGTTCATGTCTTATAGCATTGAATTAAGACTGGGTGTGATTACGCTGACTCCCAATTTCATAGCTGGCATCAGGCTTTAAAGATTCTCAGAAACCTCTGAAAAATGAATCCATCCTGATCTGACTTTGAGTTTTTTGAGTCTTAGCCTGTAGTAATTGTGCTACTATGTCAGGATAACAGACAGGAGAGCAAACTTGGATTGTGACTGGTTTATTTGTGTGACAACAGATGACATCACTTAGAACTTGGAACACACAGCTCTGAATTATGCTGTTGTCCAAAGTATCATTAGGGAGCTCCTGAATATAAGTTTTGGTGGAAGAGGGAGAATTTTGAAGGTAACTGCTGATGACAAGAGTTCAGCTTTGGTCCTGGGTAACATGGGAAATCTGGGCCCTGTTAAATGTTTGTCTTTAAGAACATTGCTTGCTGATGGCTTCGTAAAGCCATTCAACTGTACATGACAGATTACAGGGCATGCTACAAACACCTGTAACCTGTGAAATCCCAGAGCAGAGTCAAAATATTTTACTTCTTTATATTCCCTTCTCCCACCTTGGTTACGTCGCTGAGTGTACTAAAAGACTTGAATGGCCCTGACCAGCCTCAGCTGGGGTCTCCACCCACACACTCATCACCTCAAAGCCTGTCCAGGTTTCCTAGGGGTAATTTGGACCCTTCCCTCTGCCCTGCTCTGCCCCCAAAACTTGTCAGGGATACAGTGAATTTCTGGCCCGCTCATCCCTCCTCACCTCTCAAGCCACCCAGTCTCATAGGCAGCCTGTCCTCTTCTACTCAGCCCCAAGTCTCCCATGCCTTCTCTCTTTCTTGTCCTTGGCTCTGTGTTCCCTAAAATAGTCCTATGAAAACCCACAACAATTAAACCACTCTACAAACAGTCTTTTCTGTCCCCAGATCCCTGTAAGGTGTGAGGACGCATGTTGCTTCGAGAGGACACTATTTTTAGGTTCCTGAGTGCACTAATGAGCTTTGATGGCCCTGACCAGTCTAACCCAGGGCCTTCACAAAAAGCACACACACACATATACACATAAGCCCTGCCTATGAGCATAAGAGCCCCATTTAAGATCTGTCTTGGGCCTTCAGTTCCTGCCTGAGCTATTTTGTAGGAGCATAAATTTTTAGCTCAGCTACAGCTATGCTTGTGTTTGGCCATGGACTCCAGTTATCTGGACCCTGACCTGCTGACTGACTTCTAGCTTGACTTCAAACTTGCCTTGTCAACATGGACCTACCTAGTGATAAGTGGACCTTAGTTACCATCACTGGACATCATTCTGATAAATGGATTAAATTCCTAGTTGATATGAGACCTGCTTCATCACCACAAAATTGCCTGACAATCTAGGCTCTTGCTTAAACCTGGCAAGAGCCAGGTCTGCCTACTCATCTTGCTCAAGAAGTGTAGGGCTGTACCCTAGCTCATGAGGCCCATGTACTGTCTGGTGTGAAGTCATGCTCAGCTTCCTATCCCTTCGGATGCAGCCAATCCTTGCTGCCTCAAAATTTAAGAGGTCCTATAGATACCTCTGCACTTATTACTGCTCAAATTGCAGTATTGAAGATGTCCCAGTGAAGTCTTGACCTGTTCTGAAAGTTTTGGCAGTAGCAAGAGACCGTGGGAAGAGGCCAGAACTGACTGGTTGTTCTGCAAAATTAACTTCGTCAACCCACTGTTCCTACAAGTAGTATTAAAATAGAAACAAATACCTCTGCTTAACATGAACTTGTTGCTTTCAACAACAAAAAAGAAATAATCACTGAAAAATGGTAGAGTCCACTTACGGAGTCTGAAGAGCTGCTTATAGAATTTTCCTGGTAGAGAAGTGACAAAGGAGCCAGTAGTTTCTTGCATTAATTATTGGAAGGCCTTTGATTAGGTGAGTATATCAGAGCTTGATCCCAAGCAGACAGAGTTTAAAAAGGTCCCCTCTGAAAAAGAGCGGAGAAGCTAGAAATGTTCCTCTCAAGCAGGTTATCCTGAAAAAGGATATTAATCGAAGGACTTGCCCATAGACAGAGGAAGTATTGGTCTATTAATCACCTTTGGTTAACAAACCCAGGGAAGGTTCAGGTTACTGTGTTACTGTGTGAGTAATCCTGTTCTTTCTGTGGAGGTATGGGATTACAATAGTTAAGAAAGATACTCAACGGCTGTAGCACTCATTGTCCTGAGCTGCTGGGAAAAGGACTGTTATACACCTCTTGGAAAATTTTATGGTAGAAACTGAAGAGCGTTGTGTGCAAAGTAGAACTGATTCAGGCAGAAGGCAGTGAACTAAACTTTAAATGAAATTTTAACAGCACTGAGAAAGGAAATGACAAATGCCCTGTAAAATGCAACTCGTTGTTTTCTATTTAATGCATTTACTAAAGTAACTTCTAAAACTAAAATAATTTGTTTGTAAATTTAGTTACTTATTAGCAATTAGTTATTTTCCCCTTTATTTCTGCTGGAAAAAATGGTGGTTGAGATTTTTTTTGTTGTTTGGATTTTTGTTTTTCCTCAGATTCTGTTGTTTTCATCCTATTTAATAATGCAGAATTCTTCTTTTTTGTGCCTGCCTTAACAGTGTGCTGGATCAGAGAGTTTCATTTTATTATTATTCTTTTGCACTTTTTGTAATATGTTGAGATAACATTCATGTTATCTGATTAGACTTCATCAGCTAATGAATTTTGAGCCTGATATACCATGACACCCAAAGAGCTACAAAAGCTGCATTTGCATTCGTGATTTGTTCCCCCCATTTTTGCCAAGAAGTTGAAAAAAGTTTTACTCCATAGCAGAAGCAGGTTTGACATTACAACCACATAATTAAGAACATGATGAATGATCAAAATTAAAATTACCCTCTCTTCCCTCCGAGAATGTTGAAAATACCAGAAAGCTGTTCTGTAAAACAGATCTGCACTGATTAAAAACTGAGTACAGAACAAAAGTTATTCTGAGAAGTCAGGTCTTTAGGCACTTGTACATACTCCAGGCACTGCCTGGGCTGAGTCGAAGTGATGAACATGTTGTCTCTGGGTCTTTCTTTTTTTTTTTTTTTTTTTGCCAGGAACAGTTGAATTTTTCTATTTTGAAGAATCTCCTGAAGCATATGAAGCATATGTTTGCAGTGACTACTAACTAGGTTCTTAAGGGGAAAGAAGTTCCATTGACTTATATAACTCTCAATAGGACAGACATTTAGAAAACAAACTATTAGAGCATGTGTTCTATATTTCTGAGGGCTTCTGAGAATAAAACTTGAAATAAAATGTTACCTTTCCCTTTGCAAGTATGATTCATGACATTTTCCAGGCAGAGGCTCCTTTATAGCCTCCCTGAAGTCTCTTACTGTCAGTTGCCACAGACCAAACAATTAAATATGTTTAAATCTTCCTTAAACTACATCTTATCCAAGGATTTCTTTCTTTTGTTGTTTAGATGATCCAAAATGACAATTTTTCCTCGAGTGAGCAACAAAAATATCACTCCTGCTGCTGAAGGGAGTATAGGTAATGTGACACAAAGATCACAACTTAACAAAGCACCACAAATTTGATATCCTAAAATAGCATTAGGAGATGAGTCGGTAGTAACCTCACTTCTACCCGATTCAGTCCTTATGTCCCAATATGGAGGTGTGGTCATTGTACATCGACTATCACTAAACACAAGCTCAATGTAATGCCTAACAATTGAATGACAAACATAAATGCATATTTTATTTTAGTTATTCCCAATGGTCTTCATAGTGGGTGTCCTAGTTTTTAACCTATTTATCTATGAAACATAAAAAGAGCTGGTGTAGGGGTGGTATGTATGATTTGACATTCCTCTGTGCCCTATGTGTTAATTAGCAGAGACTGACTGCCCTCTACTGGATTGATGAAAGTTTGTTCACGTTGTTAATGATATCACAAATACATTCAAAGGGCACCTTCTGAAAGATTGCAGATGACACCAAAGTGTGGGGAGTGGTTGCTATGCTCGAGAGCAGGGCTGCCATTCAGAGACTACTTGATAAAATGAAGTAACAGGCCAACAGGAAGTTAATGGAGTTCAACAAAGACAAATACCCAATCCTGGATCTGGGATAGAAAAACGTCTACATGTCTGTACAGGCTACGGAAAGATTGGCTGGGGAGCATCTCTGCAGAAAAGAGTCTGCAAGTTGAACATAAGCCCTTACTTATGCAGCGTGCCCTTGCAGCAATGAAGGTCAACCACATGCTAGACTGCATTAGCAATACTGTAGGCCGTTTGTCAAGAGAAATTGTTCTTCCCTTCAATTTCAGAGGGGTTGCGCTGCATATAAGAGACTGCGTCCAGGGCTGGGCCCCCTAGTGCAGGAGAGAGACTGGCAAACTGTAGCATGTCAAACAGAGGGCCACTAAGATGGACAACTCTGTTCGAGGAGAGACTGAGGGAGCCGAGTTTGTTTATCATGGAGATAGCTAAAGGGGAGAGGGGGAAGGGGAGGGGAAGGTACAGGTCTAATTGGAGTGTCTAACTACCTTAAACAGGATCATAAAGAAGGTAGAGCTAGACTCTTCTCAGAGACATCAAGGGCAAAAAGCAACAGCTTTCAAAGTGAGGGTGGTTCAGCAGTGGAATAGGTTGTCAAGAGAGGCTGTGAAATCTTCATTCTTTGAGCTTTTCAAAGTTCAGTTTAACAAGACTGTAAGCAAGCTGATCTAGTTTTGATGTTGGCCCTACTTTGAGCAAGGAGAGAGTACAGCCTTTTTAGAGGCTATGAATCTATAGAATTGCTTTTGAGAACTAAAAATTTGACAAGTCTTTAAAATTTGTATTTTGTTAATTAACATATGAACTTCCTGTATCTGGATTGACATTGAGTTGCTGGAGTGTGTCCAAAGAAGGGCAACACAGCTGGTGAAGGGTCTGGAGAACAAGTCTTATGAGGAGCGGCTGAGGGAACTGGGACTGTTTGGTCTGGAGAAGAGGATGCTGAGGGGAGACCTCATCGCGCTCTACAACTACCTGAAGGGAGGTTGTAGCGAAGTGGGTGTTGGTCTCTTCTCCCAAGTAACTAGTGATAGGACAAGAGGAAATGGCCTCAAGTTGCGCCAAAGGAGGTTTAGATTGGACGTTAGGAAAAATTACTTCACTGAAAGAGTGGTCAAACATTGGAACAGGCTGCCCAGGGAAGTGGTTGAGTCGCCAACTCTGGAAGTATTTAAAAGACGTGTAGATGAGGCACTTAGGGACATGGTTTAGTGGGCATGGTGGTGTTGGGTTGACGATTGGACTTGATGATCTTAGAGGTCTTTTCCAACCTGTATGATTCTATGATTCTATGATCACTGATGTTAGTGCATGCTAGAGCTGTACAGCCATCAAAATTACATCACTGTAATCTTCTTCAAGCATTAGCCAAAGCAGATACTGGAGGTCAACAACTGTCCAATAAATATGACTCTGTTGTCCTTCAGGGTTTTTTGTGTGAACCAGCTCTATTTCTATTTTCAGCACTTGCTGAGACCTGAACACTGCTTACAAACACATTTCAATTTGTGATATAGTCACGAGTTGTTATAACTAAATCAACAAATTGTACTCACAAGTAGCAGAGAGCTAAAGCTTATTTCTGCTGAAAAATAATTTTTAAAGGCTGACCTTAGGAAACAAGAGAAAATTCAGTTTGTAGTATTAATTTTTAAATTATTTTCTGAACTGAAATATATGAGGTTTGGAGGATTTGAATTTTGCTAAAATAAACTTGCAAAATCTCAATTTGCAGGGAAAAAAGAAGAATTTGCCTTTCATAACACCTGGAAAACAACAGTCTTCCCAAGATGTACCCTCTACCAAATAATTTTAACCTTGATGTATTTGGAATATGTACACACCAGGGGTACAACCACACTGTAGTCACCATGGTATCTCTCTGTATTAGCTAAAGGATTTTGGATGAGAACCTGCCACCCAGCAGCCACAGCAGCTCAGAATTCGGTGTGAACTGATACTGCTGCCACCAACCAAGCTAGCTAATTTAGAGCTAGCTCAGGTATCTCACCACTATAGACTGCAGGGTAAACCTGCTTCAACAAAGACCCTTTTAGCTTTCTCTGCACACAAGAGTCCCCTATGAACCATTCTGCTTCTTAACCTGGTATCTCTTGAAACATTTATGATCTTTGCATTTATAGTTAGGAAGAAGCAACTTCTCATCTGCTCCTCGTGATTTAAGTCAAATTGCTGGAGATTCAAGGCCATCATTCTCCAAAAAAATAAAATGGTAGCATCACATTTTTTGGGAAGAGACCTCTTGAGGTATCGAGTATAACTTGTCACTTAGAGTAGGACCTTCACAAACACTAAATCAGACCAGCTGAATCTCTTAAGTAGATGATTTCCCATTAATACGGCAGAGTAACCAGCAGTAGGGCTCAAGTCTTTGCCCATCTTCTGATTTTAAGCCTGTAAGATCAGAGGTCACATCTCTAGAACTGCTGTAAGAACACTGTTTCTGGGTGACCTTCATCCAAACCCTGGGGAAAAGACCACAAAGTATTTTTCCGCCTGAACATCCCCTGTGCACCCACGGCATTTTTCCATAATTTGCCCTTTGGAGTCACCAGGTTTACTGAAAAAGAAATGCTAACTGAATACACTTATTCCATTTGGTTTCTCCTGTATGTGGGGTTGCCAAGGAAAGTTGTTATGTATTAAAGCCTTCCCTGCCCCTTAAGTTCCTTCTGAAGTCAACTATAAATATTGACTCCCAATCTATTTTCACGTGAGGCCATATACAAACTTTATTTGAAAACTGATTATTTCTATTACAGTCCAGATCATCAGTTTTAGTGTTTTGGTTCCAGCCTTAAGGTCGCCTCTTGCTCTTTTCTTCTTTAGGCTATGTAGTGTTTTTAATCTTTCCTCATTTGGAAATCTCCTTTTCCCAACAGTTTGAGACATTTTCATTTCCACCATCCAGTAACAAAACTCTGATAACCTGTTTCTTTTTCAGAAATAATGTAATCAGAACTTGGAGTATGAGAAGCATGTACATATAATCAGTACGCTAATGCTTATAAAACCTGTAGAAATTATTTTGCCTGCTCATTTCCACAGTTCAAAAACACTCCTGATTTGCAGACCCATGAGTGCTCTGTGGCTCTGCAACTATTTCATGGACACTTTTAGCTCCATAACATTTTTGGTTAAAAGTGCCTTTGAAAAGGGCACATTACTGTCAAGGAGAAGTTGAGGACTGATAGTTACTTACTATTTAAAAAAAAATTGGAAGCAACAATACTGAAAATATAAATTTAAACTGTATTACTAAACTTCTTATCTGAACTAGTAGTTCCTTCAGCTACTGCAGATATGTCTGAAACTACCTACACTGATATTTCTTTGCCATGGTATGATGAACACAAACTCTTAGCTGCATTTTTAGTTCACGTGCTGCCATACGGTGAGTGTTTCATAAAGATATCTTGGTGATGACTCTATGAATTGGGGCAGTCATTCAGCTACTGTTGCTTTTTTGCATTACCTGTGGGAGATAAATCTTTTAGTAATAAATAGATAAATGATAATCTGATAATAAATTATAAGATAATTTAACACTAAATAATTTAAATGGTCAGAGTTTTTCCACAGCTATCTACCCTAGGGGAGTGATATACATTGAAACCTTACCCAAATGAACAAACGACTTTAAAAACCAGGAGTAACTTATAGGGCTAATAAACTTATAGTAACTATAGGGCTAATAAAAGATCATTGCAATTTTAAGAATACTTCTCACTATCAGGAAGCAAATATAATTTCTACCATTTTATCTTTTGTGTCAGTTCTTTAATATTGCCTATGCTCTGTGTAATATTATCCTTTCCTATGAAACTATATAAAATATTTTTTATATTAATAGCATATTGATTATGTTATGTAGAAACAGCAAACATTCCAAGCCATGACTAGGAAGTCATGGGGAGAAAACCCTAAGAATATACCTTTTAACTGTGTCATTTCACATGAAAAGAAGCTCAGAAGGCAGTCACATAAGTTACTAAACATAAGGCATTTGAACTTCCCCACCTTTGGGTTCATCTTCACAAAAACACATGTGAATCTGCTAACTTTGGAAAGAAGGAACAACAACAATAAAAAAAAAAAATCTTCAAAACAACTTCTGCTATTTGTTTCCCAGGGCTAGACTACAAGACACACACAAAGAAACTCAATATGAAGCTGAGCTCAGGTGCTGCAGTGGTGGGCATGGTTCACATTCCAAAACATACAGATCACATTACAGATTGGGCATCCCATTATCAAGAGTATTATGGGAAGAATGTACATGCTGGCAACTTCTGCCCTCCGTTGCAATTCTGAGAAAGCATGACAGTATTATGGTACTAGGAAATACTTCTGCCACAACACTTTCAGAACATGTTCACTTGCATTATAATCAGGAAATGTCATTAGTTGGCAGTATCAACATATTCCCATTTGGGAAGGAATATCTCTAAAAGGGAGGGCCCCAGGTTTAAAAGAGCTTTATCCAATAGATAAAGAGAAGGTCAAGCACATTACAGAAGATGTAGATAATGCAAAGCATCTAAGATCATATCTTTGCAGCTGCAGCCATTACTCGTCCAGTCTGTCCTGCAACACAGTCCTCTCAGTCCAAATGCTTCACATTGGGACACAAATACTTCTCTCTCCCTCTCCAGACAGCTCTGTTTACACAATTCAAATAATTTACCAAGAAATAACATTGAAACATTCAATTTTGGGTTGACTGGTTTTGTTTCAGCAAACTGAAAGAAAAAAAAAAGCACTCTCAAACTTCTAGAGTACTCTATTGTGTAACTACCTACGTCGGACACCTTGAAGACTATTTGTCATAGTCTTAGCTAGTACACATGCAGATACTACTTAAGCAGAATCTTGGCTCCAAATGAAGCCATTGCTATTTTGCAACTGCCTTTTTTTCAAAATCCAAATACAGTTACATTTAAAGAGGCAGTGCAATCTCTTACATCTGCCTATTCCATTACAGCAAGTCAGTATTGCAAACCCAGGCTTATAAATACCAAAGGAAGAAACAGTGAGACTGGAAGAGTAAAATTTTTCCGAGCAGAAAGAAACTAGATATCTATCCCATGGGAAATTCAGAAGTGAACGTCACTGAGGTTAACATACAGTGTTCCATGGCTATTTAGAAAACACAATTAGAATAATAAGAGTGAAATAAGACTCATTTTCTTAATAATCATATTTAATCGTTTGAACACAGAATTCTTTATTTACTTCTTTTAATACTAAATATTCTTCCTTGCTAGTAAGAGTGACTGAAATACATTGTATGACACAGATTGTGGAGCTTCAGGGGCAGTTCATAGTAACACCTCAGACAGCAGTGAACTATCACAGTCTTTCTTACAAACTACCCAATTATCTTGGATCTCCATCTTATCATTGTACTGCCCTCATTTACCCCAAACCAAATTACAGCCTGGAAGGAGACTGCAGCAGTGATTTGTGTACCTTGTCTAATGAATAGTTACATCATGTGGTCAATTCTGGAACAGGTTCAAGAGAAATTAAGACAGAAGCTTGTATAATTGCCCATTCATAAAGAAAACATGTCAGAACAATGTCAGTGATGTTTTGCCTGGGGAGAAGGGGATTCAAGGCCCTGACAATGCACCTAATGACTTTTGCATTCCCATGGTAGCTATACCATTCCTCTTCTCTGTACTTTGGATAAGTGCATGGAGAGTCGCTTCACATTCTCATTTGTATGAACCCTGGCTATATGTAACCTCCACCCATTTGGAGGCCTCATTCTACTGCCGTAATGATATATATTCATTCATTAAACAACAATGACTAATTGTATTTATTAATTTAATTAAATAATCATGAAATTGTATCTTTTCCTGCATAGGCCTTAGATCACTTCACAAATGAAGAAAATACCTACATCATAAAAGCTGAATAAAAAACAGAGGGATGGATTATGCAGATACCATGGGAAATGAACATGACTTGCATTGTACAAGCACTACAATGCCTTCTGCAGAAAGACCTTCGAAACCTATTGCATATTGGACTGAGTCCCTGAATTTTGCCAGCTTTTTTAAAAGTTACTTCCTAAATTTCATTACTAAAAAAAGAACCCTGAAAATATTAAGCAAGCATATTCAGAGAGCAGAAGGCAAACAAAATATCCCGTATTGTGTTTCGTATAATCTTAAAGATAGTTTGTTAATTTTCTTAAGAACTTGCTAAACAACTGTGACTTTCTGAACTAATAAGTATAAGAAGCTGCAAGTCTTTTGAAGTCATTTATGTTTTATCTTGTGCCTAAATTTGGCCAGGGTAGCCTGAAGTAAATCAGAGAAAAAACATAAGAATGCTTTAAAACAAACATACTAAGAGGTTGCAAAGGAGATTCCAACATTTATTGAATGCATAGGGAGGTGATTGAAGATTGCCATAAGGATATTTGGATAAATGATGTGAGGCTTGACAGACCAGACAGAAAGGTGCTTCAACAGTTAAAGCTTCTTCTCCCTAGGCTACGCTGACTCCTTTGCTGCTGCTGAAGGCATCAGGTTCTTCATGAATTTAAAAGGTGTCTGGCAGTGGAGTAGTCTGATTTAGCATCTTCCATATGTGAACTTACTCTTTTATCTGAATTCACTTTCTTCAAAATTACAAGCAGGGGTGCTTATCTCACTTATATCTAGATATTTAAAAATTAGTTAAGTCTGAGTTAGCATATAAAGTAATTTATCCTGTCCTAGTACAGTTGTTTGAGGTGGTTGGGAAGGATTGACTCCTGGAGGTGACTCTTTCTCTTTCTATTAAAGAAGATTAGGTTTAATGCAGGTCTGAACAACTAACAATTAAGCATCTAAATTGCAGTGAGATGGCTTAGGGCCCTACAGCCCACCATTTACCTTAAGCATGTAAAATCCTAAGTGCAATTATCTGAATATCTTTGGAACGTATTTCTAAATCCCCAAGACACTTTTGACTTAGCATCTTCCATAACTCCCAAACTACTTTTCTTCCACACGTATTATAAATGCTATATAACTTTAAAAGTTATTATCACTATAAGAGGCAGACCCAATTCTGAAGCTGTGTAGAGAGTCTGATTGTCTTTTCCAAAATTCACACTATGTAACTTGCGTATGCTTCCACTGTTATTGTTTTAAATAATTAATAGCAATCAAGACAAGAGCAGATGAAAATAGAAATGGCACAAGCAAAGAATTAGAAGAGAAAGGGCAATACAGCCCATGCTTCAGCAGAAATCCAGTTCGCACTGTTTTTTTAAATAATCATCAGCCATCGTCACCATCATTCCCAGCTCAGGAGCTTTTCATTTCTTGTTACTGTGTCATGGTGAGATAGATGAAACCTCTGGGATAAGTATGTTATCTTCATCTCTTGCATGGGATGATACCATCTGACTGCTGCTATCTGCTGTTAGAAGAACCAAGATATTTTCATTTTCAGGTTCCAATATTAGTGGTTAAAAATGGCCAAATTTTGAAACCCCAGACAGGTTTCTGCTCTTTTTCACCCTCCTTTCTAAGTTTTCTATGTATTGATGACCTTAGAAGCTGTGAATTCTGCATGAGAAAGCAAAGAGGGAGAGTGCCTTGCTGTGTAATGCATGTGATAGTCATGAAAAACAGATTCCAGCAGACTACTTACCATTCTGATAATAAGCATGACAGAAAAATGAAAAGAACTGTCTGCCAGAGGGGAACTAGTTTCTCAGAATTTGCAGTTCACTTTTTGACTCCCCGCAACACCAGATCAGTAGCCATAATATAGAACTGTTTGCAGTCACTTCACCACACACCACTCACAACTGTTTGTGGTCTGATCTGCAGCAGTTCATTCATCTCAAACCCAGAACTTCCAACATCCATCATTCCTGTCTTGCAGCTGCCCGGTCGTTCCCACCCTATGGTCCCAAAAAACCTCTGCTAATTCCCTCTGTCCTGCCCTGCATTTCTCCCCTCATTTCTGTTCTGGGATCTTCACAGAGTTCTGCTTGTGCCATTCACCTCCACCCTATTCCCTGGCTTTTGTAGTTCTGGGCACTCCCAAGGGGATCTGCTCTCAGTCATGTTCTGGAGTCCCCCATTACAAACTGGAGTATCCCCAAGTTCTCCATCTCCATCAGTTTTCTGATCGTGGCATCAAAATCAGCCAGTGGGTGTGCCTTTAGTTGCCTGGCACTATCCTGTTCTCTGAGGAATACAGCCTTGGGGTAGGATGCAGAAATTCACTGATTATGATCTTTCGGTCCATTTCCTTTCTTCCCTCCATTGGCTCCTTTTTGCCTCAAGGCCCTCACTGCTCCATCTTGGGAATGACTTTACAGCCTCCTCCACCTCCTCATTACAAATCCAATGGGGTTTTGACCTCACATAGGAGAGTCATCTGATGCAGACAGTGATAACCTTCCTGGTGCTGCCAATTGTCCTGTGCTTCACTGGACCGGAGAGCTGCTTTACTAGATTTCATGCACCAGCTCTTTCAACCTGAGGAGGGAGAAAGCATACATTAACTAGTTTGTCTTATCCCCCTCCCCCAGCCCGATCTGAGAGCAGCGGCCAATGTGCTGTACTGGCTTGGATTTTTTGATTGTCTTTGCACCTCTCACTGGGTCATGTTGCAGAATTAACTAAAAGAGGAAAACATGAAATGAAATATTGAGTCAAAATCTCTAGAAAGAGAAATTGTTGCTATGACTGTGGTTTATCCAATTGTTCCAATTTATTCATCTCTCTCATTGGCTGTTTATTCCCCACTACTCTTGATCCACTGTGTGGACAGAGGAATCCATATCCACCGTTCTTTTCTACCTTGGAGCCTTTACTTCAGAGGAGTCCAAGGGCAGTCCTTTGGACTACACTAAGAATCCGCTCCATTGCCTACAGAAATGCACCTGTATCTCTTGGTCTGGTTAGAAAAGCACAGCCTTAGGCAGGAATCTGTTGTCCAGCACAATCAGTGTGACAATAAGCAGAAATGACCATAAGGATTCCAGAAAAGGACAAAGCCAGGTGGAGTGAGATTTTTGAATGGGAGTCAGTCCTCTTCAGAAGCAGGAAGTGATGTTAACCTACTAGTGTGCAGGCCAGGGCAGCCCAAGCACAAAAAGATTCAATTCAAAATATATCCAACTTAGGCACAAGATCCAACAACTTTGTAAACAAATCAGTTTAATTAATCTATTGAAGATACATTTGTATAGTGTAGAGCAATCTTTGCCTCCACATGGGATGGTAGTGCTGACAAAGTGTGTTTTAATTCTGGGAATAGACGTGAAGTGGAAAAAAAAGTCAATATTACTTTAATTCTTTCAACCTTTTTTTGCTCTATCTTTCTTGTACTGAATGCATACAAATAGAAATTTTCACACATACTTGCACCCACACATGCAAAACACTGTAACAGGGAATATCCAGGAAATACGCATGCAAGGTCTGAGATGGACAGCTGAATATCCTACTATTGTCAGCCACACTGAGTAAAAACCCATTTGCTAGACAGTCTGCTTCTGCCCACCATCTTTTTTCTTTTTTTAAAGAATTTTGCATTTTGATTTTATGAACCCTTCAGCCATGGAGCTGTGTTTAAGGAGCACTGCTATTAGCTTAAATCTTTCTCATTTCACATTTCATCTTAATACATCCCTTTCCTATTTTCATTACATGTATTCTTTGCTGGTGAACATATATAACCACAAATGAGGGAAAAGAAGAGTCAGAACTCTCTAAACTCAAGCAAGGATTGCGTAGCCACGCTACCTCTTTCTAAGGCCATGGCTTCTATTGAATTTATAGTGTCCGGCACTCAGTGTTTCTACTGCCTAGCCGCATTAGACTAGCATTTGTGTGACTGCACAGTTAACCAGATCCAAAACTCACCCATTAGAAAAGTAACCTAATAAAACCTGTATTTAAAATGGTTTTGTCACTTAATATGCCTCCTTAACTGAGCCATACCAACACTAGTGTCAGCACAGGAAAAGATGTAGGAGCAAGTGTCCTGTGGCAGGATCTCTTGCTGAGGCAGGAGCTCGGAATTATGCCAGAATGAATATGTCACCATGACCTCAGTAGTAGTTTCCACAGCTGGCATCTATTTACTTACCTGCTTTGGTTAAATAAAGCATTTCAGAGGTGCAGGTGAGGACTTGAGAGTATTCCACATTCCCTGTGAGGAATGCAGAACACCTTTGATATACAATCTTACACTGAATTGGGTACAGATTCCTTTAGATCCAGAGATCTCTGTAGGGAACATGCCCTTTGAAGTTGCTTTACTAGTCATGCTGCAGGACTGAAAATTCCATGTTCCAGTCCCACTCCCTCTTACTCTGTCCGATGTGCTCTGTCTTCAGATCTGTTGAAGTTTCTGTCCTTCTCCTGTGTTAGAGTATATAGCAACTGATACCTGGCATATTGATCTCACTCCTTATTACACACCATTCAGTAGGAGACAGTATATAAGAAATTTATACAGCCATGTAATATTCAGCCATTCAACTTAATGAATATTTCTGAAAAATTAATCTTCTAAGTTCCTGAAGTCTGGTTCTAATCAGCACTTTCTGGGCTGAGTGTAAAATCTTTTGAAGACTAGCTGGAGACAAATCCTTTAATGTTTTGGACAGCAAGCTGAAGATGACCCAAGACCACCACCTGGTGTAGAAATCTCAGTGTCTATAAATCAGAGGGTATATATATCCTTGCATGTGGTTACTTCTGTAGTGACTTTCATAGGCCTGGGATAATTATTATCTTGATTTGACAAGCTAAATTCCTGACCTGCCTAAATACCAGACAGGTTTTTGGGCATCTTGGGAAAAAAGTGAAGATCTTGAATAAAAAGACTGTTACTAATAGTAGAAAAGGAAAAAAAAAAACCCACAAAAGAAAAGGGAAAGCCAATGGTAACATAAAACTGTGTGTAAATTCAGAAAGTGTGGAAGATATTTGGTACAGTAAATGATAGTTGGGGTTAAATGTGAGTTTGAATAACTAGAAAATTAGAAAAGTCTCCCAGGACACATGGGGGAAAGTCATCATCAGAGTCCTAAAATGTAGTTCTGGACAGAGACTCAATTAGAGTCTGGCAAAGTGAATGGCAAGGGTTAATAAGACATGAGATCCGCCCCCCCCTTCCCCCCCGTAGAATAGGTGCTTTGTAAGATGAGCTGTTTCTGCATTGATATTGTTAGATCACCATCTAGAGGACATTTAAAAATACATGCTTGTCGTTCTACTGTTGTTTTTTAAAAATTTATTTCTATTCACAGAAGCTGTGTGAACCAAACAGCACAAAATACTAATAATTGTTTAAGCACTGAAGTGGGAAAGTCATTACATTTTCCTTCCCCCTCTACTTGCACCAGTCTTATAAAACATTTTTTGTCCAGTTTCAGTCAGTTACTTGTGAGCACCACTCGTAAGGAGGAGCTACAGAAATGTTCAGGACTAAGTGTGATTTTTCACATCAGGTGGTGTCCTATTGTTATGATCCTATCCCTTTCATTCTATTTCTTTTTAACTTCTAGCAGAGACGTACTCTTATTGATTCCCAAAAGCTTTCACACTCTTTTCATGCTTTAGGGTGTTGTTAGCTATCTATGATGCAAAGTCCACAGTGTTTCTGCCTAACATGACACCTTTGTATGTCAGAAGAGCCTGGTGATGTCACAATGTGCCCCAAGTAAGACTGTGCTGCTAGGGAAATCCTGACTTCAGTAGCTGAAAAGGGGTGAGGAGCAAAAGTGTCTTGTGCTGGACAGGAGAATTGGATGGGGGGTAATTCAACCCTGATAGTTTCCCTGGGATTTACCATCTATCTGGTGACTATGTTCCCGGCCACTTACTGCCTGGTCTTCTCTAATACCTTCATACCACTGAAAAGCCAGAGCATGATTCACACTGCCAAGAACGGACAGCAAGAGGGAAACAGTCCATCAGCAGGTGAGAGGATGGGTTGAAGTGACAGTATGAGAAAGAGGAGGCTTGGAGAGCAGATAAAGGCAGAAAATGAGATGGGGTATGGACACAGAAACTTGGTTTTGCAAAGACAAAAGCAGAAGAGGAATGAAAAGATATGTGTCAAGGGGCAGTGGGGGTCAGATGGTCCCTAAGGAATAGGGAGCCAGCAACTGAGTGTGATAACAAGGCCTCAGGGCAGGGTCCTCACCTGCCAGGGCCCAGTCCCCACAGCTCCAAGTAGGACAAGTAGGACAGGCCTGGGGATAGTAGTCAGGGTCAGACAAGAGATCACCAGGGAAGTCCATGATGATGAGACAGGTCCAAGTTCAAGGAGGAATGCTAGCTGGTATCAAGATCAGATGCAGTGACAGTAACCAGGGACAGACAGTCCCAGGTCAGCCCAGGGACACTTAAATGGGGCAGAGAATGGGGGAGGAGGCACAAGTTCAGGCTGGTCAGGGCAATTAAGGCCTCTCAGTTCACTCATGGCCCTGGTTGCAGCCTCCCCTCTCAGCAGGTCCCCCTCACACCCTACGGAGATCTGGGTTCAGAATGGACATGCTGTAGAGTGATTTAATTGCTATGGGATGCCACAAGGCAATTTCCAAAGGTAAAGAGCCAGGAAAGGGATGACAAACTGGGAAACGGGCATGGCATATGGGGGTCTCAAGTCTGGGGAAGGGGTGCAGGCTGTGGATCAGGTTGCCCATTAGGACCTTTGGAGGCTCAGTGGGCTTGAAAAGAAAGGTCCAGGCCACCCCTGGGGAGCACCAGAGGCTGGGCAGCCAGGAGGGCAAGGGGCTTCACTCAGAATCCAGGAGCAGCACCCAAGGCCAGGCTGGTCCCTCAGAAGGGATCATAGGCCTTGCTCAGTGGTAGGCCCAGTTCCATGGTGTTCAAAGGTTCAGTGCTCAAAGACAGCCAAAGTTAACTTTCAGGGAGCAGCAAGTTCCAGCTGTTTTCTAAGGGACAGGGAGCCAGCAGACCAAGCGTCTGCTCAGCAAGGCTGGCAGGGCAGGGGTCTCACCAGCCAGGGCCTGGTCCCCACAGTCCCTAAGCAAGGCAAGCAAGGCAGGGGATGGCAGTTAGGTAGTTATAGGTAGGGATAGGTAATTATTCCATCAAGAATACAGATCATTGGATAAATCCATAATCATGAGCCAGGCTCAAAGTCAAGCCGGGAATAAAAGCCAGCAAGTCAGGGTCAGGATCAGATCCAGTGAAAGAAACCAAGGTCAGACACAGTCCCATGACTGCCAGTCAAGTCCATAGTGATAAGCCGTATTCAAGGTCAAACCAGGAAGTCAATTTGTAGGTCAAGATCCAGAATAACAGGGTCCACGGCCAGGCACAGCTGTGGTGGAGCTGGAGCTGGAGATAGGTGTACTTGCAACAGACCACAAATAGAGACTGGAAACCAGGCCTGAGCTTAAATGAAGCTCCTGGACCCATGGGCAGAGGATGGATGTGAAGACTCCAGGTGAGGCTGGTAAGGGCCTTTAAGGCCTATTACTGCTGTCATGGCCCTGAAAAGATAAGAGAATGAACCTGGGATGACTCTTATAAGGGAAATGTACAGGAAAGGAGAAAAGGAAGAAGATGCAAAGGAAGGAGAGTGAGAAGAAAGTGACTTCTGAAATAAAAGATTTCAAAAGGCCTTTTTCAGGCAAGAACTCTCTTATTCATATAAGCAATGAGCTTATACGAATATTTCATTGCACTCTGTTCTTGTCTTGTACAATGTTCTGACATTCATTTTGGGAAACAGTCACATTTGCCACTGTGGTTGCAGTCTTTCTCATGGCACCTCTCCTACTATTACTTGATGGGATGTGGTCTAATAGTAAAGTTCTTTGCCTGGAAACTGGTGGTTTCTCAAAATAGAGCCATAAAGAAGCAGGCACTTTGTTTCAAGCCAAGCTTCCTCAGAGTGTGGTGGAAGCAGGAAGCCAGAAGTCCTGTAAGAATCTTAGAGGCAAGAGTTGAAACTTTCTAAGGAGAAGATCCTACCTGCAATAAGGAGCAAGTGTTCCTAACACACAACTCCCTCTAAAAATCAAACTACTGCTTGAGAGAGTGATATCTAAAACAACTTAAATTGCTCTGTGGCAAGTCAGTAATCACTGCCCCTAATTCCTGAAAAAAACTGGCTGTGCACTGGAAAAGGCAATGGCTTCTGACCCTGATCTGCTATCTTTGGTGCTGTGGCTCACTTTAAGATCTGACACCTTTTCTGAAGTGATCAGTTCTGCTCAACCCTCTTAAAAAAAAAAAAAAATTAGAGCTTCTGACATGCTGGCCATTCAAGTACTGTTTCCTGGGGACTGTCTGAGCCATGCTTCTCTTTCCTCTTCCCTCCTATCTTTTTGCTCTGCTGGACAATTTTCTCCTGTCTGTAATGCAGCAATGAAATTGAGGAAGAAAAATGAGACATTGTCACAGCACCCAGCATACCCAGGAAATGACCAAAGTGCAGCAATTCAGGGACAACAAGTCTGAGAAGTAGGGCCAGCATGGGAAGAGGAAAAGCAAGATAAACAACAGTCAGGGAGGAAGCGTGTTGAGAAATAAGTGGGGAAATTGGCCAAATGCATGACTGAGAAAATGAGGGGAGAGAAAATCAATGGAAGAAAGACACACTTGTAACAAGAGGATGGGAAAGATTGTGGAAAGATTGAGAAGAAGGGAAAAGAAAAAAATCTTGCAAACCACAGGAGTCCAGATTCCAGTCCCCAGTTCTTCCAATGCCTTGCTTCTCTGTACCTCAGTTCCCCTTGTAAAATAGCACTAATGATGGTCTCCCCTTCTTGGATGACCACTTACTACCCTGTTGCAATTGCATGAACTTAGCAGAGCAAAGGGAGAGAAGTTTAGGCCAGGTTGGCACACTCACATCCATACACATCAAAAAAACACACTTTGGAATTATGAGGATGCTATCAGGAGGATGAGCATAGAGGAATATATACTGAATGAGGAAGAATAGACACAAGAAAAGGACACGGGAAGCAGAGAGTGGGAAGGAGTATGAATGAAAAGCTGCTTAGTATGAAGGAGAAAATGGACACAGTAAGGGTGAAATGGAGTTGAAAGTTTATAAAACAGGGAGAGAAAAGAGGGAGGGAAGTAGAGGTGAAAAGGATCCAAGTATGAAAGAAGAGAACAAGAAGAAAGCTTATGTTGTCCCCATCCACCCCTGGTTACAGGCTGGGAGCAGATGGAGGAAACATTTGTGGCCTCGTCAATAGGGAAAGGAATGGAGGTGATCGACATGGTGCAGCACGAGGACTCACAGAGACTGAAGAATTCGGCGGTGAAGGATCTGCTGTTGGATCTGGCTCTTTCCCTGAACACTGGCAGCATTGTTCTCTTTTTTTTATGTGTGATATAAAGCATGAAATAATTTCTGTGGTCATGGATGATAACAATTTGAACATCTACCTGTGTTTCATGATCATGCTACTAGACAGCATGGCTTCTCTTCACCAACCACATCCCAGGGAACTTGCAACACTGAGGACAAGGGCAGGGACCTTGTGCACATATTCAAAGTGTTTCCTTCTCTCCTTGAGAAACACAATAAATTCTTAGTCCAAGACTTATGCAATTTTTTTCTAAGCTAGACCTTTCTTGCACTTCCCATATGCTCTTTGTGTAAAAACATCACAGTAATAAACAAGAATTGATTCAACTCACCAACTTCAAGGGTGACCATGTCTTTTAAAGAGAAGATTCATAGATTCATCATACATTGTAAGAACAAGAAAAAATTGCATATTCCAGGGAACTGTCCCCCCCATACACTTAACAAGATAGATACAAGAAAAGTTAAAGACTCCTCAAAATGCAGATTGTCAATAACTTTTGCTTTTTCTATGCATTATAAACAAAGAAACCAAGTAGTCTCAGTACACTGAAATAACTTCTATATTACACACAAGGTCTGGTACAATATTAATGGCTATTAACATCTAAAAGAAAGACATTCTGGACATGCTGCTAGGATAAAATCAATTAAACAAGTGGAGGAAGAGTATACACTGTTTAAATGGTAAAGATAAGCACAAGCCCAATTTTGTTGTTTTTTATGATGGGTAAATAAATGAAATTCTTTCGAGGTATTATTATTTATTACTTGGGAAGTTCAGCTAAGAACTCCAGTCATGCTGGGAACAGTACAAATACAGAACAAAGAAACAAGCCTGGTCATAAAGAGTTTGCAATCAAAGTAATTTTTTTCTCTGAAGCGAACACTTTATTAATATTTTAGTTAATTAATGAAGACAAAACCTCTGAACAGTCTGTTCTTGGAAGATATTTTGCTGCATTGGCCAGTACTTGGAAAGGATTAACACAGTTATTAGGATTTTCACAATTTTTACAATGCTTACATTGATAAGGGATGTTTCCACTTGCCATCACCTATTCCACAAACAATCCCCAGGCAGCCAATATAATACGTAAAATAAAAATGCTCCCATAATTAAGAACAGTTTCAAAAGTAGACAAAAGGTAGGGGTATTTTGTATACTTATTAACTTTGGTAAATTTTAGAACATTGGCATAAATTTTCTAATTATCAGAACGTGAAATTGATGTAATTATTATGTTGCTCTTGAGAATATGCTTTAAACACTTCTCCTGCTACCTAAAATATATTACTTTTTACTCTCTTTTTCCTCTAAAGTAAGTTAATACCTAAAATTTAATTTCAAGTAGAAAATAAAATCCTACAGCAGCTCTACTCCTCTGTTTGCATGGTAAATATTTACAAATGTATGGATGAGAGAACTTTTAGGGATGAGAGAACCAGGTTAAGTATACAGAGACATTCTTGGAATTTTAATTGTTCAGTCTTCAGAGACGTCTGAAAACCTTGTGACTGTCCCATACTCCACCCTCAACCATATCCTTAACCCTAAATAGAGACTAAAAAAAGATAATCTTGTTGGAAAAGAAATAAAGAAGAAAGAGAATCTGTTCTAGCTCCCAATTCCCCTCCCCCCAATGGGGATGCTTTCCTCTTTCCTCTTTTGTCTCTTAGGAGTTTTGCTGATGAAACAAAAACAGAACAGGGAAGGCCTTCAGTGACCTTCGTTATTAAGTGACTTATCTTTCAGCCTAGAAGCTGGAGCCTACTACCTAACTCCATTTATTGGCAGAAGAAGAAAAGAGGATTCTTCCCCCTCTAGTAACTTACGTGTGTGGTTTGCATAGTAACCCATAGGATTTCCCTAACAGCCAATCTTATATGAACAAGTCTTAGAGCTCCAGCTTACTGCCCTGTTCATTCAACATGATTGTGAGGCTGCTGGAATAGACAGGGAAATGCACTGAACAGAGGGACTAATAATGTAACAGTCCTGTTTACAACTCCTCAGAAGTTGTTGCCTACTAGAGACTGGCTAGTCATCTTGCTACCTTGGGACTTGCTAAACTCTAGAGTTGTCACATCTGGGACAGAGTGCTGAGAACAGTAGGAGGAGACCCTCTTCCCTTATGAGCTCAGTTTAAGAATTTTGCTACCATCAACTGCCGAGGAAGGGATAACGAGGAAAGGAAGGTAGAGGAGTGATTAAGAGCACCATGTCACCCTAGGGGCCCTGAGAAGATGGTCATACTTTCATGGGTCAGGCCTTCCTCTCCCTGGGGTCATATGTCTCTTCCTCCTTTTCCATGCAGATTACCAGATGTGGCACTTGTTGTCTGGGTTCATTGGGGATCCACTGGAACAGTGGAAGTGCTTGGCAAAGTCCTGGCTATTGCTGACAGGCCCACAGACACGAAGTGGCAAGGGACTGTGCGGATCTGTGTTCAGGGAAGACTGTAGCTTCTCAGGATCCTGGTGTCCACACATTGCCTGAAAGGAAGCAAAATAGAAAAGTCAGTTTGGCTGAAAGTCCTCATGTGAACAAGACTTAAGGTTCCTCATGCCTCTGCACATGTGACTGAGACTGTTGGAGTAAAAAGGAAACATTTACATGGGTGCCTACAATGTTCAGATCTTTCCCTTCACCACTACAATTTATGACTGTTTTCCCTTTCCTTAACTTCTCTGTTCCTATTTCCCTATCTGACAAGCCACCTGCTCTTCTTCTATACTGCGTAGTCCAGAACACAGGGAATTTAGACCACCTTGGAGTTTAGGCTCATGCAACCTTGGACTCAATCTCAGTGATATAGATGTAGTCTCAGCATCTACATTCAGCTTCTTAAGCAAAAGCAATGAGTGCTCATCAAGAAAGGAGCAACATCCCATTACTACTCGAGAGATTGGGGGGAAGGTTATATGACTTTACTGGTGTTAAACTGGCAATCCAAGTGTTCACTCTTGTGAAGTCTTTATTCATTGACAAATGATGCAGTAGCTGCCAGATAGCTTCTGAAATGCAAACCTGGCCACCAAGACCCAACAATCTGTGATTTCAGAACTGCTTTTCTACACACTGATCTGACCTAATGTCAATACATGTACAAAACTTTTTCTTTTGCACAATTACAGTGACTTATAAGGGTATGACTTTTCTGAGCACGGAAATCCAACCATCTATCATGAGGAACTGAACTGTACAACTATGCACAACTGCACAACTTGCACAAATCCTTAAACCAGCTTCCCACAGAAATCTCAAACTATGTGTGCAGGTACTTCTAGTTCTTTATCTCTAAATAACGTTCTAAACTCTTTTTTTCACTATCAGTCACTCAGAATGACATGACATCTAGTTATTCACCATGACAGATGAAGGAAGGGATGGAGAGATACATGCCTTTTCCAGTAAAATTCCACTTTCCATGTGTAAGATTGCTCACAACAGCAAAAAAGTACTCAGAAGCTGGCAATGAAGCATGCTTTCCCTCACACAACTTGCCTGCAACAACTTAATTTTGGTAGATTTCAGAGCTTTGTAAAAGATATATTTGCAGACAGGCCTTTTGTTAGCTTTGAGATCCATAACAGATTAGGGGTCCTATATGTGAATTTCAGCTTTCTGAATAAGATTCTGGATCTCCCAGAAACACTGGTCATTCCCAGTTCTGTGAAGAGGGGGAAAAGTGATTGAATATTGAGAAAGACAAACTGTAATAATGTGGAAGACAATGGAGAGTGAGAGAGACACATGACTAGCCTAGAATTCATTACATGAGCAAAACTGAGGTAGAAAAGTTGGTCGTGTGAAAGTCCAATCTTAGGTAAATCCTTCTCTTCTTTGTGCTTTTTCAGCCAATTCTTATAGGCCTGTGGAGAGAGAAAATTAATAGTAATAAATCCCCCTTCAGATAGTGTCCCAAAACTATATCTTCTGTCAATGAAATATATCAATCTAATATATATTTAATAAATTAGCAAGTTTGTATCTCTCTCTCCTCACTCTGAGGCTCCCTGCTGCTGGCCATACCCCTAATAACTCTAAGACGGAAGAATAACAACATATCTCCTTTGCTTCCCATTTCAGACACTACCTCACACACATCATCATCATAAGAGAAGATGTGCTGACTGCACTATGAAAGAATGAAAATTACTTTCAAAAAAAGTCACAAATATTTGAATAAAAATTAAAAGACTTTCTACCTCCCAACATTCTTCATGCAAGAGTGTAACAAGTACCATCTGAGACCTAGAGATCTCAGAGCACCCTGTACTCAGTAATTAATTAATTAATTAAACTGCTGAACTACTGCAGGAAATAAAAAAATTCTCTCTAGACTAAAGTATTGCTGAAAACATCATTATGGAGTCATTTTACCACCACACAGAATTCTGCTTCATGTCTTAGCTTAGTTCCTCAGGTATAACATAAACATATAAATAATAACATGCTTTTGTATGCATGACATAAATGGGGAACTAAAGAAAGGCCCACCGCAGAATTTGCGAAATGGAGAAGGGTCTTAGTAGTGAGGTTATGAGCAAAGCTTTGTGAGGAACCTACATCTGGAATGGCAGAGGACATGCAGGGCACATGCTGCACTGGCATAGGCGTGCAAGAAAACTGGAACTGGACCAGCATGTAGGAGAGGGATGCAGCAGAGCAATCTTGTGACATGATGGTTGAGTTGTGTGGTGAGACTATGAGATTAGAAAAGTAAGTAGACTACAATACCTGGTAAGCGATGGCGAGCCCTCCAGTGTCAGCTGTATTCTCCAACAGTGTAAAAGTACCATTGACCTTAAAGCCATAGCTTTCATACTGTTCAACCAAGCAGTCTACAGATTTCTCTAGTGCACTCCTGTTGCATGTAGGACAACCCCCAGGCAGCACTGTGGGGAAAAAAAATCCTAGAAAGTAAAGGTATTTCTGGCGTTCACCTGTATTCCTCACATTAATCACTGAGTCTTCTTAGTAGTCAGCATGGCCTGGAATGGGTTTTCCTTGGCTTCATCTACCTTAATAATATATGTATACATTGATATAGGGACCAGGATTTAAGATCCCCTGAGGGAAAGTACCAGTGGGGACCTAGGAGAGTAAACAAAGACACCACAGCCGGTACCCACCATAACCATAGAACGTGTGAAGAAGTTCATGCGCCATGAAGACCCCAATGGCTCCGAAGTTCACAGCGCTGAAAAATAAACATGAAAAGAGTGCTTTTGAAAAGAAAAAAAGGACAGGTGAGCATTCTTTATAGCTACTGAGCACAACTGTGGGTTGCACAGGAGCATTCTACTCTGAGAGCATACAGAAGCACTTTCTATTTATTGTCTCTCAGATGTGGTACACTGTAAAAATGCAAATACAAGTATAAATTACTTTACCAATGCTTAAAATTGTAATATGGGTTTGCATTAAAGTATTTGTAGCTAATAAGCCATCATAATAATGAAGAGTCTGCGAATGAGATTCTGCCTTTATTAACTTTAATGACATGTATTGCTGTTGAGATATGTCCTTATTTACCCCCTACTGGCTGAACTGCTGCACGAACAGTAACTGCAATGGTAATCACACAAAAGCAGGATGGTTGGAGAAGCAATCTTGCAGCAGTTGTCTAGCGAAAAATGATACATAAAACTGGCAAGGCAAATTAAAATCACGAAGGTTTGATTACAATTACTGTGGTCTAGCATTGGTGATCTTGCTACAGATCAGAATTTCTATGATTCTATGCAATAAATTTACAAATACTTACACAAGTGAGGGTACACTCAAAATGCATTTCCATAATATGAAATGATGGGCTCATTCTTTCTTTACATGCACTGATTAACACTGCTGAAGCATGAAATGATTGTAGTAGATCATTATTACATCACTGGGAACTCAGTAGGAAGTGACAAGATCAGAACAACTCATCTTCTCTTAGAACTGCTCTTTCAGAAGCTCTGTAACTGGTAACTTGTTGCCCAGAGAATTGTTGCCCAGAGAAGTTGTGGATGCCTCATCATTGGAAGTGGTCAAGGTCAGGCTGGATGGGGCTTTGAGCAACCTGATCTATTGAAAGATGTCCCTGCCCATGGCAGGGTATCTTTAAAGTTCCTTCCAACCCAAACCATTCTATGATTCTATAATAATTGTACTGCTTTGCTCACTTCTTATTTTAAAAATTATCCTCACAGTCATCTGAGTTGTCTTTTGTCCGTAAAGTTTAAACTTTGGAGCATCATCTGAGAAAATGCTATTGTGCCAACTCACCAAAAGCTGATCAAGTTTGACTTATCACTCTACTAAACTGGGATGACAATGAGAAAAATACATTTTATAAACACTGAATACAAAAGGAATAAGAAGCTGTAGACACTTTTTCAGAGAGGAAGAATACGGTGACAGTCCATACCACTGGAAAAAAATTTTTTTTCTATTATTCTTTTGAGGTGTCCTGTTCTTCATACTGTAATGAATTAATGAAATACTGCAAGCACTAGAAGATGTCATGCAAGTAGTAGTAGAAGATCACAGTGGAGTAAATAATTACTTTTAACTGATACATGTTTCTTTCAAACTTCAGCCTCTTGCCACAATGTAAGCTTATCTTTCAGTACAATGGAATTAGGAGAAGTATCTATCCATTATCATGCAAAAAAAAGGACATAAAATAATATTTTTACAGTCAACTGTTTTAAGTGCTTTTAATATGAGAAAAATATTGCTTACAATATGTTCCATATGATGAAAGAACCCAACTATAAGAGTATGGTCTACAGAAGTGTCATTGTTGCAGGGGAAGACTCAGAATTAAAACTGTATTTGCTTATTAGAGAAGGTTTCTTTAGAAAAAGGAAGAGAAGAACTGTTTTGATCCATTTGAAAAAGACTTCTGACAAGAAGTTGCTCTGTGAGGCTCCTATTTTCTCTGGGTTCGATTTCTATGGGTTAGATTTCAGGAATTCTTGGAATCTAAAAAATGAGAGGCAAAGATGAAATGTCTTCTTTGTGGTTAACCTATATGAGACTTCTGCCTCTTTGCTCTGGAGTAATATACTTGGCTTAGCTTAGCTTACTTTCACCTAGATTCTGATTTTGCTGCATCAGAGTGAATGATCACACTCCTTCAGAATTCATAAGGCAGTATCCATCTGGCCTTAGAAAAAGCTGTTTTTCCCCCCCTTTACTGTGCCCTTCTGGGATGCAGTAAGAACAAGAGGTTAAAGACAGATCCGTTAAGATTCTTCCTGGACACATGGTGCAGCCAATTCAGCTTCCACCTTTGCAGCCCCTCCATACCTGGGAAACTCCATGTGGAAAAAAGGGCTGCGGAACATTCCAGCAGGAAAGACCACCGTGTGGTGCCTTATTGAGTAGTACGAATGCACAGTCCAGGGGGACACATGCCAGCTAGAAGCAGAAAAAGAGAAATGAGAGAATGTATTAACTCCTTATCTCATACCATGCTCTTTTCCTCCACTGGGCTTGCAAAAATGGTCTGCTCAGCAGCAGCAAATGATAAAATTCACATTATCTAGAGTTAAAGGTGTTTGAAATAAACCTTCACTTGTTTACAGATGGTCAGAGCTAGTAGCTTAGCTTTCACACACATTTAGGGATTCACCCTCACAGCTTCCCTGTCAAGTGAGTCAGGATTAGTAACCTCCTGTGAAGTCCTGCATAGAATACTTTTCAGGTGGTGTAGGGTCCCAAGCATGCCTGTCAACACTGCCTGCCTTCTGAAGCATCCTATGTCCTGCCTTTGAGGTGACCCTGCCAGCATTCATGTCATCATCACTGCTTTGCTGTTTGCTTTGCTGCTAAGTCCAGGAGAACCAACTATCCCCCTTACTCAAGGGTTCACAGGCAAAAAAAGTTCTTTTTTCAGGGGTCTGGGGCTCCCTCCACAACGGTGGGGTTTTTTGGTAGCATGAGCTCAGGCTGAATACAAGACAGGCTGCCAGATTCAAGGCTTTTTTAAGCAGGATGCAGCAATGCAGCCTTGCAGCAAAGAAGGACAACAGCATTTTGTCTTGCATTAGGAGAAGTGTCGCCAGCAGGTCAAGAGCAGTGATTATGCCCCTCTATTCAGGACTGATGAAACCACATCTGGAAGTACTGTGTCTGGTTCTGCCCCCCCGCTTGCCCTCCCCTTCCTTCCCCAGTAAAAGAGAGATATAGACATACAATTGGACACAGTCCTGAGTGACCTGCTCTAGCTGATCCTGCTTTGAGCAGGAGAATTGGACTAGGTGATCTCCACAGGTCCCTTCCAACCCCAATTAGTCCATGAGTGTGTGATTCTGTTATATTTTTCAGATCAGTATCTGACACTTACTTATCCTGTGAGTGATGCTGAAAGAGTTTCAAGTAGGAATTTTCTCTCAGTACTTTCAAGCAAGCCACGACATTGAGGAAAAAAGTGTCTTCATTTATCTCCAACTGAGGGAAGAGACAGGTAATGTGACTGTCATAGGGCATGAGCAAGGAATAAATTGGACAGTATGAGAAAGAGGAAAGTCCCATGGGTCAAAAAAGGGTTCATCAAAAGACAAACCAATGGAATACTTGTGGTTTTTTCTCTCCCAGTTCCAACGCCCTTCAGTTTAAGATATGACAGGAATGTTATCTGCAAGCCAAACAGAACGTACATGCAGGTCACAACCAATCTCTATCAGGCCAGCCACTCTAAATAGGAGACAGCATAGGCAACAATATAGAAGCAATAGATAAAGGTTTTCTGGGCGCATATGTTCTCAGAAAATGAACAGTAGGAAATGCGCATTGCTCCAGAGGTCATAGCCTCTTTTAGCAGCAGACAAGATAGCAGTTGGTACAGGTAAACTGCCAATAATGAGGCAGGCATGTTTACATTATATAGCTCACATTCTGGTATTCCAGGTTCACTTTGGCAGTCTGGAGTATGTGAGCTGGATAGCCAATCTCCACTTGTAGTTTGGAAACCTAAAATCATAATACACAAACAAACGAACAAAAAGAGACATGACCAATAGGAGGCTTTACATTCTAGAAGTCCCTTTTAAACTGTATTTCTAAAAAACCCTTCAAAATGACAGCTACTCTGTTTCAACAAGACATCTTCTCTTGCTACTTTGCTTTCTTAGCTCAATGACGTGAGGCCTAATGTTGTTCTACTCTTCTTTTTCTTTATAGCATTGTTTTCTGGCATTCAGCTTTATAGTTTTTAACCTCTCTAGGTGTATAAAACTGAATTGTATCTCAATGCAATTAATTCAGAGTATCCATGGACAAACAAACACTGAGCCTCTCTATGCCTACACATCAGTGTCTGATCACACGTGCGTGATGGCACTTACAAAACTACCTACAATTTTCAGTGTCTATAAGACATCTATTTATGATTGTGTGCCTGTAGAAGCAGGTAGGAATATGTGAAGGTGCAGGCCCCTTTCATTCCTTCTCCAAAGGCTTCAGAGAAAGGAAGGCCTCAGTAACTTCTGCCTTCTGCACGCACCAAGACTTTAGCCTCTTGGCGAGTCTGTTCATCCATCCACTCCAGCTGATCCAGTTGGCCATAGAGGGCATCTTGGATCTCAGAGAACATCTGCTCAGCCTGCCATGGAGAAAAGAAGGCGTGGTCAGAACTGCAGAAAAACATTGTTCAGGCTTAGCTACCATCTTCCCACGTTCCAGCAATTCAACCATAGAATAATTGGGTGAAAATTCCTCTTCTTGTGATGAAAGAGGAGATTTCAGTTTCTACAATGATTTAGGCTTAAGTTATTTGGCACCCAGTGGTTCCTTGCAGGGCTCACCATTCTCTCCCACACACTTTTTCATCTTGCCTCTCATACTAACTAAGAGGGAAACGTAATTCTTTTTCATTCAATCCCTATTGGGATAGGAATGGACCAAATGATTGCCCCACTTCTTGAATGAAATTAAAATTCAGTAACCACAAATATTTCATGCTGGTGTCTCCCTTTCTGAAGTTATGACAATCTGAGTCTCACCTTCACAAAATTATGTTTTGTTCATTCAGCTTTGTGCTTCACTATACGTAGTCTTAGTTTTCCCATTAACTTTTCTTGGGGTTATTTACTTTTGTCACTTTATACACTGCAAACTCTTTATAAAACCTGGTGCCTACACTAACTTCCCTGAAAAGAAAAAGGAACTCTTATCATCAAAGGAAAAAGAAACCTTTTCCACACTGCAGGCAGGTATTCCTTTTACTGTGGATCCACTCAGAATGTTTTGGCATTGATTTGTTTCTGTACGACTGGTCATATGATGACTTAATGGCATTGCAACTGAAAATCTTATTTAAATTTGTCAGATTGGTGATGAATACTGTTAATACTAACTGTCATTCCAGGAAGCACACTGAGATTACATGCATTTATAGGGCTGTCATAGGTATTGGTGCTGCACACATGACTTTGCTAACAGTTGAGATAAAGATAATAACTGGTGTTTTAACATTGTTTATTCTAGCAATGACAGCAATGTTTTGTTCTGACATCTTTCATTCCCACAAAAGGAGGGGAAGTACGTAAGTACAGGAATATGTAAAAAGTTATAAAAGCTACACGTGATTCTGCTGCCTTGATGTGGTCTTAAGTTGGCATGTCAAAAAAAGAAAGAGATGAAGCTGAGCTCTGCTTGGGGGTTAAGAGGATGAATACCTACAAGTTTCTTGGTCTGCTGAGGGAAAATTTCTTGCACAATCATCTGCCCTAGAACTGGCTCAAAGAAAGAGCTGGTATCAGTCAAGCACTTCCTCCAGCGCTCAGCTGGGATCTGTAAGAACAGAGAAAGAAATAGACACATGAGAGTGAGAACAAAGAGGTAGGAAGACAGTAAAAAGATATGTAAATGTGCAGTCAGTAGCATATACACTGGTATCTAAAAATGACAGCAGTGAATGATAAGTAATGTAGTTCCATTTAAGCTACCTCAGAAAACTTCAGTCAAGTAAACCATTGATTTCCTTATGATTTACTCCACTTACTTTCACACAAGATGAAGATTCATATGCTAGCTGAGACAAATACATAGAAGAAAGGTGACCATCTATCTATTGTTCCTTACCCCATGATACAGTGCACTTAGCTCTCTAATGTTTTGTGTGTCATGTCTACTCCCACATTTCTTTGAGAAAAGGGAAGCATTTAATGGCCTCGTGAGAGTAGTTTTCCTCCCCAAATCTAAGAAATTCTATCCAGACAAGGCATCAAGAGAATATCCAAAAGGCATGTCCTAGGGTGTTCAGCTGCTGGGGAGGCTGAAGAAGATGGTTAAAGGCTAACTCACCATTCTAGATCCCATTTTTCCATAAAGAATCTTAGATAGCTCCAGGCGTGCATCTTGGAATCGACTGTCAAGGGCTGGGGAGAGATTCCCAACCAGACAAACAATCATATAAATGTGAAGGACCCTGTAGGAAAATGACATTTAAAAAGACTGAAGATTGAAGGCTGGTCACTATAAACGCAGAGGTGTGGCAAGTGTCAGAGGAATAATTTGAGGCAGAGGAATCCTAATAACCTGAACCTGACAACAAAGTACTCTGAATGGGCTACACCTGGGGCTATCAAAGGAGGATGATTTGACATGAGTCAACCAAAGAAACTGTCTCCCCAGAACACTGTGAAGACTCAAGGGGTAATTGCCTGCTGGGGCACAGGATTCTTTATGGAAAGCAGGAGAAAGAGCATTTTTAGGACTGAGTGAAACTTATTATAGAATATTTTGAGGGGTCTGTGGGATTCTGTGAGACTTATGGGATGTACATGGGAAGAACCAAAGGCAGGGAAAGGGAAGGATCGTGATGGATTGGGGGGAACACATGTGGGAGAAGGGAGAGGAAAGGTGGTAAGAGGGAATGGTTGAGTGTAAACTTGTGGCTTGCCAGGACGTCTGTCTGATTGAGCCCTGCACATGGTCACCAGAATCTGTCCTATCTTATTAAATGCTATTCTTAAATAACATTCTACTCTCAGTGTGTGGGGAAGGGACTGGATACTGGAGAGACAAGGAATCTGAGAGTTGACTACTGGGGGCACTTCTGTTCAAGCTAGCTGCTGGAGAGAGCAGGGGTCTGAGAGTTGGCTATTGGAGAGAGTAGCGGTTTGGACCAGGAAAGATCTGCTTGTATATGCGTGTTTGTAACAGGAAGAGACCAGAGTACCAGCAACAAAAGTAGGGCTGTGAGACTCAGGGGCTCATATATCCGTGTGCCAGCCGCTGTGGACACCAGGGGATCTGGGGTAAGCTTCTGAACAGACTGAATATCTAAGACCAGCTATTGGAGTGGTCCATATCGTGTGTGCACATATATATATATTTCAGTAGTATAAACCAATCCTCATCAGCTGGAGAGGAGGAATAGGATCAGGCTGTCTGAGCTGCTCTTTGTATGAGTGCTATGGGTGAGTGGGTGCCAGTAAAGGCACTGTGTTCCATCCCTCTTGATCTATGTGACACACATATATATATATACTTATATGTGTGTACATGTATCGTGCGTGCATGTGCAAGCCTATTGGGAATACATGCTAAGCCTTAGTACTGGCTAACCCTGTGGATATAGAGCCACAGCAGCCTTGCAATTGTTAGTCTACTGGATTCAGCAGCCTCTAACACGGACCTCTTTAATTTATGGTATCACAGGTTAATATTTCTTGAAGCATGAACAAATACAACCATAGATATTGACTCCTACCTTTCCTTGTGCCATTGTTCAATGAGCTGTGACATGCCTCTTAAGTAATCCATGTCATGCACTGCAATTGGCTGAGAGAGGTTCATTGGCATAGGATGGAAGACAGCCTGGAGACATGACAGCCAGTCAATAGCAGGTGCCTTTTCCTAGAAGTAAAACAAAGCTTACATGCTGAACTATGAATCTAAATTGACTGACAAGAAAGAATAGGGAAACTGGGATAGTCTCTCTAATACTGTTAAAAGATACTTTCAACAAGTTAAACTGTTTTTATGATGTGGGTATTGATTATAGTAGAAAAGGAGAATTGACTTTTTTTAATTGAATTAGCACTGGGGAAGGGAGGGGGTTTGGGCCTGAAAAATCCAACTGCTGTTAATAAAAGGCTGTAAGTTAATAGGTTATTTAAAGCTCAACCGACTCCAAGTGTACATTTCAAAGGAATGGCATCTAAACAGAGTGTCTCATGTCTCTTTTGATCTGGATCTTCAGGATGTGAATGTCACATGTAATTGTGTTGCTCAAGTTCTGAGGTATAGATACCTGTAGCTCCCTAATGGTAGTGCGAAAGAACAGCATCCCCCTCTGCTGTCTTTCCTGCAGTGGGGTGACAACTCGCTGGAGGTTAGAGATGAAGGACAAGGTAAGGGAAAAGGAATCAGGGGGACCATCCTGTGGCCCTCCAAGTAGGCCCCCCAGTTTCTTCAAATATGAGAGATACACACGGAGAACCTGCAATACAGAGCATATGACCAGTGAGAGAAACATGACTGAAAATTAGTTACCCCATTCACCCATCCAGCCAGCCAGCCAGTCATCTTGACCATGTAAGCTTCAATCTTTCAAAACCATTGCAGCCCCGTCCCTAAAACTGTCTTCTTCACTGCAACATCCTTATGTAATTCTTCATGTGGAATACAGCTTGCCAAGTACAGCTCCACTCTCAGTGAAGAACACTGAATTCCCAAGAGGTTATTTTTGTCCCAGCTTACAATTACATTAAATACCAGAATCCTTTTAGAAATGTAGGCCTGCCATCTCTGGAGTCAAAGGAGAAAGATGAAGTGATATAATGAGCCAGTATTTTTGATGGAGAGAACATGCTAGCTTCTTGCTTCTATGTTCATGAGGTATCAAAGGAATGTTTGTGACGGGTAGAAAGGCTTATTTTTTTGAGGACTCTTCTGAAAGAGTCAGACTGAGAAACTGAAATTAACTCAGTCTTTATAAAGTTCAGAAAAATGACAGAGCTGTGATGAAACTAACTTAACTTTGTTGCAGTAAGTCCCAAGGTCAAAGAGCTTGTTTCCCCAGCTTAGGTTAAAACATTTTAAAATCACTTTAAAAATACTAGCTAACCCTCCCCCAATACACAGATTTTAAGTTATAAAACCTTACTTTGAACAAGAACTTTTTTTTAAAACATTAATTCAAGGTGAAACATAGAGGGAAGCCCAGGTTCATATTACTTAGCAAATACAAATTAAAACGTTCTGTTTCTACATTAAAAGTTTTAAACCTGGCATCTAAAAATGGGTTACATTTTGCAAACTATCTTTTTGGAAAAGTAGAGAGTTTTGTAAAGAATTCCTTCTGAATACATTTTGAGAGGTCACTGACCATAACCCATAGAAACAGACCATTCTGAACCAGGAGGCAATTCAAGGAGATCCCTACACCAAATAGCTATTTTTACCTTTCTTTAGCCTCTGATATGTTACCTCAAGATAATTTCTCTCTTTGAATTTACTCTCAGGTGGCATCTCAAACTCAGGATGGTCAATCTGCAAAAAGGAGTATAGGAATGTCGTGGTTTAACCCCAGCCAGCAAAAATAAACTCCACGCAGCCGCTCGATCACCCCCCCCTCGGTGGGATGGGGGAGAGAATCGGGAGGGCACAAGTAGGAAAGCTCCCGGGTTGAGATAAAAACAGTTTAATAATTGAAATAAAACTAAGTAGAACAGTAATAATAACAATGAGAATAACAACAATAACAGAATACACAAAACACGCAATGCACAACACAACCGCTCGCCGACCGCCGACCGCGTGTCACGAACGGGGGGGGCGAGCCCCCCCCCACACCTGGTTTTTATACTGAGCATGATGTCACATGGTATAGAATACCCCATTGGCCAGCTGGGTCCACCACCCCGGCTGTGCTCCCCCCTCTCGGTGCAAGCATCACCCAGCAACAGCCAAAGCATCAATGGGCCATCAACGCTCCTTTCACACCGAACCCAAAACACAGCACACCCCCCAAGCTACTGGGAAGAAAGTTAACCCTGTCCCAGCTGGAACCAGGACAAGGAAAAACATCTTGCTATTTCCAGAAACACTGGAAATGTGAGGATATGCTCAACAAGCTTTGTTAATTTCTGTGTCACAGAATTTGAAAAGTTAATAAATTGTTTTTACTTTTGGAAAATGTTTGCTAAGTAATTTTTGTGGATCTATCATATTCTGCAGCTAATTTACAAGCTCATTACAAATCTGCAGTGACTGATATTCAAATGTAAACCACTGTTAAATATTTCTACGTGGTGCACTGGTTTTGGCTGGGATAGAGTTAAATTTCTTCATAGTAGATTGTATGAGGCTATGTTTTGGATTTGTCATGAAAACAGCATTAATAACAAAGGGATGTTTTCGTTATTGCTGAGCAGTCCTTATACAGCGTCAAGGCCTTTTCTGCTCCTCACCCCACCCCACCACTGAGTAGGCTGAGCATGGACAAGAAGTTGGGAGGGGACACAGCTGGGACAGCTGACCCCAACTGACCAAAGGGATATTCCATACCGTATGACACTGTACTCAGCAATGAAAGCGGGGGTGAAGGAGGTTGACCAGGGCTGCCATTGCTTGGGAACTGTCTGGGCAGTGATTGGTCGGTGATGAGCAGTTGGGGTTTTTTTGCATCACTTCTTTTTTTACTTTCTTTCTTTTAATTATTGAACTGTCTTTTTCTCAACCCATGAGTTTTCTTACTTTTAGCCTTCTGATTTTCTTCCCCATCCCACTGGGTGGGGGAGAGAACGAAAGGCTGTGTGGTGCTTAGCTGCCTACTAGGTTTAAACCACAGAAGTGAGCTGCAAAATTAATAGTACAGTATGTGTATTAGACACTTAGCATTTAGTCCATTATTGTACTAGTGAACATAAGAAGAACCAGACCCTTCCACGACGAAGTATAATCTACACTGTCAGGCAGAAGAGATAAGACAAAGTAAGCAATTTATTCTTCCTCATCTGCTCATTTTCCAGAAATAAGTGCTTTCTATGTAATAAAATCAAGAAGTTTACTGAAATTCAGGAAAACTTTCTTCAGACAAGAACATAGCCTTAACTTGAGCAAGCCTGCGTCTCATGGGCTGTGTAACTCACTCTTTATTCCCAGTGCTTTCTGATAATTTTCTTTCTTTAGTGCACTCACCTGAATAATATTGGTCTTGAGGTCAAAAGGACTAGGTCCCACATGGACTCTGAAAAAGGGAAAGGTGCTGTATCTGCCCATGAGAGTCTGAAGAGTTTCATTAAAATCTTTTGCTTTCCCCACACCTGTGATATTCCATCCACCAACCTGGAGAGGGAGAGAGACAGCATGACAGCAGGTGAGAAAAACACTTGCTTGATCCGTATTTACAAAATCTTTTTTTCACTCCTATGAGCTCAGTCATTATGACAACTGAGAAGCAACAAAGCAAGTAGCAACATGAAGATCTCTACACACTCTGTTGGCTTTAAAATGACCTGTCACTTTCACTTAAGCAAAGCAAAGAACTGCAAAATGACACAGGGAAAAGGAATGATAATTATCAACAGAACAAGGTGTACAGGAAAAATGCAGAAGAAGGAGAGAGGAAAGAGGTCTCGTTTTTCTAAAGCCATCCAGCAGGACAACCAGAGATCAGGGATTACAGGTCCCACCTCCCTGACAAGCAGAATCACATGGGCCTGCAGTCACTGTTCCTTCTGCTGGAAGGTTCTGCATCCTTCTTGGAGTCAGGGCGTAAATGCCCTTTGCTGGCAGGAAGAAGTACAACCCTCCCTGGCACTGAGAGGAATCTCCCAGAATGGAAAGAGAAGCATTTTCTTCTTTAAACAAGCTCCTCTGAAGCCTGGAGTAGTGGATGACCATCAGATCTTAGACACAAAAATTCCACCCCTTTTACAAGATGTTCCCTGATCTGTAAGTTGGATCCTATTGAACTGAGCTTCTGAGATTAAAAGTGATCCCTCTTTGCAGTCTTGGTTGTTGTACAGTCCTAAAGTAATATGTAAGGTCATGAGGAAAGATTCAGGTACCTGATGTCAGAAAATCAAATCTTGAAACAGCATTTAAAGCTAGATTTATCACTTAGAACTTGTGCTGTGAACCCTGAGCTTATTTCAAGGCAAGATGCTAGAAAAATTCCATCATGTAGGACCATATGACCCTAACTTCACACTTTCTTTTTCCCTACAGGAATTATCTCTGGAAGGAGAGGAAATAGCACAAACATTCACCTGATTTAGGAGGTTCTTCAATGGTTGAGTTCCTTGGGATTCTATCCGTTGGGTATCCATGCAGGAGCGATAGAACTGGATTGCTTTCTCCTTAGCTGAGCCTCTTATCCCAACCTGTGGGCCCTCTGAGGAAAAAAAAAATAGATGAAAAAACTACAAAAGCGGTAAAACAAACGTTGGGGCAGTATCAGAGCAGAGAAAGGTTGTAAGAAAATATTACACTGCATTTTGATTCAGAACAATTTAGTAAATACATCCACACTTCCCACAGTTACTCAGAGCAAGAGATCTTCTAGTGCCATGACTCTTCCTGAGGCAAAATATGTGAGTTTCTTTGCATGGAAACACGAGCATAACAGGAAGATGGTGCGTATCTAGGTTTCAGTCCCACATGGACTCAGGACACGTGATCAGAGTGCATATTCAGACAAGCACAGCAAAAAGGGTCTATTTTTACAAGGCAACAGGAAAATGGTTTGGATTGCTGTCAGAATTTTAAAGTGTGACTTTCATCTGTTACATTTGGCAAGGGGAACTAAAATGTTTAAAATGCAGCTATTGTAATATGAGATGCTCAAGAATAAATCTGTACCTGTAATGATAGAAGAACGAAGAGACTGGACTCAGTCCCTGTTAGAAATGATTGTGCTCTCAGTTATTAGTATTCTCAGCTCTGACTGAGGAAGATGCTGAAGGTTACACACCAATCATCTGTCCCTACCTAATAGCCTTTTCAGGATCAACTGGTTTTCTTCCAACAACACATCAAATACATTTAGTGATTCTTCTGTGGTTCTGCTTGAGTGTTTGCCTTCCCAGTTGCCACAGGCATATTTGTAGAAATCCTCACAGGGGTCTACAGTGTCATTCCTAGAATTCAGGAGTCTGGCCAACAGTGTAAGACCCAGCTCGGCATCACAGGATCCTGGGCAGGAAGTAAATAGGAGAGAACTGAGCAGTGACAGCGGAGAGTGAGAACAACTCCAAACAAAAAAAATGAGGAGTTATCTGTGGGGCATTTCCCTCGAAAGGTTTATTTTTGGTAAAGACTCTTTTGCATGCACAGTGTTGAAGTCCTTGTAAGTTTTTCCTGAATATGGAACAAAGTGCGTTCTGTCTTTCACTTCACAGGAAGATTGGCTTTGCACTTTATAAGGGAAGTTCTTTAAATAAATGGCAGGTAATCAGTCCAGAGGTGGTGTCCTCTTGTTCATACTATCTAGGCAGTCACAGGTTGGATTATTCTGCCTTCTCAGTGTATTTTCTCTGAATCAGCCAAATTTGGCCAAATGATAAACAAGAAGCAACTGATGGTGTCAACACAGGAAGCAAAAGAAGGACATAGCACAGAGAAAGTAAGGAGATATAAGTTTAAAACATGGAGGGAGGTGTTCAAGCATGGGAAACATTTCTCAGCAATGACATTTGTTAAAATAGGACAAAGACTTTCTAGTACATCTTGCTTTGATCTAAAACTCCCTCTATCTAAGCTGCTGAGAATCACTGGGTATGTGTTCTCATTTTGGTTCAGTGTCTTGTATCAACATCAGATCAGCACAATTATTTACTGAAATAAACCACTTGTAAATCAAAGTACGACTTTCCGTACTATGGCTTCAACAGTTGACATGGGAGGAGGTTGGCAGAGTGGAAACAGACAAGATCTAAACTAACAGTTTTTCCTTGGTCTCTGTAGTGAACGGTCTCCAACACATAATAGGGGCTAAAGAAAAATGCTAAGTGAAGAGTCAATAATGTTTATTTTGGAGCAGGGATTGTCTGTATCCAGCAGTATAAATGCACCTTCAGTACTGAGCATTCTATATGCATAAATATATAGATATTATATATATCTCTATATATATTATGAATATATATGCATGGACCATTCTGCAGATACTTGTTCAGCAAATTTGAAAGGCGCACAGTTCCCCCATTAGCAAGAGACTATGACTTTTCTTTCTACACTATGACTGCACTGGTCTGTGCTAGAAAACTAGGACTAGACTTAGTAAGTCAGAGATGGAAAGATGGAGGAGGAGCTCCAAATCTCAGATTCAGTCCAGTTTCCTGGAGGTCACTACAGACAGAGCATGACATGATGATGAGATGCACGACAACATAATGATGCCCTCCCTCAAAACTGGGCCCAGGCATATTAAATAGCAAGCAGAGGAGGAGGACAGGTGTGGGGATCTTTCCCCACTATGACCCAAGGAAGAGGCAGAACAGTGTACCTTTTTTACAACTGGTGTTATGATTCTTTGAGATTCTGAAAGCCTGATTCTGAACACAGATGCTAAGCCTAATACACAATGGGAGGCAGATAGGAGAGAAAGGTGTCTTACAAATGGGGTGGGTGGGGAAGCAGGGAAAAGGATATCCCATGTTATACCTAGACCACAAGACATCATGATGTAGGCGATAAGCAGTGTAAAGCCAAGGAGAGTACTGAGGAGAAGTGTACACAGAAGCAGGCTTTTCCCCTGAAGGCATCGTTCTTTCTTTGCACCTGTTCTCAGCTCTTGGTCACAGGTCTGAAGAGAGAAAAATGAGACAAAGAAAAAATGAAGAAAGAAAAATTCATATTAAAGTTTGCACTGGTCATATACTCCATCTTCCACCTAATCTACTAAAAAGCAACTCACAGGACTAGTGCTAGAATACCAATAGTCGTCCAAGTCATCTAGGTGACTGCTCACGGGGGCTTTCTCACCTCCTTCATTTCCCTGTCTTTTCCAGCCTTAGCTGTTGCACAGTGTTATGAATTATGAATCGAAAAGCCAGCTTGCCCTGAGGAGGCCTGTCCCTCCATACTTCCTTCTGGTTTATGGAATCACCTTGCATATACCTCCTGAAGATATCAAAGCCTTTTTGAGCCCATAAAGCTAATAACAGGATGGCTAGGATTGGTGTCTGGCACCAATTATTCTATTACAGTCTGGCAACCTGAGCACTAATTTCAGATCTCTCCTCAAAAAATAACTCCTGCATCCTAAGCCCTCTAGTCCAGTTCAAGTGGGAGAAAAGATTTGCCCTATTCTAAAAACTGAAGTAAGCTGTAAGTCACAGAGAAGATCTTATTTACAGACAGGTTTTCTCTCACTTAAATTTAGTTTTGTTCATAATCTAGGTGTGTCTTTTTAGTCAGTGGAGAAGGCTAGGCACCTTATGAGTACAGCTTCTATTTTAGACATCTGTCTTAGGATGAGCTGAAGCATCCTTCAGCTACCTGTCTTCTCCATTGATTGCAAAGGAAGCTAGATGACTATGTTAGGATACACCCCTAACATCTACCTGGATAAAATGACATTTACTGTGTCTGTCCACTGCTTCTACCTACTTTGATGTGCATAAGAGTGGAGAATAGCAGATTACAAGAGAACAGCCTTGGAAACGGATGCTGGTAATACAAGGAAAGAGAAAGAACTGAAAAAATGAAAAGTTAAATAACTGAGTAACAATATACAGTGAGAAAAAGGAGGCAGAAGGGAAAAAAAACCAGAAGATAATGGAAAACCTGGGAGGAAGAGGGATAGAGACAAAATAGTATAGCAAGCAAGGAGTAAATCTCGTAGGTGTGAAAGCTGATGGAAGTGCTACTTTGAGAGTCTTAATGCCAGTGTCAGGGCCTGGCCTGTACTGTCCCCACAGCCTCAAGTTTAGCTCCCTGTGCTCAAGCCTGGTTCTCTGTTAAAAGAAAACTGTTTGAGAAACCTTGACAGGCCTTGGAACTCTGAGAAAAAGCTAGAAGCAGCCTCGGCGGAGGTGCCCACTTCTTCACTTGGGAGATGGTTTTTGCAGTTCTCATGCATGATGTCCACCTGAGCTATGCTGCGGCAACAGCCATGCCTATGGCTGGCCATGTACCCCATCGATCTGGATCCTGACCTTAACCTAAAGATTTGATTCTGCAGGTTTGACCTTGGACCTGCCTTCTCACTGTGGACTTGCCTGGCAATCTACACTCTTGGTTGACCCTGGCTACTGTCACCAGACCTGCCTTACCTCCCTCATTCCTGTACTGTAGGGGTGCATCCCTTGCTGGTGAAGTCATTACTTCTTGCCTGCCTTGTCATGACTCTCAGGTTCTAAATTGTCTTCCCTTGTCTGCCCTTGTTGCTCCCTTACATGCAGCGCTAAACTGCATTTGTCACCATGCTCAGTATCTATCTTCTTTTCCACAAAAATAGAAAACATAAATCTTTACAAAAATCACCTGAAGAAATGAAGCAAAATCCTACAAGAATTAAGTACCTCACAGCATATACACCTTCATCTGAGGAAAGGCTAAGGAAATGAATGAGTCTGCTGTTAATCAACTTGCCTAATATACTATGTACAATTCGATTACAAAAACATTAACAGAACAGAAAACACAGAAAGAAATAGAAAAACAGACCTCATCATTTTATATCTTTCAAACATGCATTTTATTCAATCATTAACAGAAGCCTCTCAAAAGCATATGTCAGCTTACTTGACTTACTTGACTTACTTGACTGTTAACAAGGATTAATACCTAACTGCTTTTCTCCCTTTAAAATCTTATTCTCCTGACTTCTTTAAGCAGGGTACAGAATAACTAAGTGGAGAGCAAGTACATACAAGTGAATCCTGGCATTAAAAGGTGCTAGATACAGAACATGACCATACTGGCAAAGTACAGTGTAGGAAATATGAAGGAGGAAATCCTAATTCCTTTCATATGCCCCTGTAGTAAAACACTTTAGCTTTTACTCCTCAAGTAGAGAGTAAGTGTCATGACCTAACAGTATGGCAGGGAAGTGAGCGAAAGAAAAGTATTCTTCAATGTGCAAGCCCTCACCTCTCATCATTTAGGAGAAAGTGGATGATTTATATTCACAATGCTCCTGTCTTCTCTGTTGCAATAGACTTCTTGTTTTTCACATTGAAAATCTTGCCTATTCCTGCTATGAAATATTTTTAATTTTGCAATTCTTTGGTCTCATGTTATCAGAGGACATCTGTTTCTCTCTTTCGAGTACTAAATGGCTTGGCTGTGGAGATACTAACATGAAATTGGTATTTCAAGACTGTCACTGCAATTTCTGCTAAACTTCTGGTTAACAGTAGGTCTGTATTGGGCCTATACATTATGTTCCTTTTGAAATGGAAAATACATCAATTAATAGATTTTTTAAAATCTGTAAGAGAACTAGACTCTACCCCTCAAGACTTTAATGTGAAACAACTAGAGAAGTACCTGGCTGAGAACAGCATACCCCAAAAGAATAGCATACCCCAAAAGAAGAGACAGGGGAGTGGAAACTGGTTGTGTACCTCTACTTAGAAACTGGATTAAGGTCTGTGTTATGTGAGCCATAAGGATAAAAAGTGTTCTTCAAACACTTCACCTTCCATAAGGAATGTCTTTCTAATCTTGCCTCTGTTACTGGGGCTGGATTTGAGAGAACCTGTGGACCTACATAAACAGAGAAAAAAGAGGAGGGCAGTCATACTTAGTTGTCCCTTACAGCTTTTTCATGACAACAACTCAAAGACATTTAGACAGACAAATACCTACTCTTCCAGTACTCTTAAAAAGATACTGACCTGGGCAATATCCCTGTCAGATTCTTTATCTAGTATGAACTTCACTTTTATGCCACAAATGGACTAAGTAGTTCGCAGAACACAGGCACTGAAATACAGAGATCTTCCTAATTCAGTGATCCTTGGTCAAGGAAGTATGGATTTAACTAGATGGAACTGGAGGTGGGATATAAAAACTTCCAGGGCACAGGATGCAGGAACATTAGCTTGCAGGAAACAGAAACACTTTGGTACGTTTTGAGGCTTGGTTGCCTCATCCATATAAAGAGACAAGTGAATAGTTTGAACAAGCCCGTGGAAAAGGATAAAGAGCCTTTAATCTCTGACAGAGCTTTTTCATATGGGCCTCACGTATGAGTAAGTGAGAAGAATGATTAGTATTTGCATGAAGTTAAAGGTGAATGCAATTTCCAGTAGTTTCAGTTCTTTCATGTTTTTCTTTCAAGAATGTGCAAGTGCTCAAATGTAAATGGCTTCACTGTAGCTAAGTGAGAGCAAATGCCTGTAAAATCACTAAAAGGTGACTTCTAATTGTCCTCAATTATAAAATGAATAATTTTGAATGTATGTACTATATGAATCATCTGATTCAAATGTAAGCATGACTTAGGCTAGCAGAATCCTGACAGGTACTGTTATCACTGAAGCAAGAACAGTTTGATGCAACTAAATCAGCCAAAGAATTTGACTTTCCTTCAGCATCTCTTTCTTTCTGTTTGTGAGCCATTCCTGAATTCTGAAGGGAGGTTGAAGTTCCTCTGCCTAATTCTTCCTAACCTCCCATTTTCCCAGTGTTTAGTGCTGCTGCACAAAAAGAATCATTTAACTTTTATGAAAATAAAGTAAATTAAAATAAAGAGACCAAAGGCAGGGAGAATTAGAGTTATTTTTCATAACTGTTTACCAGACAATTTAGGGGTATTATTTTTCAGCCAGTAGATTATTCATGTATTACTGTCTTTGGCTGTTACCCAAATTGTGTTTATCACATCATTAGTCATGTGGACGACATGTTTTCAAACTAATGCCCCAATACTCACAAAAGCGTCAACATTTTCTTAAATTTATCTTTTGTCAGGAAATCACTTAAGCACATAAATTGAGCACATTAAATGCCATTTGAGAAATAATATTTTAGCCTATGTTCAAAATATAGTACCTGCTAACATGAGAAACTAAACAGAAAGTTTGCTGAATTATAATCTGGACTACGAAAAGTTTGAAGCATAACCATGGCAAATAACTATTTAAAATTATGATTGTTGTCTGATCTTTATCACATAGAAATATGAGAATGGATATACAAACCAAACATTTCTGCAAATTCTTCAGCCAGAAAAATGCAGACAAGATAAAGTGACCGTTTGCATTACAGCCACAGCTCTTGCAACACTGAATAGCTCTCAACATAACAAAATACACACATTTCTTTTTTTATACCATTTAGTTACATAGAAAACTTTACTTATCTCTATTGTCCTTGAATGTTTTTACATTTTAGCAACCTTGAGCTAACAGTTCAGTTCAGTGCGATTTGTCTGTAAATATGCAATTAACACTTTACTAGTTATTTATATAAGACATCAAATCAGGAAAAGGACACTGCACTACATGGGGAGCAATTAGGCTTACCATGTCATTCTCACATTCAGAAAACTATGCCATGTTTACCCACAACTATTTGTGGGGAAAAAAATTGCATGTTTCTGCATAAGTACTTTCTTAAAATAATTTGTTGAAAAAATGGAGATATAATAAAAGATGCAATTATTATTATTATTATTATTATTACTACTACTACTACTACTATGTCTACTACGTCTACTACTACTACTACTTATTGGTCAGTGCTTCAAACAGATCTGAATACAGCCTCAGAATGGCCATTAGGATGACTAAAAGGAAGAGCAAGAACCCCTAAATCCTCACACCACATCCCACATCATTAATTCTGAGACCCGGACAAGTCCCTTCTGGATACAAATTGTCAAAAACTCAACTGCTCCACTTCCCTAGGACAATAAGCAGTGTAGCTGTGACAGGGGAAGAAAAAAAGAGGGGTGCAACGAAGGTATCTCAGCAGACTGCAAGACAGACCTATTTCCTTACCTCTGGAAGAGTCCTCATCCTTGTCACTGAGCAGGCTTTGCTCCTGTGGTTACCAGAGTTGTAAACTCTGTTTACTTGTTTACTATCAGTCTTCTGTGCCAAGACACACTACTAAGTTCAGAGACAATCTCTTCTTCCCAGCTTGGCTGATTGCTGTAGGGAGGAGAAAAAAGAGGAAAAGCTCCGAGAAAAACGCCCTTGAAGAAAAAGGGAGGGAGGGAAATGGATACATTTCTGCAACTCTCCACCCACCTTCTCTTCCTAACAACTCTACTTCTCATAAAACTATATTTGTTGTTCCTTTCTGCCTTTCCCTGTGACCCATGTGTCTTTCTGCCTCTTGGAGCTGCACTGAAATCTCTTTGAACAGAAGTATGTGATTCTCTATCTCCCCCAGCCTCTTCTCAACTATTTGCTGCTTCTTTTCTCTCCAACAGCTTTTCTATCCTGCCCACCAACAAGCCTGTTTTGGTCTGATATTCTCACTGCTACTAGCCTGTTTCAACCTGCTGCTCTGGGGCCTGGAGGCCTCTGCCTATTGCAAGATAGTGTGGGTTATGCATCCTAGTGCTCCTCCTCCCACAAAAGAAAGGCCAGTGTGCTGACTTTCTTTTTGCTCTCATCTGCATCCAAAAGTCCATTCAAGCGTGAACACAAATCCACTTCTGATTCTTTTTCTTTTGCATTAAGAGGCATATAAGAAATAATTCATTACTGATTCTATTTACAGTTGTTCCTTGCTTCTCAGGTGATGGCCAGCCTGTGTGTCTTTGCTTCCTTAAGGATGCATATTGGAAAGATTTGAGAGGGAAGTTTCTCTGTTTTGAGGACTGCAAACCAGGAGAGAATAAAAACTGAGTAGTTGAGACCTTCTCAAGTGGCAGCTGGCAGCTGAGAGAGATGGTGGAGACTAGTTTGGTGTCAGCTTCCAAAATGACTGAAAAAAGCAGAGTACCAGGACAGAACTGTTTACCTCCCCACCTTGCTAGTCTCTCAGGGGAATATGATGTCTTGGTTCACTAGTCTGAAGATAATTAGATATCTGTTCAGTTATTCAGAGATTCCCAAATCTTTGGTCTCTCTCCTAAAGTCCAAACCTTCTTCCCACCTTCATCAATCTGATTTTTTCCGTATTCCTGTAGTGCTTGTATAATTTCTTAACATCTTTGATTATACTGTGACAACAGACTTCTTATATGGCTGAAACCAGTTACTTACTCCCAGTTCTTTCTACCCCTCAGGTCACTGGTAGCTATATATTTCTACATTTACCAAACAGCTCTAAATATTGTAAAAAAGGTCCTTGCGTACTGCAAAAAAAGTCCTTGCTGATCTTTCTTTCCTTGCAATAGGTCACTTCCCTTCAGCTTAACATCAGAATCCAATTTGCAAATACTTCTTGCATAAATCATTGAGATTCGACTTAGTAGAAGTAACAAGACACTCTTTTGGTAGTCACAACTCTTGCATCACTGGGAGGAGCATTACTGTGATTCATACTGTCCAACAGATACAGAGGTGCTTTGTTCATTGTGGCCTAAGTTAATTTACAGCTACTCAAATCCCAAATCTTTGTGTAAACTGAGAAATGGGAATATGTAATAAAATTCAGCCCTTATAATCCTTTGTTTCAACATAGCTTTAAGTCTTCCATGTGTTTCTGCCACATTTGCCTTTGAGCCTTTTCCACTCTTCCCTACTTCACATCTTTTCTCACAATAGCTACAGTTCTAGTCTCTCCCACAAATGTATAGACAAAGAAATGGTATGCAAATGTGTGTAGCAACCTGACTAGGTTTAACTATAAGTGATCTTACAGTGGAGATATCTTTGTAAACTGACTGGACAAATTTGTTCATGACAATATACAGTTTATTTATCTGTCTTATCTATGTGTCTGAACTCTTCCATCTTCATAATTACAGCATCTAACAGCTCCCAAGTGTTAAATAATGAAGTTAATTTTACTTCTGTTTTTTCTAATGAACACTAGGCTTTAAAATTTCTCTGGGCAAGGAATTTATTGCCTTTTTGATTATAAAATGGCTATGATCATTTTGAACACAATGTAAATTAAAGCAAGTAATAAAACCTTGGCTGAAGTATTCAGTTTTAAAATGAAACTTGAGAAGGCCAAAAAAGCCTTTTGGTCAATATGCCAATGGGATATGATTGGAGTTAACATGGTTTCATGAGCCAGTATCTTTTAAACAGGTCCTCCACCTCCTCTTGATTAAATGTAATTTTACCAAGTAATTTGACAAAATGTTACATTGATATTGCCACACCATATGGATTGTCCCCCACACACTATCTAGAAATACTTTGAATGTGTATATATGGACGATTTTTTCCAGATCTTGTAAACTAATCAGGACACATCTGGAAAAGTAGTTGGATCACAACCTCATTCTAAATGTGTATAGGATGTTTCAGGAAATGAAATGCCCATCACTTTCTCAGTGAAGAGCATGGGTCTTTGAATTACATGTTTCAGTGGTGCTGTGATGCTGAGAAAGCTGTCTTGCAAGGTCTGGCATGGAGGTGATATTCCCTTTCCTAAGTCATCACAGACCATAATAACATTATATGCTGGATCTAACAGACACTACTGTTGGTCTCTATTGGAAGAGAATGCTCCTGAGTAGCATTCTGTGGCAACAGAGTTTGTTAAATAATTCAATAGGATAGTTGAACGGTTATGGAGAGAATAAAGTTATTAAAACTTTTATTTATTCCAAAATTCATATGTAGATTTATTTCACATAGATGCTCTCTTTGTGCTTGTGCTCTGAGATATTCCAGGCATAAGACATATTTTATCCAAAATTAATATGACCCACACTTCAGAAAAATCAGTTTCACTGTGGTCATTAGATGAAGCTGAGTAATTCAGACACTGTAGTTATGTACCTTTTCAAGCAGAGTTTCTTGCATCTATCAGAGTAAGGACAGAGCACATTTGCATCTGGCAGCAATAAGCCAGGGAAGCATGTCTTACATTTTCCACACTACCAATTGGATATGGAAGTCTTCTTCAGGTTAGATGCCACAGGAGTGTGTAATGTCTGTATAGGCATTTAAGCCTTGAGGGGATTGCAGGATGGCAGTGTGCAGTCCGACGTCTTTATTGAATATACAGCCTGTAGATCTTGTGAGCTGAATACGTGAAGTATTCACATGTACAAGAATATGGTGCTGAAGACGTGCAGTTGTTTTTTCCTGCTAGCGCATAAGTTTCTTTGAAGACGCCTTTATCAACTACCGAAAGTGAAGACAAAAAGTTTCCCTGTAAACTTTTTCTAACTACAGAAGCAGGAAGAGGGGTTGGCGGGTGGGGGGGAGAAGTCACAAGTAATCCTTATCAACTGATTCCCTTCTTATCTTTAAGGCACAGATGACAGCTGTGCTCTCTTAAGTCCACAAATTAGTGAGAGGACCTCTGGCTTTTTTCTCTGTGACAGACTCTTTCTCTTCTCTATACAGTGCATTAGCTTTTCCAAATGTAACACCGATCAGCACATTGAAAAGAATATAGTGTTGGACATGCCTTCCAACTGTCACACATAAAAATGTTTAATGGCAATTATCTTTTAGATACCTCTTAGATTTAAATAGATGTATGATTCAAAGAAATGTGAAATTATTAAGTGCATTGATGTGTGTTTGACAGATGATGTTGCAAGCATTTCTTATACATTCAAAATGGTTAAGAATCTACTCAGATTTCAGAAAATTATTTTCTTAATATCTGTCCTGAAGTGAAATTGAATTGGGACTTTGATCCTCTACACTGTGTGAATAGTAAATTCTCCTGCAACAGTTTGGTAGGGTGAAGTTTTGCTTCATAGATTGATATTCCAGCTTCAACCTCCCAAAAATATGTATGTATCATAGACTGCACAAAAAAAATGCCAGCTTTATGTAATTAAATGAAAAAAAGAGCATTAGAAAAACATGACGCAGCAATGTTAATGTCACTGGCCATCGCAAAAACTCATGTGGAAAGGTTATCACTTACAAAGAGACTGTACTTAGTTTTAAAAATAAACTTGTCTAACTCAAGATTTTCTACCTCAAATGGTCACTGATGGTACTACCAGCGACCAGTGTGATTTGTGGATTAAAGCAACACGAAAGAAATTCTCATTTATATGAAAGACTGTCTGCCAAAAGTTAGTGATAGTTTTGGTAACCATCAAAAGCACAAATTTGTTTTGAAAACATCAGAACACTGTAGCACTGCAAGAGCTCGTTGCTTCACTAGAGAAGTTCAGAAAACTGGAGGCAGGATAACCTGAGACCCATAATGTTTTCCATTGTGGATGGGAGGACTGATGGCAGGATAAATTCATTTTAAACAGCCCAGAATTGGAGCTGCCAGTCAGGAATCTAGCAGAGTGTTCTAACTGCCCCATGGGTGATATAGAGAGATCCCTTCTGGGGCAAAAATGCCCTCAGAGACTCTTAGTCACATGTGCAGATGGGAACTTTTCACTACCTTTTTTTCCACCAAATACTTGCTCTCTCATCTACCTTCAGTCCATCAAGTACATAGAATCATAGAGTCACAGAATGGTTAGGGCTAGAAAGGACATTTTAAAGATCATCTAGTCCAGCTTCCACTGCCATGGGCAGGGGCATCTTTCACTAGAACAGGTTGCTTAACGCCCTGTCCAACCTGACCTTGAACACTTCCAATGATGGGGCATCCACAACTTCCCTGGGCAACCTGTTCTTCCAACTTCTCTGGGCCACTTGTTCAACATCTTTATTCAAGAAAAAGGACAGAAAAGTCGCTGAGCCTTCTAACCACTAACATCAGTCAAAAGACTTTAGGTTCAGAGGAGGCAGGAAGAAGGGAAAAGACCAAAGGTTGTAACTACGGACTAGCTCAATGTGTGGTAGTTCTATTACCTGGTTGAATCTGTTAAAGATGATGAGAAAAAAGGTGGAATAGCCTCACCTGTGTGGGTCCTTCAAACTGAAGATTCATCAATCCATCCAAAAGGAAGAGTATACTCAGACCTGGAAGCCAAGTGGATAGAATGGATGCAAGGTATGTGAATCAGGAAGTAGACAGGAAGGGTAGCCTTGATGACAGAAAAGAAAAGGGGTTGGTTTCAGGTAGCAGAGAAGGGACGTCTGAGAATGAAGATAGGAGGGTAGAGGAGATTAGGCAAGAAAGCCAGGAGAAGGGGAAAGAATTGAAAGTAAGAATGGCAGGAGAAGACATTGAAGCTGAAACTACAAAACACCCACCTAATTTTCTTAAGTTTCCCTGGGCATAATCCTGCCCTACATGAATACCTTGTATTATTTTCTATGGTACTTTAATATCTCATTTTATTGCTTCACTGGGCAAAATCTCTAAGAATAAATAGGCTTAATTATAATATCGCTTCAGGCTATTGTTAATTATTTTATAGTTTGTTGCAATTACTGTACTAGTGACGACTTGAATTTTTTTTCTATGCAACAGGGTAAAGATTTATATTTAAAAGATTTTTTGTAGTTGTATATCTTTTTACACATTGAGACGTTAACTGTGAAACTATCCCAAAACACCCATGAAGCATTGTTTTCCATTTAGAAAAGCAAGCCCTAGCCTCTGAAGCTTTTATTTAAAATGAAGGAGGGCAAGAAAGAATAAAAACATAATCCCTGAATAAGCAGACACACTTAGCATGCCTCCTCAATAGCAGGCTGTGTGGCTGCTCTAAGGACAAAATAAATGCTATAAAGTTTTTAGAAAGTTGAAAGTAGATAAAAATAAAAAATATTGTGGTTCAAGCTATAGACAGAGAAACTAAATGAAGAAATAGGCAAATGAAATGTTTGAGCCCAGCAGACTGCCGGAAGGACTCTGTTAGAATTGAGTGTGTACCAACTCTGTTCTTGCTTCTTCACAGTGCACTGCCTTCTGAAATACATCCTAGAAAAACATTTTCTGTAGTTCTTTAAAGTACTGATACCTACTTTGTCTTTTACAATTGCTTACAGGCTGATTTAAAAGGATATTTCCTCTAAAAATCAGTTCTGATTCTGAAAAATCAGTTGAACAAAAAATCCCCTTTCATATTCAACATAATCAAAAGCAGTGTATTTAATAATACAAAAGCTATGTCCTGTGTTTTATTGCATTAGCCCTACAGATCCAATTGAGATGAGAGACAACCTTGTGTGAGATGTGGAGTTGTTCACTCATATGTACTTATGGCAAACTTAGCCTAAGTTCTGTGCTTGGTGACAGTAAAATAGAACTAAGCCTTATAACCTAAACGACTGGGTACTAATGTGTGAGGTAAAAAGGGCCTTGAATTTCAGAGATTAGGGGGCTAACAAGCAGAATCAGTTATATTTCACGTGTAGATTAAGTTCTTCTGATGCAGAATCACTTGAGTCATGACTCTTAAAATACAATAGTCTCTTGACCAAAACTCAGGGACTTCTATCTTAACATGTATATTTTAACTATAATGCCCAACAAGAAATTATGCGGAAGCATAGTGTTTACAGTTAAATGAGAAACTGTAGGAATTCCATGGCCAATGGCAACACTTCAGAAGTTGTCAGCAAGAACACTGTTTTTCAATACTTTTTTGGATAGAAGTAAGTCCGTACCATTTACCATTAATTACAGTTGTGGACCAGATATTGAAGTGTCATCAGGCATAAAAATTCTTCTCTTCTGTTCAGTCCCCACATCTGCTGTCCTAATTTGTGTTTTAGATGATACTTGATACTAAAGCTCTTCATATACTTTGCAATATCACAAATAACGCTTGTGAAATGCAAAGAGGACTGACATGTTTTTAAAAAAAAGTGACCTCATCTTTCCTGAGCAGAAACCTCAATTTTTTTGCTCTGTATTTCCACCAAGTTTTAATTTTATGTCTTCTCTTCTTGCCCTTTTCATCCTGTTCAGTATCTCCAGCTATTGCACTGTATTTCAGTAGTTAAGGCCTAAACTCAGGATTCTGGAGATTTCACATTCCACTTCTATCTTTGATCCTGATGTAATATGTGGTTTTGAGTCATCTACTAACTTATCAGTGCATCTGTAAAATGGAGTTGTTTGTATCTGCCCAACAATGTGGCATATTTTGAAATTAACTAAATAATTTCCTGTGTGACTATGAGGTATTATTAAGTACCAAAGATCCAGTACACAAAGTCAAAAGACAAACTGAACAGTCTAATTAGCAGGGAAAGATTTTCTCCTAGACTGATGAAATGGAAACAAATGCATTTTTAGTAGACTTCTATGAGGCTAAATGAGTAAGCTGTGCTTTCATTCACTTCTCTTCTCAAAGGCAGGATCAACTTTCCCTGTGACATTCCTGCAGCTTCTTGTTCAAACTTTTCTAAAAAGTTTGCAACTTCACAGGTGTTGGCACCCAGAATGTGATATGGTGACACTTGGTGATGGGCACTAGATCACTGCATAGAACTTTGAAGGTGACCTTCTTTATGTCAAAATTTGGCACTTCCTGCTGGTCCACCCAAGTTCACAACACAATATGACCCCAGGAACAGGTGGGTCATTTTCTGCAGCGTGAATAAATTATCTACCCTTCAGGAGCTCGCTTTGCCCCTTCCTGGAGAAAAAGATTGGTCCAGTACTTTCTAGATAATTCCTTAGCATGAGTGTACTTGAGAACACAGCAGCAGTAGAATCAAAATCAGCAGCTAGCTAGAATGGTAGCTGTATCAGTCAGCTTGTCAGTTAGTTGCCAGACAGGGTAGGCTTGGCCTGGTTTTTGAGGTGTGCAATGAGTATATGCATGTGAGTCACTCCAGGTCTCTTAGCCATGGAAACAAATATCATTCCCTGGAATGGGTCACCAGTACAATAGAAAGTTGCATGAAACAGCTGCAAGTTCTGTAGTTTAGTTGTTACATATGAGATGAATTGTAACATACAAATAGTCTACTAAAACTAAATTAAGAATATTTTTTGTCAGCAATTTGCTGACATGATCTGTGTCCAATTCTCTAATTGTACAAACAACTTGTACCGTTAGGATGGTACTGTAGTATGTTAATAACTACTAAGAGACGTTAGTACATTTTTACATAATTTCATTAAATGTAGACTAATCTATCCTCTTGAAACATTGCCAGCATAGATGGTATTTATGATACTTGTTTAAAGCAGTCTATACTTACTATTCGTCTTAATTAGATTCTATGATCTAAGGATTGTACTGCGGGTTGATGAATCCATTATCCTCATGATGCATGGATGCTGTGACTGTTTTCCTGAGGTCGAGCCGGTAATGAGGCTGAGCACATACTCCTCAGGCGTATACAGAAACACGCACAAGCACATACAATCAGAACACTCAAGTACACAGCTGGCCACGCAGATCAACATGCACAGAAAGTACCTTGCCCTCACCCTATATAATGTACCTTGAAAAGTTAACTAATGACACTATGAAGCCATCAAAATTAGCAAGATATTTAAAAACTAAGCAACCAGAACATGAAGACAAACCTCTACAATTTTTTCAGCGATGTTTCAAGCTATGTGATGTTCAATCCAGTGCTTTACAAAATTTCTCTGAACTTAATGATAAATGTTTAGAAGCCTTCTTTGAGGTTTCTTACTTCATAGCAAACGACAAAAAGCCACGTACCACTAGGGAAACACCTGTTCTTCCTGCCATGGAAAAAATGGCTGAAATAATACACAGAAAGCAATACAGCGGCAAACTAAAATGCATTCCTTTGTCAGGAAACACTGTTGGAAGATGCATAGAAAACATTGCTGAAGATTTGAAGAAACAAGTATCAGTACAAATTACACAATGTGAGAGGCTTGCTATGCAGCTGGATGAAAGCACAGATGTTTCTAACACGTCTCATCTTATGGTATTTGCTAGATTCTGTTTCAATAGTGAAATACATGAAGAACTACTTTCTGTGAGCCACTAAAAGAAAGATCTACCAGAGAAGCTATATTCTCAACAGTAAATTACTTCTTTAATAAAAGTGTTTTATGGAAAAGCTATGCAAGTGTAACGACTAGTGGAGCGGTTTGACTGGCGTAAGAAAAGGATTGCGTGGTAAGTTTACACAGACAGCACCACACCTGAAATTCATTCACTCGGTTGTTCATAGGCAAGCTATTGCAGCAAAGAAATGGGAGCCAGGCGTGCACAAAGTGCTACAGGATGTCATCAATGTGGTTAATTTCAGTAGAATCTTTACAATACTTTGTAATGAGACAGGGAGTGACCATGAAAATCTTTTGTACCTGAGGCGGGTTGACCTTGGCTGGCTGCCAGATGCCCACCAAGCCACTCTATACTCCCCCTCCTCAGCAGGACGGGAAGAGAAAATATGGTGAAAAAGCTCTTGGGTTGAGACAGGGAGATCACTTAGCAATTACCATCACAGGCAAAACAGACTCGACTTGGGGAAATTAATTTAATTTATTGCCAATCAATAACAGAGTAGGGTAGTGAGAAATACAAAATGAAACCAAAGACCTTTTCCCCCCACCCCCTCCTCTTCACTCATGACTCTTCTACCTCCTCCTGCCCTGAGCAGTGCAGGGGGATGGGGAATGGGAATTGCAGTCAGTTCATAGCACTTCGTCTCTGCCGCTCCTTCTTGCTCACACTGTTCCCTTGCTCCAATGTGGGGTCCCTCCCACAGATTGCAGTCCTTCATGAACTGCTCCAGTATGGGTCCTCTCCACAGGGTGCAGTCCTCCACGAATGGACTGCTTCAGTGTGGGTCCCCCACAGGCCACAGGTCCTTCCAGAAAACGTGCTCCAGTGTGGGCTCCTCTCCACAGGCCACAGCTCCTGCCAGGAGCCTGCACCAGTGTGGGATCTCCACAGGCTGCAGGGCACATGCAACTGCTGTAACGTGGGCTCTCCATGGGCTGCAGTGTGGATATCTGCTCCAATGTGGTCTTCCATGGGCTGCAGGGGGACAACATACGTCACCATGGTCTTCTTCAGGGGCTGCAGGGGAATCTCTGCTCCAGTGCCTGGAGCACCTTCTCCCCTCCTTCTTCCCTGGCTTTGGTGTCTGCATAGTTGTTTCTCTCACATTTTCTCACTCCTCCTTCTCACAGCTGCTGTGCAGTGCTTTTTACCCTTTCTTAAACATGTTATCACAGAGGCGCCATGAGCGTCACTGTCTCAGCCTCGGCCTGCAGTGGGTCCGTTTTGGAGGCAACTAGAACTGGCTCTGTGCAACATGGGGCAGCACCTGGTCTTTTCTCATAGAAGCCACCCATGCAGTCCCTTCTGCTACTAAAACCTCGCCACATAAACCCAATACAGTATCACACAGACATTTGCTGGCTATCTCATGGCTATGGGCTTAAAAGAACAGTTGAATTTAAAGACCAGTTACACATTTTTCTTTTACAAAAAGACAAATGTCCTGAATTTGCCGACCTTTTCTGTGATGACAAGTGTCTGTCAGTTGTAAGTTCCCTAGCAGTTATTTTCAAAAAAATAAACACATTTACCATATCCCTTCAAGGTGAAAGTGGTGTTCTAACAGTGGGTGAGAAAGTAACTGTTTTTCAAAAGAAACTTGTGCTGTGGAGATTTTTGTGATTTTCTTGCTGAAAATGATGTGTGTCACCTACAAAAAACTCTCATACATGTACACTTACAAAATTTGGAAACAGAACTTTCTAACCTGTCTAAAAATCTTCCAAAGGAAGAGTTTCAGTGGGTTTTGAAACCACTTGTTAAAGATATAAAAATGCAACACCTCCGATTAGTTTGCAAGAACAACTGATTGACATCAGGGAAGGTGGAAATTTACTAGCTGAATTTCAACAAAAACCTTTGCATAAGTGGTGGATGGGATTGAAAAATTAGTATAATGATTTAGTAAGCGCAGCCAACAGTATACTTCTTCCATTTGGATTTATGTATCTTTGTGAGATATCTTTTTCAGCTATGACAGCCATTAAGACCAAGTATCAAAATAAACTGAACATAGAACCAGACCTTTGAATCACTGTATCACAAAGTGTTAAACCAAGATTTTGAAAAATAATTAAGCATATCCAATCACATTGCTCTCACTAAAAATCATCATTAATAATATTTTTAGTGAGAACAAAAAAGGGTTTGTTCCATTAATAAAATAAAATAAAATTATTTTTAAAATATTTTTATTTCATTTTTAATCCTTTTTAATTTCTATTTTTGTGTATGTTTTATAATGACATGTATATAATATGTACATAATAGGTACAGTGGTACATGTATATAATTTATAAATAAATAAATATATATATATCAGAGGTGCATGCTCAAAATTTTTTTATTCAGAAAGGTGCATGATCAAAAAAGTTTGATCACTGCCCTAGGTAATCAGAGATTACATTAAAGCATTTGTAAATTCAAACTACACAAAGAGACAGCATTGAAAAAGGTATTTCAAAATTTCTCCCTTGACAACTGCCCACACCTTTTACTGTACTACTGACAGCAATTTGTGTCACTTCGTTTCTAAAAAGTCTTTGTGGTTTTTCTTCAGTGTTCTATCCTATATATAAAACATCCTTCCCTAACCTTTTCACTAAACCCAAACCTGTCCACTTACTTAGAAGGCCCTTAAAATTTTTCTTCCCGTATGTGGAAAGTATTTGAATTCACTCCTTTTAGCAAGTACAACAGAATTTTAAAAGTATGCACATTCCACATGGGAGCAAGACTCTGACTCTATTAACACTTGTGCCATTTCTCCTGTATTAATGCCATATATTTCCAGATGTTCCTCAGGTGAATTTTGTATTTTTTCAGGAGACTAGAGCAAAATGGGCTGGTGAAGTACTTTGGTAAAATAATTTTCATTTTCCTGTTCCTATCTTCCTACAAATTTATTATTCTAGTTTGGGACACTCAGAACAAGCATGTAATTATAATGTTTAAAAATCTCCACACACATAAGAAAAACATGATAAACCTCTTCGTAACAACCATTTTAATATATCTGATAAAGATAAGGAGATGATCTGAGGCACCAGTATAAGGATATCCATTTTGTTTCTTAATGTAGAAGAGGCCATGGTAAGTATTTCTCATAAACTCAGAAGTGATAATTGTGCAATTCAGGGAGAGGTTTAGGCATCAGATATAAAATACAAATATAGGCACGTAAAGTGGGACATCAGACACCAGAGTTCAAAACTGTAGTTGTAAAAACCCCAGTTCAGCTGCTGCATAACCCTAGACATGTCTGTATTTCATAGCGTTAGGATGTCAGTATGTCTGGTCTCTCACCTCTTCCTCTGCCAGTGCTAAGGAAAGCACCTGGTTTCCCAATGGTCATTGAACAAAGGAAGAAAAGGAAAGAAAATGCCCAAATCTCTCTCAATGGAATGAAAGAGGTGTAGATACTTTCCCATTCCGAATACTATTCACCCTGAAGTACCTTTTCAAGGTAGAGAGATTCCTGTTCTTCTTGGTAATGTCACATTCAAGTAATTTCTGAAGTTACAATGCCTTTTTGTCATGAGAAATGAGGCAGGGTTCCTATATCTTTCTCCTCTACCATATAGCCGTTAGGACATTTAATTGAAAGTTGGAAGGCTTGGCCAGATTCTCTTCTGGCCAGGGCGAGTAACCTTTTCTCTGTTTTGTTTGTAAGCTGTAAGTTGATTTGATTCCCCCACCTTAAACTTACCAGTTTGCAACCTGAAGAAAGTTTAAAAGTCATCCTATCAGACCCTTCTAAAACATTCCAACTATTTCCACACACCTCAATGCTTAGAGGCCCTGGCAGCTCTATTTAAAATCTGGTACGGTAAATAAAATCAGGAAACAAGTAAAGTTCATAGCTCATCCTGTTCTAACACTAGCAGAATGAGATGATACAAATCATGTTGTCTTGTAGCTCTTTACATCGAGGATCCAGAAAAAAAAATTACAAGATTTTCTAAGAAGCTGCTCAAACGTAGCATAAAACAAAGACGCCAGCATTTGAAACAAAGCTCTTTTCCACTAAGAGACTTTTCTGGATTTCTGTAATTTACTAATTTAATCAGAAGCCTTTCTTTTTGCCTAAGGAGTAAATTCCTCATAAACTACTGTGTGATATAATTTCTGTTTCCTGAAGGAGAAGTATTACAAAATTGCAGCATTATGACTATATTTTAACAAGGTATATGGCCTTTAGATTCCTTTGTAATGGACAGACAGAAGATTACTTCCGTTATACTGCATGGGACTGTGGACTATTGGATACTGATGAAGCCATACACAGAAAAGGCCCTGAACAAAATGGTTAAGAAAAGGGGTCACAATCAGAACTTCATGATTACCAGATGACTGGTAAATCATAAAATCCTTCATAATGATAAAAAATAATCAATGAGTAATTGAGAGAAAAAAGGACAACAGCCCTCATTTGTTTTCTAAATCACAGTCTGGCCTCTTTTCCAAGTAATGAAACAGTAATTTGATTCTAGTCATTAGCTCAAGGCAAGAAATGCAAAGATGTGCTATGTAATTGATAGATCACTACAGGATCCTTCTCTGATTTGCATACCTGTAAGCACAGCTGGAATTTTCATAACGGAAATTCTGGGAAACATGCTATCAATTCTATTTTCAATGCTCGTCAGAACATGATTTTAAGAAATAGGAAAACCTATCAATAGTACACAGATACAGCTCATTCCTCACACACCTTCCTGAAATGAACGCTACATGTACACACCAACATATACGTGCACATGTACATATTGGCAACCAGGCATCTTGTATGATGATTCTTTATGCCTCTGCATGTGCATATAAAAATGGAAGGCAGGACTTCAACATTAACTGGGTAGCTACTATATACATCTTTTAAAAGTGCATAGTTTCTTCATTGCACTTCATTTTCTTTCATCTTCATGTGGCTTAATTTGTGGAGATATGGAAATGCAACAGTTACTCATGCCTAAAACAGCGTATCTGATATGGCAGGCTGCAAGAATTCTTACACAAGCCCAATTTTGCTATTTATTTAGGCCAATTCACTGAGCTCTCTTTGCATCCACCTTCTTACTTTTTATTTAAGCAGCGAAACCTCTTAGAACAGTATCTTTGTTGCATGAAGGGGAACTAAAATGATGATACCTACACTTAGCATTTGAATTATTTTCCTCTATCCTATTAAATGGAATTCTTTTCTTTCTTTTTTTGACACCTGGAATGCTACACTAAGCTCAGAGATGAAAAATGAGATTTCTATTATCTTCAAGTTGTTGCGAAGATATGTGTTGAATAAATCTAAAATACAGCATGGACAAAAATTCCAGTTTATTGTGATAGTATATATGTGTTTGTGAAAGCCCAGGAGCAGTTAGCATCCGTTCCTCCAAAAATGAAGGAAATTTCTGCTAAAAGGAGGTGTCATCAAAACACAGTTTGTTGAAACACCATCACAGTAAGGGTGTATCTACAAATATATCTTACATTCATATGGATTCCTGGATCATTTATTTTAAAGGACAGAAAAAGAGACCTGTATAGAAAACCTCATCTTTCCCAGTAAAAATGTTCATTTTAATACATCTCAGCTTCTCTCTCTGTGTGAGAGTGTGTGTGTGTGTGTGTGTGTGTGTGAAAAGTTGTCCTGAAAGTACATATTGTGCCAAACCCATTTCTGCAGATTTCTGCAGAAATCACTTTTGTAAGGCTTCTAAATATAAATTTCTTCATTGATATATAGACACTCCGGTTTGAAAAGCTGAAGTGACAGACATCAGCCTTAATGATATAAGAGGAATTAGCTAACAAATTATTTTCCAACATTGTTTGAACAAAGCCTAAGAAGATCCCACTGCATAAGAATAAGGCGTGAAGTAACTCGCACTCTCTAAAGTGGGAAAGAGTTGAAAGGGAAGACAAACATGACACATACTAAGTGCAGGAGAGAGAAAGCAAAAAGTTCAGAGAAAAACTGAAGGAAAAAAATAGACTATTGTCTCACTGATTATGAGTATGAGAAACCAGCAATACAAAGGGAATTAATTAATTAATTGGTGGAGCTTTCCTTAATCATCTGTATTGTTTTTTTCTCAACATCTGAGTACGTGTTTCTTCACCATTTATGTTGGAGGTCACCACATTTTTCAACTCCTGGACAGGCAGGGTCATCAAAGTCTTCACTGTTTGACACATTCCTTCCAACCAGAGGCAGGAGCATAAGGACAGATTACACAAATAGCCTATATTATTTCTCAATGCATTGTGTCTTTTAGGGCAAAACTGGGTTATCTCCTGGAAGAGAAGCAGAGGGGGCAGCATGTTCATACATGTTCCAGTTGCTAGAAGAACAATATAGCCTTTCTCAGGAAGCAAGAAAATAAGAGAAGGACATTGAATTGTAGAAAAGTTTCACATACATTCAGATTTTCCTTGCATATTAAGACTGTATTTTTGAGGAAGTCACAGTTTTTGTGTCTAACATTTTTTAGCAGAGTAGCTTAGTCTTACAGTTACACCAACCATAAATGAGGCAGTCCTGATTTTAGTTTGATTAATGCCTATACACAGATGGTACTTTGAAAGGTGATAAATAACTTTAAAACAGCATCTTGAAAATTTGCCTAATATATTTTGTATATAAAATAAAAATATAAAAACCTCAAAAGATTAGTCAAAAGTGACTAATCATACTTGATGTCCAAATTTTCAGTGCTGAAATTATTTCCTTGAAAAGATATAAACATTCTTCTGTTCTCCAAACTTGAAAAATTAAGGATTCAATCAGACATACATAATAGGAGCATTTAAAATTCTTGAATGGATTTTTTTCTGTATCTCTCCTGTACGAGTAGGATCCACTCACACACTCCTAATGTAATTACAAAAGGAAAACAGAATTAAAATACTAGCAATAATCAGTCACTAGCACTGAAGGAAGAAAATACGCAAACATTGTGAGCAGCAGTAGAAAGTTGATTATTGACTGATTTGCATCCCTAGAATCACCATCTGAAATCACTTTCTTAAGCTAGAACAGAGTTATTTTCAATCTCACTCTTTCTGAATCTTTCTTTGATACCTAGGGAAAAAAATACCAAACAACAGATGTGCAATCATGCTCTAGTAAAACACTTCACCCCAGAATATTTCCTGCTGGAACTCTAACCTGTGGGGTTTATCTGAGAAAAAGCTTCCTCCAGTTTCTGAAATGCATTTCAAAATTACTTCTGCAACATGATCCACACAGCTCACCAAAAATGGAGGTTATGGGCTACACATAGCAGTGCTGTCAACTCATCCATTCCCCACAAACAGGCAGGACAAAAAGTACATTCTGAGGAGGATTTCCTTTTATATTATATTCAAGACTGCTGGCAGCTGTGGTAGGGGTTGGTCGTGTTAATGCTCTTTCCTGTCCCCACTCAATATTCAGCAAGACAGCTGTCTGGCAAGCTTCCTCAAGGGATTTGGGGTGTTTTATGGGAATTTCTTGGTGTTTTCTAGCATGCATATACCATAGCAGCATGTGGGTACCTGAAGGAGAGGTCAGAGTGTTTTGGGGCACAGCTATCTCCACAATGGCTGTCAGGAGACATAGAAAAGGTGTCCAGGACCACCAGCCAGCTGGTAATGGTTTTGTGCACTTGTTGGCCTATACTGAGGTTCACATTCATGTGGAAATGCTTCTGTATACTGAACCAACCTCTGGATATTCAAATGTGAGATGCCAAGGTCCCCTTTCAGCACGCTCCTTTACGCGTCTTTGAACAACTTTAGGGATTTGATGGTGTTTCCTGGCTTAGCCACCCTTAATGGCTTTTGGGTGGCAGAAGTGAGGGATCTGGAACCCCTGTTGTCAAGTGTTGTCTGGAATTTTCCCACATTTGGGGGCATGTTATGCCACAGTCTGGTGCTTTTGGGTACTGCTAGCGCCTCCACCATACCCAAGTAGCTCAGGAAGAAAGACCAATGCCACTGGTTACCTCATGCTTAATGGCTTTTTGGAGCACAGCTGTCCCTGGGCCAGTATCCTTGTTCCTTCAGAAAGAAGTTTTCATCCATGAGATGCCACCCCTTCCCTGGCATTTTTGGGCACAGCTGATTCCACTGCGCCCCCAGGAGGTCCACAGTAATGTTTTGGTTTCACAAGTTGGCTGACAAGAATTTTTGTGCTTTTGCTGATTTTCTTAGATTTAGGGGTGTTTTGTAGCCTAATTTGGCATTTTTTAGTGTGGCACCACACAGATGCAGATAGAGATGGTCATGGTTTCTTTCTCCCTTTAAGCCTTTCTGTGCCTTTATGGAGGGTCATAAGTCAAATCTGAGATCTACTGAAGGAATGATTGTTTCTTTCAAGTATTTGGAGGCATGTTTCCTAACAATAGCATTCTAGAAGTTCAAGACTGTGTGCTCATTCAGAGTTTCCATATTTTAAGTAGTAAATCTCAGAACTATTTTTTTAACCTTTTTAAGGATCAAGATTCCTGAGACACAACTAAGTTCGTAAGATAGGTATACTTCAGATTAGTAAGTAAAAATCTGTTAAGGATATCTGGCTAATAGCTATACAAATACACAGAAAGCAATTAGAAGAACAGTGACAAATCAAGAACTCCACCAGCCTAATCCCTCTGAATCAGCTACTCCTAAAACCGTTGAAGATGACTAATTTAGTAATCGCCCCTGTTGTAAAACACTCAATGGTGATTCAATTCTCTTTGGAATGCAATGCAAATGAAGACAGACTACTGCATAAAGGAGTACAGATGTTAAAATGGGGAGCTTGGGGAAAGAGGAGAATTTGGGGATTAAACAATGGAATTTTGGGAACGTAGAGGATGAATTATGGGGTGTTTACAGGGAATGGGAAGGATCATGTTATGGAGGAAAATGGAGAAATGGGGTAAGAGGAGTATAAAAGATGCCACTGCACATAAGCATTAAACTTGTCTGACCAGTCCCTGCACCTGATCACTGCAGACTGTCCTGTCTTCTTATTAAATTCTAACTGCTTTCATGTGAGTATGCTCTCTGTTTCTTCTGTGTGTGTGGTCTGCCAGCAAACTTCAAGCTGGACTCACTGGTGAGTAGAGCAAGAAGTTTAGGAGCTAGGTACTGGGGAATCTGAGGGTCTGGAGGCCAGCTACCAGAGAGATTTGATCCACTGCTTTTTATCTGTGCCTTCAAATTCAGGGATGAAAAGTTTAAATATTTAGAGAAAAAGTTTAGAAACCTTATCTTACAAAAAGGGACAAACACAGACATGCAACACATCACTTCCTTCCTGTTGAAAGAATCATTTTGATCTTCAGAATTGAGATCCTGACATTTAGTTAAAAAGTAGATGTGACCTCACAATTCTCCGAAGTAAAGGTCATAGCATAATGCACCATCATTAATGCAACTTTTCAGAAGCCATTGGATCAGTTGTTCTGTCATTAGTTGACTGCATACACATCATGAAATCCTGGACAGTTAACTCAAGTTAATTTTACTATACATGGCTTGAATAAATAGTGGTTCCATGACTACTTGGAATTAATAAAAACTGGAGGGAAAAAAAGGTAACAGAGAATCATATTAAAAGATATATTTTGTTTAAGGAAAAATGGTACAGAAAGAAATAATAGCCACGGAAATAAACCACCAAAGTTTCCATGTATAAATTAAAATGTCTCAGAGAAAGTGCACCAAAACATCTGCCTTAGACCACAATTCAAAGAAGAAGTCACTAAAACTTTACTTTCAACTTGTTTAATTCTTGGGGACAGAGACATTCAATGGATCATAAAATCAAAATATAGTTCATTCTGAAACTGAATGACATGTTAAGTTTTCTTACAATATAAATCATATTGGCTTGCACTTGAGCCCTCCCTAAAAACAAATTTTGTCAGATATACGTATTTCTTTAAAGTACCCTTTCCTCAAGTCATACTTTTGTTGGATAATTTCTCACTGCCATGTCTCCAAAAGCATTTGGGCCCACAAGAGAGTAACAAAATGTATGACTAGTTTTTGGAAGTTTTTGAAAAATACATTCATAAAGATTCACAAAGGTAAATACCACTCCACGTGACTTCATTTCAGATGTTTGTTTAAACCATTGTCAGTTTGAGATACAGAGATTAATCCTTCTCAGAGCTCAGGTTTAACTTAACCACAGGATACATCTCATTTCTCTGAAACTCAAAATCCCTCCAGCACAGCCTCAGTAAGGAAGAAAGTGGTTTCCTTCCTAACTGCTTGTTTTCCTTCAGACACCCCCATCTTTACTCTAACATTAAGTGTATCAGCTCCATCTCTTAGCTCCATCTGTATTTTGTTTCAACATAACAGCAGTTCAAAGACACATATACTTATATAGCCCCCAAACAAGTTTTGAAGCAGCCTGTATTAACTTCGGACCACAAGACGTGTTTGTGTGTGTGTGTTTAGCTTCCTCACCCACTTTCATAGAGGTATGGGACTGAAGATCTTAAGACCTGGAGGAGGCTTTTAGAAAGGTGTACAGCCTTCTGTACAAAAGGGTTCATACTCTGATCAAATCCATTTAATAGCACTGTAGGCCAAATATTTAAGAATCTGTTTTTACCTGTAAGCTTTGTAGTTTGAAAGCTTACCAGAAGCCCTTACTGATGGCACTGTCTGGTAAGCAGAGAGTACAGCAGTTCTTCCTGAACACTACAGAGCAACAGTCGCCACAGTGTTGGGGCAGAAGTTCCTTCACCTGCCTACCTTTAGTATGCTAGAGAGGCTGACGGGGATAAACAGCCAAGTGGCAGCAAAAGCCGCTGCAGGATGACAGTCACTGGAATGCTGTCTGGTTGTGAAGACAGACGGTGAAAAGTGACAAATTACAAAGATTTGCTGCACTCTGCCAATTTTAATTGGAAAACTGTGTGCCCCTGGACTCAAAAGTGGAAAACAGAGCTATATAGGGATACAGTTCCTGTCATTTGAGGGGAAACACTGTGTCAGCATGTGGTAGAGGGAATTAATCAGGCAAGAGCTGTTTGCCTCTTAGTTATGTTGCAGTGAGTGACATATTTTAAAATTCTAAGTTTTAATGTGCAGCAACCATAAGGTATAAATTTCACATAGATACAAGAGAACTGTGTCCAAAGGGACAGGTAAAGATTACTACTGCAAGCTGAAATCCTGGAATAGAAGAGTGTCTTGTGGGACACATGCTGGCTTATGGATCAGCTCAGGTACTGCATTTCTGTCATAAAAGCCCATATGGGTGAATTTGCATGAATGAGCCGTGCCTATGTGTGTGAATGGAAAAACAGTAACCAGAAATCAGATCAAGGAAAGGATGGGTAGGTGCTGAAAGGCAGCATGTAGAAGTGTCCCAAGAATACATAAGGTCTGGAGACTCTCAGTCCTGTGGATCCACAAGAACAGAAAAACTCAGAACATCTAGAATCTTAAGTCTGTTAGGGCTACCAGCACACAATGATACCAACAGTAGGTTGTAGACCACATCCTAGGATGCAGTGACTGCTATGTACAAAGATAACAGAATTATATACACACCTGCTGAAAAACGGGCCCTAAAGGACCTTTCCAAGCTCAGTTAGAAGCCCCTGGCATTACAACCCTTTGCTTCTGGGATGGGCCTCCCAGCTTTTGCTCTGAACAGGTAACTGTCAGTGAGTGTCTGAGTGTGAGGCAATAATGGAGCATACTGTGTGAATAGTTATCTGCTATTATAATAACAACTTGATTCTATTACCAGTTTAACTAGTAAAAGGTGATCTAATAAACATTGACTGTGATCTTTTTCTCCCCTGACTTGAACACCTATCAGGAAAATTTACAGTTCTACTCATGAAAGCATCCTGTCCTTGCTTGACTCTTTAGGATTACCATAGGCTCATCAATGGTTGTCTGCCTGAGTCCCATGGGCACCTCACTTGACCAATAAATATTCCATTAATACTGCTCATTCCCCCTTCACTGACCTGCCTCCCTTGCATTTTGTTGGTCACGGTGTAGGGAAATCTGAGATTTTGCATGTCCACAGGGAAAAGTCCATTGTCAAGTACCAGGTAGTACCATAGCTATGTTGTCGCTATGGAGTAAGGTCTTTATGTCTACTCTACAGCAATCTTCTCTTGTTCATATTCAGATTTACTTCTCTGGATAGTTCCAGGAAACAGAAGAGGTTGTAGCTCTACCACATCTTGCACTATGTATTCTCTATGTTTTTACAGCAAAAGTATGGTTTATATCAAAGGTCTATTGTGGTAATTCCTGAATTATGGGGCAAGGGATTTAAGGGGACCACCCCAGTCATCAAGTCTACACTTGTGTTAACTGAAGGAAACATGCCCAATAATTCCTTTCAGTGATTATGACCTTGGTCATTACTAGAAAAGTTTCTTTCTGTTACCATTTTTATTGGAAGCTTATTTCAGGACCTCATTTTTCTGATAGTTAGAAGCCTCCTTGTGACATTCAGTCTTACATGTCTTCACAGTAACTTTGTACTTTTCTTCACATTATACAGTCCTTGTTCCGGTTGGTGTTAACCTGTCTGAAAATACTTAGAACTAAGACAAAAGATATACTGTACATCTAAAGACTTGTCATAAGCTACTTCTAAGAAAGGAAGGAATTAAATGAGATTCACTACTTGTTTAAGAAAGCAAACGTAAGACGGAGGTGGAACTTGCCTTTCAAAAGTCTCCTTATCATCAAGGAAAAAAAACCACAACACAGAAGAAAAGTTAAAAAAGGAAACATTCCAATTCCAAGAAGCCGAAAGACTTGTTCTCTAGACCCTTCACCAGTTTCATTGCTCTTCTTTGGACACACTCCAGCACCTCAATGTCCTTCTTGTAGTGAGGGGCCCAAAACTGAACACAGTATTCAAGCTGCGGCCTCACCAGTGCCGAGTACAGGGGGATGATCACTTCCCTAGTCCTGCTGGCCACACTATTTCTGATACAAGCCAGGATGCTATTGGCCTTCTTGGCCACCTGGGCACACTGCCGGCTCATGTTCAGCTGGCTGTCAACCAGCACCCCCTGGTCCTTTTCCTCTGGGCAGCTTTCCAGCCACTCCTCCCCAAGCCTGTAGTGTTGCATGGGGTTGTTGTGACCGAAGTGCAGGACCTGGCACTTGGCCTTGTTGAACCTCATACAGTTGGCCTCAGCCCATGGATCCAGCCTGTCCAGATCCCTCTGCAGAGCCTTCCTACCCTCAAGCAGATCAACACTCCCACCCAACTTGGTGTCATCTGCAAACTTACTGAGGGTGCACTAGATCCCTTCGTCCAGATCATTGATGAAGATATTAAACAGGACTGGCCCCAATACTGAGCCCTGGGGAACACCACTTGTGACTGACTGCCAATTGGATTTAACTCCATTCACCACAGCCCTTTGGGCCCGGCCAGCCAGCCAGCTTTTTACCCAGCGAAGAGTACGCCTACCCAAGCCATGAGCAGCCAGTTTCTCCAGGAGAATGCTGTGGGAAACGGTGTCAAAGGCATTACTAAAGTCTAGGTAGACAACATCCACAGCCTTTCCCTCATCCACTAAGCGGGTCACCTTGTCATAGAAGGAGATCAGGTTTGTCAAGCAGGACCTGCCTTTCATAAACCCATGCTGACTGGGCCTGATCACCTTGTTATTCTGTACATGCTGTGTGATGACACTCAAGATAATCTGCTCCATAAAACATAACATCATTTTACATGCAAGAAAATATGCATGAATTAATACAGGTGGTGTCCTAATCTGCTTTGGCAACCTTCACAGGTATATGAGAAGAGGGTCTTTTTGCTATATTGCAGCAGTGGATAAGACCTCCAAGAAAATCAACATGCAGGTCTTTCATACTGTCCTGTCTCTGCAGTGCTGCCATACCACTCCTCTTGTCAGCCCCTGTGACAAGGGGTTAGACCTTTCCATCACTCTCTGATCTGATTTCACTTGCTATTTCCTTCAGTGGACATCAGATTGATTCTGATGACATTGCAGGTTGGCACAGGCAAAAAAGATGGCAACCCTGCCTTCTTTTCACCATGTCCCCACTTATCTTCTAGATACCATTGGCCTAAGCCACTGCCTGGAAGAGCAGCTTTTCTCTCATCCCACTGCAATTCACCAAATGTGTGGATCTCAGTGAGGCAGCTGACATAATTCCAGGTGCTGCAAGAGAGACCAGGCACCTCCCAGGGAGATGATGCCTGTCTGTGCTCCCTTGTCACCACATGCTGCCATCTCTGTGCCTTGAGCCACCCTCAGCCTATCCCTTTGGCTATGGCAAGGCTGGCAAGACCTAACTGCTTCTCCGTGGCAATAGTTAGGAAATTGCAAATGATAGGCCTAGCAGCTCACCTTTGCTTTTGAGAGCAAGTTCCTCTTCTCAATTTCTGCTGAGGCTGCCACTGGGTCTGCTGTGGGAAAGATTCAGCAAGGTCTAGTACTAATGTGCCTAGGGCTGAGGAAGATGATGGCATCTGTGTTGCTCCCTCACTACCAAAGCTTCTGGCAGCAGGAGCCTCAGAAATGGTGTACATCAACATCCCTGTTTTAGCCCTTTTGAAAAGCCTTGAGGTAGGGCTTGAAGCAATTTGTGACAGGAGGACTTCTTGATATGCAGAGATCAAACCTGCCAATGGTGAAGATGGAGACACGAAGCTTTTTGTGACCTGCAGATCTGTTGGTGTCCTGGATCTCCTGTCCCCATAGATTCCCTGTGTCTACCTGCTGGACAGTAGTACCACAGTCCTGTGTCAGTACAGCTGAGGTACCCGTTCCCATTCTCTCCCGTCCCTCTAACTATGACTTTCTCTGCTTCACCTCTGTTTCTCAGAAGATGGTCTCTAACAAACGTTTTCCATGTTTCCTTTCCCATCCTCTAAAAGGGGCTGTACTACCTCCTTTGTTGCTTACCCTGCACCTACATGCATGCCTGGAATCCTGCAAAGGCTCCTTTGTGGTCCAGATGATCCAGCACAGAGCTTGCTTATGGGTCTTCTTAGCCATCTCTACTACAACTGCTTCCTAAGAGATCTCCCACTAGACAGCTCTGTACTGCCAGGTCTTGAAAACTCTTTTAGAAAGAAAGTTTTTTACAGACTACAAGGAAGGACTTTTCTTGCTGACTTCCTACACTATATATTTCATCTTCATGTGCATGAGGAGGGATCTCCTGTGCTTGCCATGGGGATGAATCCTGGCAGGTGTCAAGAAGATCAGGGAGCTTTTCAGCTGCAGGAGAGAGAGATGAGAGGGACCCTGTGGGTACCCCTACACTGCACAATAAGCAAGCAAACTCAAGTACTTAACCTCTGTCCATGGCTCAGGCGCTGGTGCGGTCTCTAGCTTTGCTTTGGTGCACTTCAAGGGAAATATGATATAGAGGGAATTAATCCTATGCAGTGTGGGTGCAAGTCAATTGGACCCAGGAATCAGTCCCTGACCAACTTTTACTTAGCACTGTAGACAATACTTGTGCTGATTGCTTCAAAAAAGAGATGAGTCTCTAACCACATCCTTGGTTGTTGGCTACAGGAGATGAAAGCCCCAGTGTCTCCATGGCACTTGCTGTGTGTGAAAACAGTCCCTACACACCTCTCAGCTGTGAGGTCCTGCCACATGAGTCTTCCAACTACTCTCACTGCACTACCCACGGGTGGTACCCGTGCAGCCTGCTTCAAAGCCATGCTGCAAGAACATCCTTATGTGTGTCAGTTCCCTATGCTACATTTTTTTGCAGATGCAAACTGGCAGAACTGAGGAGCATCAGAAGAGAAGAGAGAACCCTCTCTTCTACCCTACTAATCTCTCACTATACCTATGATATAAATTGGAGATTTCCTTATGAAACAGTGGGCTATTTATTGGGCTGCTCCCACCATGTATGCCCATTTTGCAGGAAGGTAAGGATCTCCTGTATATGGACAGATCCTGACAACAACAAGGCTTCACTCTGTGTCCAACCAGATTGGAGCCCTGCCCCATATCTATTTTTCTTCTTCCTTCCTTGCAAGCTGGAAAACAGTGGGCTCTGCCCACCTCTTAATTTTTGCTCATCCCCCCAGCAAGGAAAACTGAATCAACACCATTTTTTTCTTGCAAAAGAACTGAGAAGTAATCCTTAGACAGAAGGTACAGAAGATACCCCTAGAGCTGACAACAGGAGCCCCTGGAAGAAAGTGCTGCTTGGGGAGCAGTATGTCTTGAAGCACCTACTTGGCAAAGACAGAAACAGGTGTCAGCCAGTATCCTCAGACCCCATTTTCATTTCTGTGATGAAATATACTTCATTCTGCTCTCAGAATTTATAGTAGGGAAGTTAGGCAATTGATACTTATGTGATGTTTCTCATGCAGCACAGAAAATTCTCTCTTTATTTTCTTCCTGCATTCTCATGCAATCTATTGGCCGCAAAATTTCACAGTTTACTAGGGCTCATGTGAGGGTCTTCTGCGTCTTTCAAATTCTAGACACCAACACCTGTTACATCTTCCTGTCCAAGGGTGTGTGCTAACCAGTGTCCCTGCAACTCCATATGCAATATGATTTCTAGTTATAGAGTTGTAAAGTTTGTCCTCAAGCACACAAGGCTGAGTCTTGTCTCCAGCACATTCTATTGCATGCCTCCAGACCGTAAGGGTTGTTTTTTGTCCATCTTCCCAGGCTTTTCTGGTGGAGAAACCAATCCTGAAAGAACCTTGACAAGCAACACAAATCATCCAGAACTCCCAGAAACTCATGTGGAATCAAAAAAAGAGCACCAAGAATTCAGAAATATATGTTCACATTGGGAAAACTAAACGTAAAGCAAATATATTTCAGTATTTCTTCATAAGTTTTGAAGTCATTCCTAGTCCTCCAAACCCACTTGATGACCTGCTATCAGCTGCTGTTGTTTCAAACTTTCAATTCCCCCTCTTTGCCCCATTACAGATTTTTGCTGTCGTGACCGATTCCTTGTGGAGGAGAATGGAATCTAAGGCCAACAGTGGGAATACAATGTGGAAAGCATCAGGGAATACTTCTGAAAAGGGGGGGATGGACCTTCAGAGGGATGAAACTGATGGCAGAGAACATTTTCCAAAGAGATACTCAGCTTATGACAGATGAACTCTGCTTTAAAGACAAATGCAAGGTTCCTGCTCAGCATCCCTATTTCCAGGAGGGAAGAGCCAGAATCCTCGGCCTGTGACTGGCTTATAAGTGGCCAGGGAAAGAAATGAAGAAGGGAGACAGTTTGACTGGGGCAGGGGAGACAGGGTAGGTGGGTTCCTCAGTGAAGAAGGGTTTCATCCATCTGAGGAGGGAGCATAACTTCTGGATATGTAGACCAACATATTTGTGCTTAGTGGAGATAGTGCTGGTTTTTCTTCTGCTGTCCGAGCATAGATGGTGTCCCAGAATGCCCCTTTATCCAGACAAAGGATACCAACAGTTATGACGGGCTGTGCAATGGTAATCGATGGGTTACTTTTCCATATAGGAACATTCTGTATCCAAGTCTAGTGAGAAGATACCCTCAAGGACTTTCACAAACATTGCTAGGTGGTTAAGGCTGGATGACAGACGTGATGTCATGTTGCCATTGAACTTGTCCTTGAATAGATGTCTTCTCCTGGTCATTTGACTAGAAGCACATCCTGGTGTCACCAGACATATTCAGGACTTGTTAAAGTCATCACGGGGACCGTGGTTTTTAGGTAAGCCCTCATGCCCATTGGGCACAGTGAATACATGCTGCCAGTCCCAACCCAAATGAATCCTGATGACATCCCTGTCTGCAATGGGAAAGAGAAGAAAAAGAGAGTACCAGCTTCTCCCCAGCTGAGAATTCTGGAGTTCTAATATCCATGAGCACTGGCATGTACTTGGTCATAGTGCCCATGAAGGAAACTCTGGTCATCAAGGGCCTGCATGCTGAGAAATAGATCTCACTCTTAGACTTCCTGGAGTGGGTTTAAAATGTCAGTGAGAATTCTGTTGATGACTACTAATCAGCAAGGAAAAGAGTGCTAAGTGAAACCACTGAATCTCAGTACAGGAACAGACTTTATAATGGATATCTTGTCTATCTCTCATTAACACATCTGTAGTGGTTTTTTCCTCACCTTGACCAGATTTCCAATGGAATGGCAGTGACTTTCTGTTTTTCCGAGGTCTGTATCATGGAGCAGAAGCAGGCTGCTCTGCAAGGGAAGGTCAGCCAGGAACTGAAGTTGACAGCAAGCCTGGCATGAGGCAGGATCCTCACCAAGGGGTACAGTCCCAGAGTACCTAAACAAGAAGAACCGAATAGGTCCTGTGACTGCAGCCAGGTTAAGTCAGCAGTCCAGGCAATCCAAACAAGACCATAGTAAGGTGGTAGGTCCAAGATCAAGCCGTAAAGTCAAGTCAGCAAATCAGGGTCAGTATCAGCAAAGTTCATGGCCAGACCCAAGTTTGGCCAGACCCAAGTGGGTCTCTCTCTAACAGAGACCACAGGCAAGTGTCTGAGCTCCTGAGCCGCTCCTGAGCAAAGAATGGGCAACCTCTGGCCAGACTTCTATCTGCTCTTCCTCATGCCGCTCTTTTCACAGCAGTCTGACCCAAGGTTACACTGCCGCAAGGTTATACAGACCTTGAACAGGCAATCAAAGCCCAGTGAGAAAGGGAAGAGGTTGCAGAGCTTGTTGGTGTACTAAGGACCTAACAGCTTGGATGTCACTGAACTTGGGATTCTAGATAAATGCCAGATAGATGCCATCAGACAAAAAGAACATGTGTGTCAGTGTCATAAAGAGGATTGTGTGTTCAGACTGGTGTAAATAGATAGCGCTTTGCAACTTGTTCTGGTTGCCAAGAATGAGTCAAGTAGCCACAGTTTAATTAACAGCAGCTTTTATTTCTCTAAATTCATCATTCTGGAGTGAATGAGAGAGTGGACAGAACTACCAGCAATGGACATACATAACCTGAAACAAAAAGCAACTCAGCAGAGGAATCAAAGTCCTGTAATTCGCATCCTAAGGAAATTGGTCTTTCAAGAGCTTTTGCCCATACAGTTCTCAAGTTTTGACCGAATAAGGAAACCCTGAGCAGCGCTTGCCTCAAAGACAGAGCGGGTGTCATTTTTACTCACACAACTACCGATAGTGATAAACACCACTTCTGTTGATTTTACAGTGAGAGCACAATTGCTCCCAAGGAGATGGACGAGCTACGAATTTAGAGATTTTATTTGCCTTTTCTCTTCCAAAGTGATTCATAAAATGACCAATGTTCTGCACTTTCACATCGCTTTGTCAGGTAAGAAATAATCATTTGGCGTACTGCTCTGCCTGTACCACCAATGTTGGTCCCATAGTAAAAGAAGACAATACCGATGATGACATCAGAAGCTCAATCATCTTTCATATATGGTCACAGGCACAATTTTCAAATTTTATTGGAGGTTTTGGTTCTTTCAGATTTGAGATTAATCTGTTGATAATGTCTAAAAAGGTGAACAATATTTCTATTGGTTCCTTCATGTAGTTCATGCTAGCATGTGAATCTATATATTTCCTCCTTTGTAGTAATTTGTGAGACACAGAGAAGCCCATGCAGAGTTTGGTCTAGGCAGTGCCTAACAGAGAGTGAAGTTTCATCTGTCCACGATCAGGATGGCAACAAAAGGACATCTTTCTACTCCAGTGTTGTGGCTGCTTCTCCTCTCCATTCAGGTCTCCCTGTGTAAGTACATACTTTATTTCACGTAAGGCAGTGAGATAGGAAAAGAATGTAAATTCCACATAAATAGCTTGTTATTCCATCAGCCTGTAAGGCAAAGTGTCAAGAAGGTGTTTAAATACATTTCTGTCTTTGATTCAATCTCCTTGGTGATCCTGAGAGAAAGAAGAGTACGCCATTTGTAATAGTTTTGTATTTTACTCAGACATCAGTGACTGGCCATTCTCATAGGAATTCGAGTCCAAGTTTAGTGAACAGCCAAACTGAAACGGAACCCAAGCTGGGTATTCTTACTACTGTCCTGCCTCCCCTGTTGAGCTCTTTATATGAATAACTCCAGGTCTTTATTCAACACCAGTTAAAATGATGTTGCTGCGCTCTGCGTGTCCAGTGGAATTTGGCTGGGTAACAAACCGTCCCTTCAGTTGTTCCTGTATATCTGAAGCTTATCGCTATTTGTCTCTCTGCTCTTCTAGAGCTATGTGTACATGTTTGAAGCTGATGATGAGAGCCGGATTTTGGAATCCCCATTTTTGTCTCTATACACATGGAGGTGGCACTATGGCGTTGTGACTGGTGATCGCATCCCCACACGATAAGAATGAGACTTCGTGGTTGATACGTTGATGTAGCATGGCCCTAGTCTTAAAGGTTTTCACCTGTTGTGTGGATGCAGTCACAGTTCAAGTGGCTCGGAAGAGGAGGCACAGGGCTTTCTGTGCAACGGAGTGTGAAGAACAATATTAAACATTTTTATTTAGACATCTTTGTAGCAATGTTTGAGCGTCAACTGGGCATTACTGTAGAAATGACAGTGAGTTTTCTGCCAGCTTTTTTTTGGTAACAGGGAATAGTACCAGAGTGACTCACTGGCAGATGCAGAGAAGAGTAGCTTTACCCTGACACCATCAGCAGCAGCGACGATCCAGGTCTCTGCGCTGCGGTGCTCGCACTCCCCGCGCTGCCGCAGCCCCCTGCTGGTCCCCGGGGAGGGCGCAGCGCGCAGGCAGCGCGGGAGGCAGGGCCAGCAGGGAGGCAGTGGGCAACCTGCTGCCCAGGCAGCACGCGCGTGCTGAAAACCTCCACTTAGGGTCTGGGTACAGGCATGCACGGCTCATTCTCACCCCTGGCCCACGAGAGGAATCAAGTCTTCAGCAAAATTTGATGCCTTCTTACCCAAGCAGAACCTCATTCTGTGACTAGTACCACTGAATTCAGTGAAGGCGCTTGTGGGACATGTTATGGAGTGTGAGGAAATACAAAAAAGTGTGCCTGTTGGTATCATAAAAAAATTCACATAAGACTGATTACAGCAAATGATAGTTTTGATTAGGGAATATTTAAATCTGCTGATTGTGTTGTGCCTACCTCTGCTTCCAGCCTTGCCTGCTGTCATGTGTTGAAAAGATCAGGTGTTGGATTACTTAAAAATTCAAGTGCAGAGAGGTCCATCAGTCAATTGAGGAGTTGTTTGTTTTACTCCTGGATATGACTAATGGAAGTAGGTTATATGGTTCCTTTAATAATGTATTATGAATTTAAGTTTTCTTAGAAAATATTTCTTTTTTAAAGGAGTATTTTTTTCGAGAGAAAACTCTTTTTTGGACTATGTTCTTCAAATAAACTGTGGGTTGTTCTCCAGAACATCTTTCAGAAGAGTCCTAAAAGACTTATTACGGAAAGATTATACTCCTTCTGAGACAACATGTTGCAAGTACAAAGGGATTTTGTAGTTATCAGAGGCTTGTGCTACTTACGTGAGTGACTTTCTTACTCGGAAAATTTGAGGAGAGAGGACAGTTTGCAGAAAAAATATTTTTTGGAATTTACTACTTGTCAGTCACTTGAATAATGTCTCTTAAACTTTTTGTGTTTCTGAATCTAAATGATAGGCAGGAAATTGTGAGGAAGTCCAGCAGTGTTAGGAAAGAGGTAAAACCATTGCCTATGCATAAGAGGTGATCGTATGACAAAGCTATATTGTCTCTGTCTCATGAAGCAGGGAAGAATCAGGCTACAGACCACATGGAGATGGAGGCAAAATTGCCTTTTAGTTGACTACTGCCAGCAGTTTACTCTGGAATGAGAAATGAAACACTGGTTAGTTACTGAGGGAAGTGGCTGCATTAGCATCAGGGCTAAGACTGACATACTTACAGGGAATAGAGAGAGGAATTAGATTTGTTTTCAAATGCAAAGAAAAATTATATATTCCTGTTTCACAATCTCAGATGACAGCAAGCAGTGTGATATGTAGGAACACCTCTCTTTCTTGAGGAAGAGAAGGAAGGTGATATTTTCCACACCAAATTGCTTTGAAAAGCCTTACTGGAAAACCCAAGGCTCTTAGTGCAAATTAATTACCTTTTGTTGCTTATCAAATGCCATCACTGATAGGACATGATCTCTGAGAGGTGTCTTTCTGGACTATTTGCAAGATGTGCACAGCTGCACTGTTTTCTGTTCACATCACTGCCCAGTGCTGGGTCGTAATGAGTACTGCAGGTTTCTCTTGGTACCTGGTCAGGTTCTGATACCTTTCTTGTTTCCAGTGCAGTCTTACTCACTAAGAATTGTGGCCGTCTTAGCTAACTGTGTTGCCTTTGGAGAGGTGACTCCTATGAGTCATGAGCTGTAGAGTTGGTACGGGGGTACAGCAAGGGCCAGCTGCTCCCGCTGCGATAACATGTCTGGCAGGGCAGGGGCCTCACCAGCCAGGGTCCAGCCCCACAGTACCCAAGAAGAGGCAAGCAGGACAGACCTAGGGGTGGTAGTTGGGTTCAACTCTTGTTGCCAACTTGCCTCAGATCATCAGGTAAGTTCATGGTGATGAGACAGGGCCAAGGTCAAGCTGAGAAGTCAGTCTGTGGCTCAGAGTGCAGATCAACAGGGCCCATGGCCAGGCACAGCTGTGCCTGAGTTGAACAGGCACCTACAATGTAGCTCAGGCAGGGACAGAAGGTCCAGGTCTATGCTTAAATGGAGGCCTGGGCCCATGGGCAGAGTGTGTGGGTGGAGACCCCAGGTGGGGAAAGTCAAGGCCAATAAGGATTATTAGTGCACTCAGGGCACCGACAACTGGATCAAATCTGTCCTACAGATTTTTGCTTTAGTTTTCCATTGTGTGTCAGGTTTCGCAACAGTGCTAATTGGGGCCAAAGTTACTAGGCTGCTTATGTGACTGTCCTGTAAACCTTCTCCAGCTCTGTGGTCAACCTGAATGATCCTCCTGGCCCCAAAAGAAGTTGCCAGCACTCTTCAGGGATTTACCTGTTCCCTAACATGCTGAAATTCAAATCTGATCAAATTGAAGACAAGTCTCAGATGTGGTAGCCAAGCTCTTCCTGATTCTTGTGTGTACTTAGCTTGTAGTTTGTCCTTAACCTGGAAATACCAAGGTCCTGCATGCGGTTTTCTACCATTTGATTTTCCACCCATATTGTTGTGTCCTCTTTCATGCTCTAAACGCCAGTGGCTTTCAATTCACATGGTTCAGTAATGTCAACACAGCATTTTTTTTCCATTTTCTCCTTTTAAGTTTTCTCCTTCAGACGCACAAAGCTCATATCCAAAAATTTGGTTCCAAGGGGCACATGAGCTGACAGCAATGGTTAACAGATGAACATGATGAGTACAGAATGATTTAGTTGTCAAGGGGCAGACTTAAATTTTTAAAAAGTGCCACAGGCTTTTTAGTTCCATCACAAAAGCTGCAGAGCTTCCTTTCCTCTGAAACATAAAATTCCTTTCAAATATTTCAATATTCTATGTGTAATTCAATTGAACATTTATATCCAGCAAATAATGACATACCTGTCTTCATTTCAGATTGGCCTGTATTCCAAGGTTTAAGGCATGTATCTTTCTCATGTTATCACTGCTTACACATCTGATTACTGCTTGATAAAATCCTTCTCAAAAACCTTTCTTGTGCAGGGGTTGCTGAAACTGGTAGCGTGATAAAAGACAAGGCAGATACAGCTCTATTTCCTGAGGTCCAAGTGATAGCAAGGCTAACTTGTAGTCCCAATAGGCACACACGTATATAACACACATATACTGATATACAGATACGCACACACACATATACATGTGTGTGTACATGGCTGGCCACACAGACAGAGCCATGCAACAGTGACACAAACACAAACAGCACCAATGGCCTTATCATGAGCAACTGATGTCATCTATCTTAACTTCTGTAAGTTCTTTGACATGGTCCCACACAACACTCTTGTCATTAAATTGGAGATATATGGGTCTGATGGATGGACTATTCAATGAATAAGGAATTGGCTGGATGGCCACATCCAAAGAGTTGCAGTCAACAGCTCAATGTCCAAATGGAGATCAGTAAAAAGTGGTGTCCCTCAGGAGTCTGTACTGGGACCGGTACTGTTCAATACCTTCATTAATGACATAGATAGTGGGATCGAGTGCACCTTCAGCAAGTTTGCAGATGACCCCAAGCTGAGTGGTGCAGCTGATACGCTTGAGGGAAGGGATGCCATCCAGAGGCACCTTGAGAGGTTTGAAAAATGGGCGAATATGAACCTCACCTCATGAAGCTCAACAAGGCCAAGTGCAAGGTCCTGCACCTGGGTTGGGGCAATCACCAGGATTGGTACAGGTTGGGGGATGAATGGATTGAGAGCAGCTCTGTGGAGAAGGACTTGGGGATACTGGTGGGTGACAAATCGGACATGAGCCAGCAATGTGCACTTGTAGCCCAGAAAGCTAATTGTATCCTGGGCTGCATCAGAAGAAGCGTGGCCAGCAGTTTGAGGGAGGTGATTCTGCCCCTCTACTCCACTCTGGTGAGACCCCACTTGGAGTGCTGCATCCAGCTCTGGGGTCCACAGCAGAAGAGAGACATGGACCTGTTAGAACGTGTCCAGAGGAGGGACACAAAAATGATCAGAGGGATGGAAGAGCTCTCCTATGAGGAAAGGCTGAGAGAGTTGGTGGTGTTTAGCCTGAAGATGAGAAGGCTCTGGGGACACCTCCTTGTGGCCTTTCAATACTTAAAGGGGGCTTATAGGAAAGATGGAAAGACACTTTTTACCATGGCCTATAGTGACAGGACAAGCGGCAATGGATTTAAACCGAAAGAGCGTAGATTTAGATTGAATGTAAGGAAGAGATTTTTTACAATGAGGATGGTGAAACTCTGGAACAGGTTGCCCAGAGAAGTTGTGGATGCCCCATCCCTGGAAGTGTTCAAGGTCAGGTTGGATGGGGCTTTGAGCAACCTGATCTAGTGAAAGATGTCCCTGCCCATGGCAGGGGGTTGGAACTAGTTGACCTTTAACGTCCTTCCAACCCAAACCATTCTGTGATTCCATGATTCTATGTTTTCCTCTCTGGCCAATCAGAATAAAAGTCTATCAGCGGGAAATATGCAGATACATACAATTTGGATTCCTCCAGACACTCAGCCCATCCAGAGTCTGGTCCTGGATCCTCAGTCTCTGTAGTTGCTTCATGCACTGACACGCATTGAAATGGGTCTTTGAGTTGACCCCTGACCTTACCATCTTTCCAGTAGTTGGCCCTCTGGTCCCTCTGGTAGCCAACTTCTCCAGTTACCTCACTCACAGAGACACATACACATACTTCCCAGGTTCAATTAACTTACCCACTGGCTAGTCCAGCTTGATAATCACTGGCAATCACACACTGACATGTGGTACCCTTGTTGTCCCTCAAACAGGGTTTGTTACCCAGTGTGCAATAAGCCAATCTCACACACAGAGCCGAGATATTTGTTTATTTCATGTCTGTGCAGAGATGGATGCTAGGTGGTAATTCCACAAAGCGAGCACACCAAAATACAAAACAAGTCCTTATTTATATCTTAAAATCAGCTAACTACCACCCATACCGCCCAAACAGATTGGTTATTATAATTTTCTCATTACCATTTTGCTTTGTCATTCTCAACATCAACTACGCATGTTCAGTGGGTAAGGGGATTAATGTGGTAAGGGGAGATTTCAGCAGTGGAGGTGTGGCTTTCATATTATAATTAGGGTAGGTTAATTTAGGACATGATCTTTGAGGAACTTGGCACAATTTTTACAGTTTGAAAGACACTTCATTTATCTCAAGTTCATGCCTATTGGTTCATGACCATGTTCTAAAAATCAATTTATCAAAATACTATGTTATAACAGTTCCCATAGTATCTTAATTAAACATTTACAAGATTCAGCAGCTTCTTCATACACCCTCACTCACTCCAGTTGCTGGTATCTGATGTGGTTTAACACCAGTAGACAGCTAAGCACCACACAGCCGCTCGCTCACTCTCCCCTGGTGGGATGGGTGTCACAGTCGTTTGGATCTCTCAAATTTACAGGACAACGTACTGTGTGAATTAAACTTTATTTTAGAAGCTCATTAAGAAATACAATAAACAAACACAACAACAGGGGCTCATTTCCCCTTTGCCCAGACTAGTCTGTCATGTGAATTCACTGATTCAAGTCATAACGTTTCATAACTTATAACCCATAACTCTTAATTCGTGCATCTGTGAGCAAAAAAAAAAAGTCAGTGAGAGTGCTCATTCTTCCTCCTCCATCATGGTGCGGGCGTCCCCTGTATCACTCCGGGAAGCATGAAAGCCTCAGCAGTCCAGCTGCTGTTGCATCTGCTTCAACGGCTTTTTGGGTAACTTGGCTGGTGTTTTATACCTTCCAGCTTGGAAGTTTGGTCCATAGCATTTCCATAAGTTA